>NC_140212.1:48764159-49364159 GCF_951802725.1 Rutilus rutilus | reverse complement strand
TGACATAATCGATTATGGCACTTTGCCGCATCATGCTGAATCGTGCATGTCCCGCATTGCGATGCATCGCCGAATCGATTATTGTTGACACCACTAGATAATAGCGCAAAACATTTGCGCAAATCTGTAATGGAAACGCGGCTATAGACACACGAAATAGCATAACTAAGTGGCTACTAAAGTCAGCGCTGGCATTTACGTTCTTTACGTCCTTGATAAAACTAAAACATTACATCTAAAATTATACATGCAAATACATTTAAAATTATTAAGTCTTACTTACAGGTTGTGGCCCAACAAATGCTGCCTCTGGTTTTAAAGTTGGAACTGCTTCTTGTTTTAGTAACAGTTTCTTGTTGAATCCGACATAAGTTACGATTGTAATTTTCAGTAACTTAATCAAACATAAATTTTAGCCATTGTTGACGAACTACAGCGTCCGTAGGAAGCCCGAACACAGAAGACCTGACAGCTGGGTGAAAATAACACACTTTCGACGGCATGACTATACAGCTCTCCACTATAACTCTTCCTCTTTGACAAAGCCGCAGAAATATGGGCATGCCCCCTTTTTTGTATATTCCAGAGGGAGGGTTGATGTAAACATATGGGTTAGTTACGTTAAAACCCGGGAAGTATCTCGTTGTAGTCCCATTCGAGTCGTTTTTGTAGGCATTAAACTTCGTGATTTTTAAAAGACGATATCTCTTCTTACATTGAACTTTCAGCCCAGCAAATTTGCAGATACTGTTCATGCACCAACAGCAACATTACACACTATTTAAAATGAAAAAAGTGAAATCGCAATCAACCACCCCTTTAAGCTATCATGATTTATTTATTTATTTAGTAAGTTCGGTATTTTACACTTAAAGCCCTGTTTACAGATCGTTTCTGATAAAATAGAACGGTTAAGATTAAAATTTGGACAAATGCTGCTGTCCCGAGAATTTTAGCCATTGTGTAGGTGGGGGGGGGGGGGGGGGGGGGGGGGGGGGGAGCGAAAGAAACCTAAAATTCTCTCACCAATATTCGTGACCTCAAACACAACTTCAAAGGAGGAGTTCCATGGATAATTTTCCCTCACGCTCTTTCTCTAGACAACAAAACAAAAGAGTTTCTTTTGTTAACCATGGGGGGGAGATTCAGAGACATTGATTTCTCAATTGACAGACAAGTGACATCACAAAAGAGAAAAAGAGATAGAACTCCACGCTACTTTCCTCGAGAAAATGACAGAGCCGAGGAAAGGCCTCAAAGGTTCTCACACAACAATGAGTATATACCAGCCCAGCCAGCACTATTTGTTGGAGCCATTGTGTATTGGGATGGGTTGGCACTGTGTTCTGCCACAAGTCTACTTAAGACAGGGGCTAATTAGTGCAGGCGTGACGCACAGTGAGGTGCGTGGTTTTTGACCGTGAGACACGGCATGTAATCATGGAGACTGACTTGAGTTAAGTTTTATTTTACGCGCTCTCACCGCCGCGGCCCGGGTTCGATTCCCGGTCAGGGAATGAGCTTTTGCCCTCCGGCGAAGGTCGTGATTGCAAAATGCCGCACTGCAAGCTCAAGCGCTGACGGCCTCGTTGAGAAGCACGGCCAAGGAAAAAATCCCTCCTTTGAGCCAGCGACCTAAGGATTGCTAACTTGCCACCTACAGTTTTCCGCTCTACCAGCTGAGCTATCGAAGGCACACTGGTTGGGGATGGAACCTCAACCCATCAGGTTTCTGAAGCTCGGCCGCTGGCTAAAAGTGCTACTGGCACAGACAGACGTGCTGGCTGTCTCGATAAGTGAAGCATAGACAACCCTAACCAGGTTGTAGCAAGGCCTCCAGAGGGTTACAACCTAATGCAGGTGCATGCTGTCAAACGTAGTCAGCAGGATTCGAACCTACGCGGGGAGACCCCAATGGATTTCTAGTCCATCGCCTTAACCACTCAGCCACGACTACAAGCTGGCCACGTCATTTTGCTTGGTGCCTTGCAGCGTCGCTGCCCGAGGCCAGCGCAGGTCGACAGCAAAACGTAGCGCTCCACAAAAAAAAGAGGCTCGATCACCCGAACAGGGACTTGAACCCTGGACCCTAAGATTAAAAGTCTGATGCTCTACCGACTGAGCTATCTGGGCTCTCTCTAGTTACGCGTGCGAGTTTCATGGGAACGCGCAGAGAAATGAATGGTATCGGCTGAAAAAACAGACGTTTCGCCCATGCATCGCGCTCCCTTCTTCGACGATTAAGAACGGCCGTTCAAACGTCTCCTATGTCAAAATATATTTGCGAATTCGTGGGAATGCAGCCTATTAGACGGATAATAATAATCAACCACTGACAATAATGCTAGGAAAAAGAACAAAAACTCACAGCTTCTTGTCTGGAAAGCATCTTGGCACGCTTTAATGCTGTGGACTTGCCGCGCTCTTATGGTTATTGTAAACTTGCTTCAAAGGTGCAGTTGTTTGGAGAATAGAGCAAGTCCACTGCACTCTAGGTAACAGCCAGCGAGTGTACTGACACCTGGCGATTAGAAAATATACCAGCACCATATTCTCTCTGAAGCAATATTTTTTCAGTCTTTTCTCTAAGGGTTCAAACCTGAGAGCTCATGCTCTCACAGAAGGTCCCAGTGGCAATTCACTCAAACATCAAGAGCACGTCAAGGGCGCACCGTGCAAAAAATAAAGGAAAAGAAAGTGGTCTGAAGGACGGGGTGAGGAGAGGTGGCAACATGGAGCTCAATTTCAAAATCTTGCCGTGACTTGGATTCGAACCGGGCTTGCTGCGGCCACAACGCAGAGTACTAACAACTATACGATCACGGCGAGCTACCGGTCTCCCCGATGTGTCACTGAGTACAACAGGGCCCTTGTCATCTTTAGCTTGCAGACAAAACCTTTTCTTACAAACCTAACCCTTTTCAAGGGTAATATTGTCACAGTGACTTTTTTCTTTTTATAAAGTTTTAGCAAGGCCTCCAGAAGCTTGCAACCTAAAGCAGGCGCATGCTGTCAAACGTAGTCGGCAGGATTCGAACCTGCGTGGGGAGACCCCAAAGGATTTCTAGTACATCGCCTTAACCGTATATATATATATATATATTGTTACGTCTGAGGATGTATACGGTGTGTCAAAGGTGTGACTGTGTATTTGGGTTTTGTTCTTTGCTCTCCTTGCTCTGTCTCTGTCTTTTCACTATTACGACAGGTACTCGAACCAGCTGTACCCAATCTATGGATGCCTGATGTGATTGGAGGGTGAAGGGGAGGAGCAAGGATATAACCCGGAGTGGATCTGTTGAGAGCGGAGAGAGAGACTGTTGATGCCAGGATTAATTCCTTCTCCTGTCGCCCAGACCACATTGTTGCTTTATTTGCTTAAATAGTTGTTGATTTGTTCCTGAGTAAGTGAGCTCAGGATGTGTTGTAAGTGTTCTTAAGTTGAAAGAGAACTGAACTTGTATTATGTTTGATTTCATGTTAAGTAGCCTATGTCATCTTTAATTATCCTGATTTGGGGAAGGTAGGGGGAGGGTGCCTTTTTTGTTTATATTCCTCGTTTTCTCCTGTTTACGGATAGACAGGGAGAGAGGGAAGATTGATGTTATTTATTTTCTTCAGGTTATCTTGTTCCAGGTTATTTACTAAGATTTTTGGGTTAGTTAGTTTAAGTTTTGTTTGTTACTTTGGCATAGCTCTCCCCCGAAGATATTACTTCTTTTTCTTTTTATTATCATTATTACTAAACTTTGTCTTTGTTATCCTTCTTGTGAACTTGTTATTCTTTATATTTTTCAAATACAAAGATATTATTTGAATCTGTGGTTGTGTGATTTCTGGGACAGGAGGTTGGATTATCCTGGTACTCTCTCCAAGGGTTAATTTTCTTTATTTAATTTAAGTTAAATTTTATTTTATTTACTTTGCTACTGACTCCCCAACCCTAGATGGGTAGTTATGTAACAAAATATATATATACGCTTTGATCTGAGCCAGCTGGTACATCAAAATGGCATCACCAACGTTTCGTACCATGTTACCTACAACATTTACTCACAGGATGCATGTGTTGACCTCTTGTGGTCCAGGTGTGGTCTCCAGGAGGTAGTCGGAAACCATGGGACACTCTTCCCTGTGTACTCCATGGCTGAATGTGCCAATTTTCAGTCGAACATTGACCACATGCCTTGTGATTTCAGTCAAGTTCTCAAGCAGGTTGTGCGGGATGACAGCTGCAAACTAAACTTCCTGCAACTGTACGCAGTCACACCACATTGTCACCAGGGAACCCCTGCTATGCACCCAGTAAGTAGGGTCATCACTACATGCGATCTACATATTGAGAAGCATCGGCGGATGCTTCTCAAGGATGCCAAATTATACGTTGACCACATGGATGATCTTACCATCAAAACGAATACAAGGACCTTTGCGAGGATGGAGGGTGTTTTTCTTGTGTATCCTGGATTTCCCGAGGTCGTCGATGCCATCAGTTTTTTTGACCCGATGATGCTCGACAATCTGTTTGAGACAATGCCCATGCTGATACCTTTCAAGGATTATGAAGATGGAATAGGTTTGAGGCATGTGGTAATGCCAATTGCTACATACCACAGTGGCACTCTTTTTGACCTCCTACAAAACCAGAAGGGGCTGGGCTAGTAGACATTTTCACAGTCGAATCACTCCAGTCAATTGAACAGGCAAAAGCTCTTATTACGGCGGAAGCACCAAACTCTTCTGTTACACTCAGAACTGAGACTGCACGTGCACTGACCTACGCAGAGGTAGTGACACGGAGTGTACACACATCCACCAGTAGTGTAGCTACCACCACACAGGCAGCTTGCACCATAGTTTCACCACCACAGGTAACACATGTACCTGTCACTACCACCGAACAGGTTGCAGGCACCACTGAGTAACACCACCACGAGTAACCACCACTGACTCACCGATTCAACCTCAAATTATAACACATACTATTGAGATTCAGACTTCTCCGGGTTTATTAGTTAGGGGGGATTGGCCACTTGATGAGGAAGTTCCTCCGGCAGGCCTTCAAGTAACGTTCCAGCCTATACAGGCTGTTGAGAGCCAGTCCATACAGGCTATTGAACCCCCTCTAACTCAGGAGGCAGAGAACACACAAGAGGTAGAGCCCGAACACACGAGAGGTAGAGCCCCAGCCCATACAGGCACCAGAGCTCCCTCTCATTCAGATGACAGACCCCCCGTCCTCTTGAACAAAGAACAGCTAAAAAAGCCAGTAAAGAGAAGTACTGTAAGGATATCTTACCCCCTCTGGAGGAGCTCATACAGGCTCCTGTCCCTGCTGAGGCGGACCGACAGTTAAGTTTAGCCAGCCCCCAGCAGTTGGAGGAGCCTGTGGTGGCCCTTTTGGTAGCTGTTAGTGAGGAGGACTCATATCCTTGTCCCTTACAAAAGGCAGGGTCGACTCATTCTAGCGACCTTCTCTTCTCTGAGCACTCAGACCAACAACTTAAGCCATCTGCACTTTTAACTGTGAGGCACTATGCCCAAGATGTAGCCCAGTTTATAAATTTCGGAAACGCCTCCAACATCCTGCCACCTCAGCAAGACGGTCCTTATCGGGCTGTGCTGGGAGATGCGCTGTGTGCTAAAAACGCTAGGCAGGGGCGTGGCTATGCACCAGGCGGTGGTCAAGACCATGAAGGAGGAGCGGGTCTTAAGGAAGGCGACCCTGCTTAAGTGCCAGGATCTGGCCAGAAAAGCCTGAATTTTTAATGGAAGCAGCCCTACAGATTAGGGAGTCAGAACACCGGAACCTTAAAATCAGCAAAAAAATAGTCATAATTAGTGATTTGAACTTAGCTAGGTTCCCAGCTTCCAACTGCCCCGACCTGCAGGTAGAAAGTTACCCGGGGGGGCTAAGATTCACCATGGGGGTACTCTGATTGAGAAAGCCATACTCGAGACTGTACCAGAAAAAAAACATTGTTGCATTTGGTCTTAACATCAGACAACAGAAGTACCGCATGTCAGCCACTACTGAGCTGCAGAGGGCCTACGGTATTATGAAGAGGAGAATGCTTAGGACAGGGATCCTCTTCACTTTCATCAATTTTTCGAGGACCCTCCCCCGATGAGGCATCCAGACAGGCTCTTCTGAAAGACCTTCGTGACAGGCATTTTTTAATTCTTAATGACCCCATGGACACACAGGCTGAATTCAGTCACAGACCACCAGGCGCTGCAGTTGAAACGCGCAACAACAGTCATTACATTTAAATCTTGGAACGCTGCCAGGCACACATACAGAAACATATCTAAC
Organism: Rutilus rutilus; assembly: GCF_951802725.1. NCBI lineage: Eukaryota > Metazoa > Chordata > Actinopteri > Cypriniformes > Leuciscidae > Rutilus > Rutilus rutilus. Next base: position 49,357,843 of record NC_140212.1, on the reverse strand, counting down.
TCACCTCCTTATTTGTTTTTTGTTTCATCTAATCATTCTAGGCCTGCTCAGCCGAATCTCCAAGACTGCCAGAGAGTCCTCAGAGTGTCACAGGCGGACATGCTGGGCATCCACAGGAGGCTCCTGGACCAGCAGCATGTGGAAGACCAAAGGACGCTGTTCCGGTACTTCTGCGAAGCCATCCTGGTCCTGAGATGCTTCCAGCGACCAGAAGCAGTGAGGGCATTTACAGTAAGTACTTTTACTTTACAGTGTTTCCTCAGTGTGTATAAAGTCAGTCACTCACTGTGTTCTTTATTTGTTTTCCAGGCTTCAGACTGGGTCAACAAGTAAAATGTTGAGGGACGAATCCACATGGGAGTCAGTGAACTGACAGCGTCCACAAAGCAGAGTGCAACATTTTCCCTCACAGAGGAGGACTCTGCTGTAAGTTCTCTAACAGGCTGAATATGATAGGTCACGAGCGACCACAGGCGTCTGCATGAACAGTAAGTTTTAGCAAATCATGTATAATAGTGTATCCATTTATACTCACTGTTCAGAGAAATATAAAATGATTAAGTTGATAGTCTGGCTTATGTACTACATAAAGTCCAAATTATATTATTTTCTGTAAGAAAAATACACTGAAAGAATTGAGGATTAATCTGAGATTTGTTTTTCATTGCAGGTACGAATTATTAAAGGGTTACTTGAGGATTTAGCATTAAGCTTTGTATTAGTAGAAAACCTGTAGTATTTTCGAATTACCATGCTTTCCACCCTCATATCCCCCTGAGAGGAGAGATTTATGTATTTTTTGTCTGGAAAAAATCCTCCGATGACGCAAAAATCATCATTTTGAGTCATCGGAGGATTTTCTGGCCAGAGGCTAAAGACTACAGCCAGTAGATGGCGTTGTTCCGCATGTTTTCAGCCCGCCCATACAGGGTGGGATCTCACTCACAGAATGTACACAGTGTCAGCCGTCTGTCTTTGGAAGCTAAGCTAGCAGGCTCTTGTTCTGTGGAGAAAGCTGAATAGTAGGAGAAAGCTGAGTAAGTAACCATCCTCCTTTTCCCGGACTTGTCCGGCGGGCGAGATCGTTCAAAATGTACGGGATTCAGCTTTTGCTTTCTGCGGTCGCTATTCCTTGTTTGCATGCACACCTTTTGTTTCAATCTAACTGAATTCATTCCGATCGGTGAATCTGAATGTAGTGTTTACATGAACGCTAAACAAGTGATCGGTTGATGTGCGTTTTACCATTGCTAAGAAAAATTCCCGCTCCTCCGTGAGAGATGGGAGACCCGGCGCGTCTCAGTAATCATGCCACCGGCCTCGCGCTGTTCTCCCGCGGCCGTCAGCCTCGTCCTGCTCGCCACAGTAAACATGATGAATGAATGGCGACTGTAGAACGCAAAAGCCGAATCCCGGACATTTTGGGCTATCTCTAAATCCCTCGCAAACTCATCACGTAGGCTAGCTTTGTTGTTTTAAACTGCGCACTCTTACCGGTAGGCGTGGCCTCCTAAGACAGCGAAGCAAGTGCATTCTGGGAGTTGTTGTCTTTCATTCACATAAGCCAAAAATACATTTTCTGGCTTTTCTCAGTCTAGAAAGCTCCAAATTCAAAAATTTCTTCACATTTCTTCTACTTAAATGACCCATTTTAAATACACATTCATCTTCCCAGAGGTGAAGTATCCCTTTAAGCTTTTCGAGCCAGCAAGCCAGAAGAGCCCAAAATACTATGACATGGTATGTGTCATCATCCAAAACACACAATATTCATATATTTTCTGTTTGTCAGCTGCTTCCAAGGTCTGTCTAGCTTTTTGTCAGAGTTTGAACATGAAATCTTCTCAAATTTTCAGCTCTTCTTTTGATAAGCCGGCCGATGAGAGGAGAGGTCGGAAACTGAAGAGAGGCAGAGGCGCAGCTGACCAGGATGACAGGGACTTTGGAGCGTTTCTCCTGCAATTTTCAGCGACGGCGAGTAGCAGCCCGCCCACGAAAAAGAAGTGGACCGCTGCAGGGTTTCCACCTGACAGAGTATTTTATGACAGGTGGAGGTCTGTGCAGTTTGTCAAGCGGGAGGAGCACCTCTTGTGTAAGTCGATGTGCTTTATTATAAAAAAAATGAATACACGTCTTGGTGTTCTGGAAATTATGCTAGGAGATTAGGCTAATAATATTTCTATAATCAAAGTTCACATTTTGGACAAGAATATTAATTTAACATTTGTCTTTGACAGCCCAGTGTTCAAGACGGCCCCTGACTGTCAGCAAGGTGTCACTGCTGATCCAAAAAGAGGGTTGGACTGGCAACTGTCCTCGCCCCGAGGACATAGTGGCAAAGTGGACACCCGTCAGTAGTGTGCAGGTGGAGACGGATCCATGGATCCTCACTATGATCCATAATCAAAAGTGGACAGGCCTGGCCCTCAAGGACTTTGGTGGCACAAAAGGACAAGGGGTGTAAACATGTCTTGTGAGCAGATATTTGTACTCCTGGAGTGAATACTAATTGCACCTTCTTTTGACCACAGGAGTTGTTGCCACCAAAGCCTTTGCCATGGGCTTCATCGTTTGTGATTACCATGGCAAGGTAATCACAGGAGCAGAGGGCTGGACGATGATCCAGTCCATCCAGGGTGAGATGGCCTACCTTTTTTTTTTTCACACTGGTGGTCGGTACCTCTGTGTGGATGCTGAGACTTTCCCTTGTGAGTGTCACCCAACAGAAAACACCATGGGCCGGAAGATCAATCATTCCTCCAAGAAAGCAAACCTGAGGCCAGTCCACTGCAGGATGAACTTCCCTGCAGGAAAGAGGGATATCATCCTGTTCCAGGCTAAAAGAGACATTAATGTGAGGAGCTGCTGTTTAATTACGGCATCAAGTGCAAATCTTTTCGAGGAGAAGGACTGAACCTCGACTGGCTGGATGAATGAACACATCAGGTGGATAATCTGAGAGACAGATCCCCTGTCACGCTTTACCTAGATACCACTGAGAGTGTCATTTAGAAAATTCCACATCAAACAAAACCCATCCTGTACTACATTCTTACCTTGCCAGGTAAAAGACGAGACGCACCTCCACTTCCAGTATGTGAGAGGATATCAAGCGAGGATTCCATTCCTCCAGTAACTTTCTGGCTAATGCAGTTTCTCCTCAAACTGTCAAAACACACCAGTTAACAAATTCAACAGGTGGAGACTGATTACAGCTCTTATGCAGGGAGTTATTCCAGCATTTAATAAAGAAAGCATGCCATCTTGCCTTCATAGGGTGTATGCTATCTGCCAAAAGCAAAAAATCTGGGCAGATTTAAAATCGACAACAGTTTTGCACCTGTGTGCAGCTCACATCATTAACCCTCTGAGGTCGGCAATCACGCCGGCGTGATCTGCTCGCTTTTTTCCTTACAGTGCAAAGGAGACTCCAAAATAATCTGTTGATTTTGATTTTACATACTTGTGTTATACATCAATCGATCCTGTTAACTGTGTATTTTTTTGTGTATACTCACAATAAAAACAAACTTTTGTGCTTTTCGCCAAATAAAGAAAAATAAACAATGCGAGTTCTGCTTTCTCTCTGTCAGTGAAGTCTATTCTGAAACGCGTCCGAAAATGAACAATAACTTAGCGAATACTCATTCAAACAGACATACAGACACACAGGCATGAAGCTTGAATTCTCTTCTTTTAAATGAAGTCATTTATATAAAAAACAAATATTCTCAGTTCATGTAATCTGTAAGAAAAGAGCGAGATGTCAGTCGTTCTCATCTCAGCTAATTTTTTTTAATGTGGCTCAAATGTTATTCAAATGTCTGAGGCAATCCTGCAAACGCCCCCATATCAGCTCGAGAAAACACAAGTTTAATCAGATCATTGTACTTGTTTACACCATCTTGCAGCGCTGTGAGGAATAATAATAATGGAAAATCTACCTCCGAAGTGCGGGTATTTCAAGGAGCAAGGATCCGACTGAGCTGAGGAATACTGTAGTACTGTTTTTTTTCCATCTCAAGTGAATCGCGTTTCTGTGAACGGCAGAGATGCGCTGTTTACCACAGCTCGCAAAAATACAGTTTAAATTTAAATCGCGTTTCTGTGTGAATGAATGATGATGTTTTAGGAAACTATATTGCTATACTGAGATGAGTAAAAATCGACTGAAATATGTTGAAATAAAATGTAGGCTATTTGTATAAGCAACGTATTAAACTGCAAATTAACATTTATATGCCCTAATATTTCATAAAAACAACGTTACAGTCAGGCGAAATATGAAAGACAACATTTTGTTGACTAGATTTGGGTACAGTTTGTACTGTAGAATATACTGCCACATCAAATAAGCTTTTGTTTAGCAATTTCTGCTCATACATACATACATATACATACATGTGTGTATATATATATATATATACATCTAATCTTTTCCAAATGTATATGACACATGACCTCTCTAATCCAGTGTCCATATGTTGGTGGGTATGAATCCTTCCACCTACACAAAATAAGTATTCTAGCTAGCAAAGAGCAAAAAGCGATCATGTTCACCTGGTACCTGCTAAAAGAAGCATCCACCTTGATCACCCCAAATAATGCAGTCAAAGGGCATGGGTGCACAGTTTTTCCACATATTTTGGAAAATGCATCAAAAATAGATAACCAATATCCATGAAGTTTTGAACAAGTCCAAAACGTGAAGAAGTGTAGCAGGGGTTTGTTTGCAACGATCACATGCAGGATCCAAGTCCAACTTTATCTTGGACAGTTTGTCTTTGGACCAATGCAGACGGTGTACCACTTTAAACTGAATAACAGCATGTCTCAGACACACCGAAGACGAGTGAATGTTCTGTATGACCTTTTGCCAGACCACGTCCGATAAATCTTCATCCAAGTCAGATTCCCACTTGTGTTTCAGAATGTCCAGACTGGTCTCATGGAATGAACTGAGCAGTGTGTAAATCCTGCTCAAGACCTGTTTAGTGTCTGTCCTACAGTCAAATATCTTATCCACAAGGGACTGAGCGGGACACTGAGGAAAACAATCAGAATTAGCCATAACAAAGTTTCTCAATTGCAAATATCTAAAAAACTGTGATTTTTGTATATTAAATTTCTCTACCAGTTGTTCAAATGAGGCAAACTTTTTATCAATGTACAGATTATAAAGTGAACGTAGTCCGTTCAAAGCCCAACTATTAAAAGCCTCATCAGTTACCGAAGGGATAAACATGTGGTTATTTGACACAGGGGCATCGAACAATAACCCGGTAAAACCAAAAGACCGTACAAATTTAATTTGTCATTAAAATGTTATAATGGCTTCATGACAGCCAATGTCAAAACCAACCACATGACAGTTTAATGAAATGTTAACCCATAAAGCGAAGTGGTTTCTTAAGTTTGATAATTAATCTGCTATGTCATGTTTATGACATATTTGTGTTGTCTTAGTTATGTCAAGTTGCCATAACAAAGACATCACACAATGTCATATTTGCATTAAAAATGTCATAATTGTGCGAATGACACTTAATGACAGTTGTCATAAACATGCATAAAACCTCCTTCATATTCATGACGTGTCATGTCATGATTATGACGGTGTCATGTCAGTCTTATGCACACCCCTTCAAGTAAAGTGTTACCTTCTTTTCAAACCAGCTTTTAAAAAAATATTTTTATGATTATACAAAATACAACTGTTATTCCAAATAAATCAACGCTGAGGAGAGAAGTTGTGCTTGTAGATCAGTTTCCAAGCCAATAAAGCTTGAGCATGAAAGGCAGAAACTTTTACTGGCAATATTTCAATTTTATAATAACACATTAGTAAAAAACAAAGGCCCCCAAGTTGATCAAAAAGAAAATTAGGAATAAAATTCCACAAAGAAGGTTTTTTCAAACAAAATTAACCAATTAATTTTAAAAGTATTATTTAAAGTAGAGAAATCTAGAAAATCAAGGCCACCACTTTTAAGCGAATTTAGAACAAGAGATTTACGAATATAGTGCACTCTCAAAAGCAGGATTGAAATTCAGAGAAACTCTATCTTGCTCATTTTTCGAGACAACAACTCCCAAATAATTAACAGCTCCTTTAACAGGTATACCGTCTGTAGGTACAAGGGAGGAGCTTTTCAAGGCTAATATTTCAAATTTTTTAATATTAAGGCATAGACCTGCGGCATTTGAAAAGAGCTGAATACTTTTAATAGCCTGATGAACCTGGCTGGAGTTTTTTAAAAATAAGGCTGTGTCGTCCGCTAGCTGACTAATTAAAATATTTCTGCCAGCAATATGAATCCCTTCTAGTTTACTATCCTTAATGAAATGACAGAAGGCCTGTGCTACAATAAGATATACAGAGACTGGACAGCCCTGTCGAATCCCTCTATCTAGAAGAAATCTCTGGGTTGTGCCATGTGCTAACTTTACGGAGCTATTTACTCCTGCATACAAAGTTTCCATAGCATTACAAAAATAGGGCCCGAAACCAAAACGCCCCAAACTGAAAAAAAATGAAAGGATGCTCAATAGTGTCAAAGGCCTTGAAAAAGTCCAAAAAAAGAATTAAACTGTCATCCTCGATAAGATCAGAGTAATCAATCAGGTCGAAGACAAGCCTAATATTATTGAAAATATGGCGGCCTTTCATAAAACCTGATTGATTTTCGTCAATAACGGAGTTTAAAATCGACTTGAAACGGCTTGAGAAAACAAGGGCAAACACTTTATAATCATTATTAAGAAGGCTGATGGCTCTCCAGTTGTCTAAGGAAAGTGTGTCCTTTTTAGGCTTAGGTATTAAGCAAATGACACCCTGCTTCATACTTGCTGTAAGCTCAGAGCAGTTTAAGCTCTCTATATACACTTTGAGGAGGAACGGGGAAATGATCTCTGAATAAGACTTGTAAAATTCAGCCGTTATCCCGTCGTTATCAGGCGACTTGTTACATTTTAGCTGAAAAATTGCTTCCTTAACCAAAATATTGACAATAGATATATGACAATAGATGACATTGCAGCTAATTTATCTGATCCTGTCCATTAGCTTTGATCCATGTACGGCTTTTCAGAATGTCACCAAGTAAAAATATTTATGTAATATTTCAGCGCGAAAACTCTAGCTAGCTAGGAACAATGAAAAGGGTCCAGAGCAGCATATCATCATATTTTACAGGACCGTCACAAAAAAACAACAACGACCAAAAACTGCATATGAGAATGTTACTACAGGTAGGATGGACGGCAACTCCCAGCTTCAGCAGAACTCACAGTCCCAGGTTGACTCAAATGAACAAGGACCACAGTGTTGGGAAAGATTTGCTATTAGAGTAAAAATATTGCGTTAGGCTACTTCATGAGTTAATAAGAAAAAATAATTTTACAATTCCTGCAAATGCAGTGAAGTTCATGTTCTCATGGTTTATTTTTATGAATAAAAATGTTTCAAAACTCTGGGGGTGAGGGGTGGGGGTGTCAGTTAGAATATTTTAAACTTACGCGTGAAAGGGTTAAAGAAAAGATCGAAAATAAATATTTGTGTGTGCTGTAAAGTGGTTAGAAAAAAATTAAATCGGAATCGGCTAAAATCGGTATCGGCAGGTCAAACTCAATGAAAAATCGGAAATCGGAATCGGCCTAGAAAATTGTAATCGGTGCATCTCTATTTAGCATCTAACTTATCAGCTTGCTATCTACTAGATGAATACATTTGTATGTGATATTTGCAATTTAAACATTTAATAAATATATTTCCCCATAATCATCAAAACTTACTTCACTTTGTTTAGTCCACAGGCTCAAATGTGTGCCTTCAATAGTCTTGTGCTTTGGGCTTCTGTACATGTGATGGAGGCGTGCACAGTGCCAGTAGGGGGTGTGATCTCAATAGCCATGCAGTAAGCAGTGTGCTATGTGCATGTGATTGAGGAATGGCATGGATATTCAAGTGTATTTGAATGGCATCTGTTTGTTTTAGTCAAGATTATGCTAAAATATACTTTCCTCAACTATATTTAAGTTCCCTATGAAGAGCCAACCTTCAACTTTGAAAAATCCCAGTTTATTCCCATAAATTCCTGTTAATTCCCTTAAATTCCCATTAAATCCCATGGAAAGTTTCCATCTTTGAAAATTCCCAGAATTTTGCAACCCTAATTTCAATTAATCATAAAATGGCCCTGATATGTCACTAGACATTAAGAAATCATGTTCATTTCAAATACTTATATCATTGACAATAGTAGTACGGCCAGGATAATGTCATTTAAAAAGTGAAGTTGCAGCCCTCAACTGATGTTGATGTTGTCATCTTGTGTTTTGGTCTGAAGCGCCACCCTCCACCTATCTACCAATCACGAAGTCAGTAGTGTTTCGGCATCCGGGTTGCCAGCTCTGCTCTAGTTACCACAGCTGCAGCTCCTTGTAGCAGCCTACGTTCCTGCTGGATCCTAGAGCATATCTGGCAACCTCGAGTCAGGGGGGAGGGGGAGGGGATACAGTGATTGCAGTACCAGTTTTGGCCACAATCTTACATACAGCTCCTTTAAAGTCTGCGTGAACCGGAAGTTGCAAACGACTTTTCTCCAGTGCTGTGACGTATTTCCCAGTGAAAAGGAATATTGAACAGAGGGCAGGGTTTTACTCTAGCGCTCCTCCTCTCCATCTCTTGCTCATTACAGACTAACGGTTTGAGGGGAGTGGTTAAGCGTTTCCCAAACCAAGCCGTCAAACCTACGTCATCAGAGAAGGTCCTCCAAGGCAGAGGGAAGGGGCATTTTCAGATTTTGGTTAAAGATTACGAAGCCAAAACATTTTTTTTCTGTGTTTTAACTTGTACGGATTAATTGTTCACCACAAGACTAGTAATATGCGCTAACAAAGTAAATAGGGTCCATTTTGATTTCATGGCGACTTTAAGCAAAAAGTAGCAGGTAACCAAAATTCTTCTGAGATTGTATTTTTAATACCAGTTTATTGTGTGCTGTATTGTTTTATTGTCATATGTGTGTTTGAATAAGTGGGCCGCCTATCTCGGCCAGGACACTCCTGTAAAAGAGATTTTAATCTCAGTGAGATGGGTCAATATCACTATAAAGTGCCTTTGGTGTCCTCATCAGAATCGCTCAGTCATCATGGACATAATGCAAAATAATGAAATTCTGAGGTTTTATTATAAATGGCCAAACACTTACACACATACAAGTACAATGATACGTCTCTTGAAATGTGCTTTTCTGATTTTATACCATTTTCTTTGATTGGATGTATGTGATTTTGGCATGTCCCGCACGCTGCTCAGCTAACTTCAGTGAGTGTAAAAAGTGGTTAAATTACATACAATTATAATACTTTTTTTATGTACTTATTGTCCTCAGCAAGTTACTTAATAAAACAAGTCATTTTGATTATTTATATTTTATTTTCATAATAATATTAAGCAGTTTGCATGTGTCCCTGAGATTGCTGTCCACCCTGTCATTATGGGGTAAACGCCCCTTTAAGAAACCAGTTGATGTACTCAGTGACGTCCCCTCCCCCATTCGGTCTTTCTTCAGTGGAGGTTAAAACATCTGCAACACACACAGAAAGTATCTACACTTATATTTCCTAATTTTCATCATATTGTGTTTGTAGTTGCGTGTTGTCAAGCTTAACATGTCCACCCTGTCATTGTGAAATATTAATTAATATAAAAACTTTTCAGAAATTCTAAATATACATTTTAAACAGTGCACAGTCAGCTTCAACAGTGAATCACTTTGCTAACTGCTGTACACCATGTGCTCATTAAATACTAACTTTAGCCAAAAAATGTCCACCCTGTCAGGCCCCTCCTTCTTCTATATTGATTAAGGGTTTCTTGAAGTTCCTGTTGTTTTTCTAATGTTCCCCCGTTCTATTTCACTCATTAAAGCATCTGTCCACCCTGTCACTTTGTTGTCCACCCTGTCATGTTCAACTTTTAAGATGAAAATAAACTAATTATTTTAACAAGTTAACAGTTAACCGATTTCTTAATAAACAACTGAGGGCCAGTTAGTATTGTTTTAAAGTTTGAATAAATATCTTTGTTGTTAGATTTTATTTAGAATAGAATGTGCAACTATCGCATATTTTATTGGGCAATATATTTAAGCAGTAACTTCATTATTATCAAAATGCTTTTACCATTAACTAAAATGTTTTGTTGGGAAAGGGACACATTCTCTTTCCTCAGATCTACATTTTATAATCACTATGCAATGAAAATGTATTTATTCTACTATGAGTTTGTCCATGACAGGGTGGACATATTTTATGGTTTGCTCGTATATTGTCAGCTTGCAGTTCATTTATAAAAAGTGCTGGAGCTTGACCAATATGCATTTCTAACAGCCTAATGTCTCCTTAATACAACACATATGAAGTTAAATGGAAAATCTCAGATTTTTTTGTGGAAATTGTGAAGTCTCAAAGGCACTTTATGGTGATTTTGACCCAGGTTCTCTCCTTGTTAAATAAAGTATAAATAAAAATTTTTTTTGAGAATTTCTGACTTTATTTCTTCCCCTTTGTCTAGGAGTGAAATCCGTCTCGCTCGCACGGAAACGTGCATTTGGGGGAAAATGATGACTGTTTGTTCTCTTCAGAGCTGGAGAACTGCTGGAGAGTCTGAGTCTGTAACGTGGAGCACTTCTGTGTCTCACACGGCCTCTAAAGACATCCATCCTAACAGTATCTCCTGAAATCCCAAACATAAAGCAGATAAATAAATGTAAACAATCAAAATAAAATGGAGAACAAGCCTATCGCGACGTTTCGGTATATGTAATACCTTCTTCAGGCAGGCTTGAAAATAAATGTAAACAAAAAAAAGATAAAGGGAAATATATTATATGTTTATATTCATAGATGCCACCTACGTCACTACAAATAGAACGCCGCCATATTTGCGACCGACTCGCCCGGTATGGCCGCCCAAACTGCCCATTTGAATGAGAGAGAGAGAGACAGAGATACCTGGAGAAAATTTCTATTTTAGGCTCCGATCCTTATTTGTTACCCCCAGTTTTCTTTAGTCCATTATTATCTGCCCCAGGCTTGCCCCAATTGGCCTTTCATGATAGAAATACTTAAGTCATAGTCGAGCTTCATGGCGCGCGTTCATGAGTGTCGAGGCGATGTCATGAATGAATCTATGAATCTGCAGCTGTTTGGCTGGCATGAATGAATCTATCTAATCCGAACAGCGGCACTGGCAGAGTCCAGAGAGACACCAGCATCAGCACAGCCAGAGACATCAGCCAAATATCATAAAAGACTGCCAAATCTGCCCGAAAGAAGAGATGTTCAATTACAGAGAAGAAGGTTTAATACACACAAATATCGAAATGAAAGAATCTTTCGAGTTGAATCTTTTTGAATGATTCACTCACGATTCGGGTGCAATTAAGCTATAAAGAGGTAAACTCATCAGTGATTATAACGACTTAAATTGCAGTTTGTTCGTCACATAAAGCTATCATATGAATAAATAACCATATTAATATAACGGACGAGTCGTATTAGATCACTTTTATTATACTTTTGTGATGTTTTTTTGTCTTCTATTATTATTATTTTTTTCGTGACAGCCCCCAGTAGGCTAACGTTACTCATTCACTTTCATTACATCGACAAGAAGAGTCTCCATTAGGCTACATATTCAAAAATGTCCCTTTGTCTTCCACGGAAAGTAAACTTCAGGATTTGCACATGAAGGTGAGTAAATGACGGCAGAATTATCATTTTTGGAAGAACTAGTCCTTTAATATGCATTTCAAGGCTGAGATTATGCATCGTCTGCAGAGCTAACGTTTTATTTACACAAAATAACATCTAAAGCGCATGTGACGAAGACAATATCTCTATGAACTTCAGAAGAATATTTATTAGATTTAGGTAGAGACAGTTATATTTAAAACAACCCCAAATCTTACTAACTTACCATGATAAAGTGCATTTAAACAGATCCAGCAATAAAATGAAGACAAAACATTATCTGTCGATTTCTGTCTGTATAGTGTTGGCCACTGAGAGTATAATGGAAATATAATTAACCACAAACCAACATGAGACTTCAAGTCTTTTAAATAAATGATTCTCTCTTCTTTTGGTATAGAATAAAATACCAGTTCAGGGTTTCACTTTCGGCTGTTGTTGCAGCCAACTGCACAACATATTGCAGGCATTACTGAGACCGTCGGTCGCAAAGATGGCGGCGCAAAGCTACAGTGACGTCATGTGAATCGAATGAATAATAGGAAGATATTTTATAATGCATACAATATATTTTTCTAATGAATCTGTCTTAAATAGTGTTATTTTTTAAATTCGATACAGAGCGATCGTCGTGTCTGCACATTCAACAAGTGAAGTGTGAGAGAGAGAGTGAGTGAGCGCGCGCATTGCGCCCCCTTAAATAGACTGCCGTTGAAAAAAAGTTTTTTTTTTTTTTGAAAAATGGCTAAGCTTTAAACAAAGTCGGCGAATTGTTAGTAAATAAGTGAAAGGACAGATGTATAAAAGGATTTTTGTGAAAAAAGTTCAAATTAAAGAGTTAGGCTACACGATGTTTTAGTGTAATTATGTCACTCTCTCCTCCGCACATGGTCGAGCAAGAGTGGAGAGACAATGAAACAACAGAGTCCACGAGGGAAAATGGCGATATAAAATCGAGTTCTTGTTACAATGTAGCCAGGGTTGTGCCTAATCATGCTGATGTGAACATATTTTTGTATCTGTGTTGTGCATGTTGTTATTCATTTTTAAAGCACTCAACTCATGGCGACGACATCGGATGACGTCACGACCATCGTTCGTCGTGTGGAATGTGGTTTTCCTCGTCATGAGGGAAAATATTTATTTTAGATCAAAATATCGAGTTTTAATGCCTCAAATAATGCTATACATATCCTTAACATCTCAATCAACTAATATTCGGGTAAGATGGATCATATTTTTAATTCTGGATGTTGTTTTTCATTTGTAATGTGTTCCTCAGAAGGAAAATAATTAATTTAAAATCAACCAAATGAATTTTCATGCCAGAAACGGCTTATATGTGTAGTCAATGTTGTATTTAACTCATATTCAGATGGGATGAGTTATGTTTTTAACTTTAAATGTGGTTTTTGATTGTTCAAAGTTATCTGATGGGAACGATATCGTATGACTTCATAACAATCGTTCGTCGTAAATGTTGTTTTTTCCCCACAAAAATCCTAGTCCTTTTAAAGGAAAATGAAGATAATATGAAAATGGAAGATTGAAGAGCACTTATAGTTCTTTCATCTGTGAAGATACTAGGCCTACTTGAAAACAGTGTAGAAAATATTGCAAAACCGTAAGACATGTAGAAGGAGTGAAATAAATTAAATCTATAAGAAAGAGAATCCTTGTAGTATTTTTTTTCTGTATGTAAGGATTCATTCTGTAAAAAATTTTTATGTAATGATCAAATATAAGTGTCCAGATAATGAAAAAAGATACTTTTTAAGCTTTTCAATTAAATCTTTTTGTTATTTGATCAAAGAACACAAAATATATCAATTTATGAAATATTTATTTATTCAAGAAACCCTCTTTTGGGTCAAAAACTTGTATCATATTTATATGTATATTTACTAATACATTCCCTTCTCATGTCAGAAAAAAATCAGGTTTTGTCCTGATAAACTTTTTAATAAAAATAAATACATGAAATCTTTTTTAATCACATGAACTTCACTTTTTGAGTCATATTTATTTACATTTCTCCTCCTGTTTGTGCATACAAACAACAACATTCCTTTGTCTTCAATCAGTGCTTATAAACAACTTGCATACAAACAACTTTTTTGTTGCTGTATTTAAAATGAGTATTGAATATTTTCCAACACACTTTTCTATTTTGCTGCAACCCAAAGACTCTAGTACCCTTCATGATTTTCACACAATAAGAAATATCATGAATAAAGGATAGAAAAGAGTGACTCATGACTGAATGTGGCTTGCAAAAACTTCTTAAACACTGTTTGTGGTCTTTTAAAGGGGTGGTTTACTGCCTTTTTTCTTTGCTTGATTGTGTTTATGGGCTGCAATATAACATGTCTTCGTGTTTCGTTTGTTAAAAAACGCCTTATTTTTCATTAATTTCACCTTTATTGTAAGCCGCTTCCTCCTCTGTCATTTGAACGACCGGTTGACTTCTTGAGTCTATGAAACCACTCCCTCAGAAACAGGCAAGGCTAAACTGCGTCCGGAATCTTCACGCCCATTACCTTTACGGGCGACAGTTGCATGTGCTCCGGACCCGGTCAAATGTAATGGTGTCAATATTGCCTCATCAGTTTGAGCCAGAATCAGACCCAGAGAGCGGTGATGAAGAGAGTCAAGCAGAACCTCCGCAAACACGGCTCTTACTAAACGTTTCTGAATGGTAATTTTTTTTATTATTATTATTTTCTCAAAGAATTTCCATACGCTGTTACTTGAAAATGCTACTGCTGTTTGCTAGCTTTTGAGATACGGTTTCCCCCTGATTAAACATTTAATATAACTGAATACATGACTGAGTAATACCATTTTTTAAAGATATTGTTTTATTAATAGAATGAACAACCGTTTAACTATTCACAAAACTTACCGGTAGTTCACTCAGTTTGTCGTTTTCTTTAGGTGTACATGTGATAACAGCAGCTGAAGTTCGCTGTTGCGATAATTTTTTGAAGTTTGTACACGTTTCTTATACACACAAAATAACATCGAACTAACTAGCTACTATAACCAAACAGCTTTGGCATTGGTTTGCGTTCTTGATCAAATAAAAAAATTACGTCATAAAGTATACATGGAAAATATGTTTACAAAATTTGTAGCCTACATATTACAAATTCAGGTCCAAAATGTTTGTACGCATCTGTCACTAAAGCCAGCGCTGGCATTTTTTTACATCCTTGATAAAACTAAAACATTACGACTTAAATTATACAGGCAAATACATTTAAAATGATCCTCACATTTAAAGATCCTCAAGGTGAATAATACCAACAACAACCCAGTCCAGTTGGACGGTGAGGCGTTAGAAGAAGTGGAGGCCTTCACCTACCTGGGCAGTGTCATCGACAATCAGGGTGGAACAGACGCTGACGTTAAGGTACGAATATGTAAAGCAAGAGCAGCCTTCCTACAGCTGAGGAACATCTGGAGCTCGAAGGAACTGGGCCTAAGGACAAAGGTCAGGCTGTTCAATACCAATGTCAAGGCGGTCCTTCTCTATGGTGCAGAGACATGGAGGAAAACAGTGGCGACGATGAAGAAAGCTCAGACCTTCGTCAACTCCTGTCTGCGAAGAATCCTCCAGATCCGCTGGCCAAACACCATCAGCAACCAGGACCTTTGGCAGAGAACCAATCAGCTTCCTGCAGAAGATGAGATCCTGAAACGACGCTGGAGATGGATTGGTCACACGCTCCGCAAGCCAGCTTCCAACATCACCAGGCAAGCGCTCACTTGGAATCCCCAAGGCAAAAGGAAAAGAGGAAGGCCAAGAAATACGTGGCGCCGAGATCTGGCAGCTGATACCAAAGAACTTGGATACACCTGGAGCCAGCTGGAGAGAAAAGCCCAAGACAGGGATGCCTGGAGAGCTCTTGTCGGCGGCCTATGCCCCAGGAGGGGTAGCAGGCATAAGTGAAGTGACATTTAAAATGATTAAATCTTACTTGCAGGTTGTGGCCCAACAACTGCTGCCTCTGGTTTTAAAGCTGTAACTGCTTCATGCTGGAGTAATAGTTTCTTGTTGAATCCGACATTGAACTCGTGTAGATTCTGGAAGCTGTCTTCCGTAAAATGCGCAGCACAGAGAGCTAAACTACGATTGTAATTGTCAGGAACATAATCAAACTTAAATTTTAATCATTGTTGACGAACTACAGCGTCTGTAGGAAGCTTGAACACAGAAGACCTGGGCCCGTATCCCTAAAGATTCTGAGAATCCTCTCAGAGAGCTCCTAACTTAACCTAAAAATTCCTTGCCAGGAGTTTTAGCTTAGAAGTGATTCCAGAACATTTTCAGTGAACTCTGAGCAAGGAATGGATGGAAAATCCTATCTTAGTGAGGAGGTGTGGTTGACCCCGTTGCTAGGTATGAGTCATCATTTCAAAAGACGTGATTGGTTGATCCTACAAGTTTGATGAAAATGAACTTTTGGTGATAATGAGCAAAGGATGTACCCTCAAATCAATAAACATAATTATACACTCTAATCTTATGCAGACTGTAATTGTAAATAATATTTCACATTCAAGAAAATATCTGGAAAATGAATAGTAAGCTGTAGGGGTTATAGCCTAACATTAGAATCTAAAATATGTGAAAACTTAAGCTCATTACACCCTGTTCAAATAATGATTCGTGTCTTATTTGCTCATATTAATATCCTAGCTGGCATATTTTGTACTTTCACTCCCATATGGACCCCATTGAAAACAAGATGGCCTATCTCAAGGGGCTGTCCTTAATGAAGTAGAAATTGCAACATTACAACTCAGTGTGGTCTTAACGAGGGTAACACGGCTCAGCTTTTATCAATGTCTGTGATTGCTGGCTGGTCTATTTATGAAGGCTTGTTAACAAATATCCTACAAACACAGAAAATGGAGAAAAAAAGGAATGTGCAGCTGCTTAGGGGAACTCCTAAGCCACTAAAAGTCCTCTTCCCTGCTCTTAGCAGATCTCGCCTTAGGAGCCCTTTTAAGCGCTAGGAATCTTGAGGAATAGCTTTTATATTAACTGGGATTTTCGTGTCACTTTTAGGGGAAATTCTAAGAAAACGTCATGACTCTGAGAATTTTCTTAGAATTTGGCCGCTAGGAGCCACTTTTTGCACAAAAATTCTTTAGGGATACGGGCCCTGACAGCTACAGCTCTCCACTATAACTCCTCCTCTTCGACAGCAGAACATGTTCCGGAGGGAGGGTTGATGTAAAAGTATGGGTTAGTTAAGTATAAAACCCGGGAAGTATCTCGTTGTAGTCCCATTCGAGTCGTTTTTGTAGGCATTAAACTTCCTGATTTTTAAAAGACAATATCTCCGCTTACGTTGAACTTTCAGCGCAGCAACTTTGCAGATAGCCTACTGTTCATGCACCAACAGCAACATTACACACTATTTAAAATGAAAAAAGTGAAATAGCAATCAACCACCCCTTTAAAGTAAAGTTATGGGGGCACATGCATTGCAAACAAGGCCCGACAAGGGCCGGTCCAAAGCTCAGAGACGGAGGCACTGTGACAGAGTGTGAGACAACTTGAAAACCTGGCTATTAAATCTATTATTCATCCATCTTGATGGGGTGAAATACTTGCGCTTGCCCACCTTTAGGTGAAGGTGTCGAGAGATTGCTCTGTACTAAAACATCTAACATATGTGTGTTCCTCCTATAGGCCGCGATGGGTTTATGGTGTTGTACTAAAACACGAAAAATGCGCCACCAAAGGAATAATTTTATTCCTGTTCGCTGTGTCCGGGGCGGGAGGTTTAGGTGTGTCAAATGATTTAAGTGCATTTCTCAGGAAAGAGCGTGAATATCCACGCTGTCTCAAAGCAAGGCCTTGAAAAGAGTGTTTGTTGCCGATGCTGCCTCTCCATCTCCATATCAGCAAAAATGCTGTACAGCAACAGAACCAGCAGCACTTCTATTTTTCAGCGCCGAAACCTTTGCACTGTCGTAATGATGCAATGCCGTGCACTTGCTAGCCTGATCCATTTACGTGTTCATACGAGTTTATTGAATTAAAAACGATTATATTGCCTGAGTGATCAGAACTGCGTCCATGGCAACGCTCTGTTTTTCATGGCAACGGTGTGTTATACTTCGTCTATTATCAAGAAATAACACACCGGAATTCAACCAAGCCATGTGATACATTCAGAACTATTTGTTAAAGACTTGTCCTATCTCACAAACAAGATTTTTTTAATTTCCCCAACTAGGCTTTTTTACCCTATTGAGCAAAATGATCCCTTCAGTCTTTCTCTCCACATTTTGAACATAATGTATGTGTGTGTTATATGTGTGCATGTTATTGCATTCAACACAAGTGAAGCTGGCATCTTTTCCACTGACACTTTTTATTTAGAAAAAGTTGGTTTTTCTACCTCTTTGGTGAGACCAGGGTAAAATGTATCACCTGTGTTTTATCCTGGTCTCAAACAAAAAATGTAAGGGCAGTGCTTTAAACATATAAACAACCTAAATTACGCTTTTGCTCTCATCCGTCTTGCCAAGAACTGTCCAAGAATTTCACCTCTAGCGGCGCAATACGAATGCCCCCGGCCGTCCCTCTCAATCATGGCCCCGGGTTCCAGAAACCCACAGAATAGAACCGGAGTCCTATTCCATTTTTCCTAGCTGCGGTATTCAGCGGCGACGGGCGGCCTGCTTTGAACACTCTAATTTTTTCAAAGTAAACGCTTCTGGCCCCGAGAAAACTAATAGATTATACTAATTCATTCTTTTGAACACTAATAAAGAAAACGTGCATTGTCCCTTTCAAAATAAAATAAAAGGCGTCCCTTTAACAATTTTAAATTTTGAAAACAGGGTAACAATGTTTCCCCTGGGGCAGAATTTAACCTGGTCTTAACTTTAAAATAACCTAAACTACATAAAACATCTCTCATTACAAGTGATTTTTTGACCCTCACAAACTACATTTCCCATAACTCAATGCCCGGACTCATCAGCGCATTCACCTGTGTGTCATTACCTTGTTTAACTCACACTGTAATAGCCTGGTTTTCACACTCTCACTGTGAAGTCTTGCTTTATTCGTACTGCATTTCTGAGCGGTCTGATCTCTTGTCTCTCTGTGTTTGGATTTTATGCTCTGTTCACTGGATTCCCCTTTTTGCCTCTGACCCTCACCTGTTTTGTTTGCCTGATAGTTTGGACTGCCTTCCTGTGTTTGATTTTTGCCTGTGAATTGGATTATGTGTTTGGATTTCCCTTCTAAATAAAACCACATTTGGCTTTAACATGAGGTAACTTCAGCATTTTGATTGGTCTATTTATAAAGAAATTAAATAATTACGCTGTTACAATTCAGAATTTCAAATTGGTTACTCTAGTAATTTAATTATCTTAATTTTTTTTTCTTTTTGATACTCCATTTAACTGACAGTTAAAATATCTTCTATGCAGAGACAGAAGAGCGAAATTCATAATTCTTATTTAAGACTTGTAGTACCAACAATTATATTGTGTATATTTAAACCCAATGATCAATTTAACAAACATGAAAAACAATGTTTCACCAGTTATTCTACAGATGTTGCAACTGTTAAACTTTTTTTACTTACTTTTTTTTTTTTTTAGCAAAGTCAAGTCAACAGTTCACATTCAACCTAGCAGAAAATCCACTACTCAAAAGAAAGGCATGTTTCTGCTCAACCTATTTTGAAAATATTTTATTTAAATATATTTTAACACTTGCATTTAACACACAAATAATGCATGTAGTGGCAATCTCAAAATTGAAGATGTTTAAATCATGGACCAGCCCTAGATTTTAAGATTGTGAGCTTTGGCTGTCCATGTTAACCCTCTGGGGTCTGAGGGGTTTTCTGGGCCCTGGAGGTGTTCTGACATGCTCTGACATTTGTGCTTTTTTCAGTTATTTATAAACATGTTAATGGCAAAGGTGTAAATTCACTCTATATAGCACAAACAGGGCTACCATAATATGTGATCACCATGCATGTATATTTTTGAATTTTTAAGAGAATAATGTTTATGCGTGGTTATTGAAAAAAATAAAAATTAAAGTTGCTGAGATAAGACCACAAAACACATACTAAATATATGTCAATAAGACTTTTGACTAATGGATGTCTTCGCTTCCAGTTCTAGCTTCAAAATTATGTGAAAATCATTGTCTAATCGTTCACAATAACACAATACATTGATTTACACTTTGCAAAACAGTATTTTTGTCAGAAGAGGTTTATGCGTGGGAGTGGTAATGGCCTATCAATATTAATGAGATTCAGACCAGGGGTGTGACAGACACTCCCCCAATGGCCATCAAGTGTGAAGGAGCCTGGAAGAAGTAGAGGAGATTCAAAGGTTTTGTTTTTCAATCTGTTTTATTGTAATTCCTCTATGTGGAGGAACTAAATGTTCTATATTTGCTCTAAGCAAATCAAATGTGAGCAAAATAAAAAAATAATCAGTCTGCTATAAATAAAGCAATTGTGAGCGATAAACAAAAGTAAAGGCAGGTATCTCACAGTAAATGCTTATGCCCCGTTGATGCGGGCTCTAAGCAAATAAAATGTGAGCATAGACTCATGGGCGAATGTGAGTCTACAGGGCTCAGTTGCAGTCGAGTTTCCCGTGCAGGACGGAAGCGCACAGTCTGTGGAACCATGTCAACATCAGTCTCTGTTTTCCATGCCAGAGTGGACTGCCTGTTGCTTGCCTGCTGGTTAGCCTTGGCTCTCTTCGGGACAGGTGCTTGGACATGTTCATTGTCACATCTGTAAAAAACAAAAACATGTGAGCATGCTGATAACACAATTAAATAAATTGTATTATCATTATCAATCACTAATGGCCATGGATAAAAAAAGACAACAGTTTTTGTAATATCACACAAGAATATGTACTTTTATATTATGATGATGTAAACAATTATATTTCATCTGTAAATATTACGTCTGTGGACTTACTCGGGAAGATTCTCCATCACACTGAGAACTGAACGACACCTGCGTGCCCCTCTGCGGGGTGCTGGAGAAGGAGAGCTAGCTGCAGCCACATTCCTAAAAAACAACAACAAAATACAACTGTTAGCATACATTATCCAAAGTAAACTGATGAGCAATTTATGGTTATGGATGCACAATGTATGTATATATCTGTTGATGGTCCATAGGACAGAGAAATATCACCGCGAGCATCTGTTGATGAGCCATATAGACCGCACGCATTTAGTGACGCACGCAATGAATGGACCGTTCGCGAACGACACATCACTACATTTCAAACATTTACACCTGTATTCACAAACATCTGTGCATAAGGCAGTATTGAAGCATGATAAGCAGTGTCATAGTCTAACCAAAACCATATATATATATATATATATATATATATATATATATATATAATGTCTAGTATTTAGACAGTAGGCCTAGGCTATCACATATTTTACCGGAGGCTGAAATATATTTAGACTAAATCACATTACACTTAAGCAGATATTCACAAATAAGGTAACGTTACATAAGACATACGGCAGTATTTTAGCATGATAATCAGTGTTATAAGCTAGTCAAAACTGAGTGAAATATATTTAATATACAAATATGTTTAGAGAGTAATAGCCTATCACATTGAAAAAGTTTACACTTGAGCATATACACGAATGTTTGGGATATTGTAAGGCAATCTTTCCTGTAAGATGCCAAAAGCAAGCCAACACTAAGCAGATATAGTCTGAAAATTCATATGAGTTCTATATTATCAGAAAAATAATTATAACAGTAAAACTTACTCCGAAATTGTGTCCTCGGCAGGATCAATTCGCTCTTCAAAATGCTGCCGTTCGTCGTCTGAGTTACAATCTTCCTCGGGGGAAAAGGTGCATCTTCCTCGCTGTCCAGAATCATCCGAAGGGCGTCTTTACCGGAGAAGCGTGCCATACTCAAAACGCGATGAACTATCAGTAAGTCTGATAGAAACTGTGGCTGCGTCCGAAACCGCATACTTCCCTACTATATAGTATGGAAAAAGCAGTAGGCGAGCGAATAAGTATGTCCGAATCCTTAGTATCCATAAAAGAGTAGGTGAGAATTACCAGAGTGACGTACTAATTATCGCGAGATTCGGGCTTACATATACTTATAGTGCGTCCGAATATTCCTACTTTCCTACTATATAGTAGGGGAAAACAGTACGTGAACGGAGTAGTATGTCCGAAACCTCAGTACTCATAAAAGAGTAGGCGAGAAGTTCCCGGATGGCTTACTGCTTCAACCCAGATTTTGAA
The DNA here is from genome assembly GCF_951802725.1 of Rutilus rutilus. Lineage (NCBI taxonomy): Eukaryota > Metazoa > Chordata > Actinopteri > Cypriniformes > Leuciscidae > Rutilus > Rutilus rutilus. Next base: position 49,335,765 of record NC_140212.1, on the reverse strand, counting down.
GAGCTCGAAGATGAATACTCTTCTATCCCAGGAGGCCACGCGAGAGGATACGTCATTATCAAACATCGCAGAGATCAGCGACGCGGGTGCTTTCAAATGTGAGTAAACACGGGTCCTTGTGTTAAAACTGCATGTGTTGAACTACTGTAGAGTAAACTGTTGAATTGTTGAAGGTGTAAAGACGTTACACAGTGTAGTATAGTTGTGATTTTGCTGTAAAAACACGTTTTATTATGTATAACGTTAGCTAACAGGTGAGCTCCAGTAAGGACACGTAAGTTACGTCTCTAAAGTGGATTTACATAAACCATATACATCCTAAAGACACTTATTTTAAATGTCTATTTACTTCTGACAGGAAAATCTTCAGTAAGTATTGCAGAAGAGCACATCACAACATGAAATAGACATCTGAGTGATGAATGTGTGCTATTATGTAGAACAAAACTATAAAGTAACTAAACATAAGTTATCTATTTTATTTGTCCATTAGTACTGTTGATAAATTGAGGAACATTTATGTTGGATAAAAAGTTAAAACAAGCTCATAAATCACAGAGGTAATGTGAATATTGTCTGGATGTTACAGGGTCAGATGAACAGATGTGTTTTTATCCGGTGGAGAGTGGCTCATGAAGCTGAATGCTGCCATCAAAGGCTTTGAGTGAGTATACCACAGAAATTAATAACAATAACTAATTATTGTAATTTCAAAGAGCTATTACAGCACTTTTCTGATTCTTGGTTTCTGTGCATTAGCTGCAGATCTTCTGTGGTGGATCAGGACCTGCAAGGGAAGATGATGGCGGCGTCTGTGAAAAAAAGTGGTTTTGTCTTCTAAATAATACTGAAATCATATGACATCGTGTGGTTAAAATGACTGCTTTTGTGTTATGTTTGTGCATTTTGTAGAATCTGAAATGTCAGCAGGCTGGTGTGAGTGCTGAGGATGAGGAGCCCAGAGCTGAATCCTGGAGATGGTGCCATGAGTCCCTCCATCACTCCACCAGCCCTTACGAGTCCCTCCATCACTCCACCTGTCCTTACGGGACCCTCCATCACTCCACCTGCCCTTATTGCCTCAGATTGTGAAGCACAACACAACACGCAACAACCTCAGCGCCTTCAGCCTACATACATGATTGTAGTTTGAATAAAGCTTTGTTTCATGTGTTGACTTGTATATGCATTTGTTTATTGTGTGATGGTGACTTTCATTCATTCTTTTACTAATTTATTAATATTTCTCATTGTTGTCAGTAAATACAATATAATTATTTAATTAATGCTTTATTTAATTGTTTGAATGCAAATGTAGATATGTTCACTATATACTTTTTACTACTATTTTCAGTAAAAAGTAATATAATTAAGTATTGGTCAGCATTTATCGTTGTTTTTATTGTATGTTTTGGGGTGGGATATCAATGCAATTCATTCTGGGGTAATATTAATTTTTAATATTAATGATACTTAAATTTTTTTGAGTATAAAATCAACAGTTTTCTCCAAAGGCAAATCTTTGCACAGCTGCCCTTTGTGCAGACATTACAAACGCTGAGGAAATCCGTTCTAGGTAGGGCTGTTGAGTTGCTGATGTTATGAGGTGTATATATATATATATATATATATATATATATATCATGGGTTTGCATACATAATATGAGATTTTTTACACAGGAAAAAATAACCTAGTACAAGGTTGAATATTTTAATATATTTTTTCTTAAATAATTCAATATAATATATTTAAAAATGCATTTAAAAAAATCTATATTTATAGGCCTGAGGGATGAAACGAGAGTTAAATTCAACAAGAAAAAGAGGAAAACATAAAGCAGTTAGCCACTTTTGCTTGTGGATAAAAATGTTTGGATATAAAATAAAGAAATTAACAACATTCAAGAGATGACCATTTTGGGATTTCGTAATAAAAATAAATAATATTGTAAGGATAAAACGGTGGGTCACATTAGTAGGGTTAAATATAAGAACTTTAATCAACCCTAAATGTATTCACAAAATAAATGGGCAGCAGTTTCTTCAAAATGAGCAAGTTTAATCAATATCAATATTTACAGATAGATGAATTAAACGTGTCGTTCAAATCTTTTAAGTTGTTGCGCGTGTGATAACGCGTCGTAGGTCACATGATAACGTCAACATGGCAGATGTCCGGTTCGCATTCATACTCAACGAGATTTGGCTATACAGTCCCTCCAGAAAAACGCGGAGTTTTTTAGTGATTGTTGCGGGCAAAAATCCTTGATTATGCGGCAAGATTTCTTAAAAAATGCGATGGAATATGCGGGATATTTATGCAATTTTATGCGATGAAATTGCGGGAACTTGCAAAAATTGCGGGAACTTGCGAAAATTGCGGGAACTTGCAAAAACTGCAGTTTGATGAAAAAGAGAAAAAAAAAGTGATTGCCCAACACCAATTACATTAATAGTGTAATAAATGTCTTCATTTTAGTTTGAATGGGAAAGACGAGGTGTAGGCTATTCACCCTGCTTAGGGGGATGCGATCAAAGCCTGGAGTGGAGCAAAGCATGTTCCTCTCTCCACTCTAAGCGTTCTTTTATCACTCCGCTCCTGATCCACTCCGGGTTTTCCAGTCCCGCTCACGGAAAAACTGCTCCATGTTCACTCATTTTTAAGAAAGTTACAGAAAACAACTTCTACAAACAATTTTAATTTGCCAACATTTGATAATAATAAATAAAAGTGCATGACGTGCAAATCAGATAACAATCAAGTGCAATAAACATGTTTTGTCAGGGCATCACTCCCGAACTAGCATCAACACTCCATTTTCAACATCTGCTTAACTTACTCCTTCACACCACAGACACGTCTTTTTGCCTTCTGTGTCTGACGTGATTTAACTTCTCCCCAGTTGTTCCATGAAAACATGCAAAGCACGGCCTGCGGTGTAAGATACGACCGGATTTTTGTGAAATAGGCCTATCGCGGGGTTTGCAGCTTTTCAATGATGTCGCGTAATTACGTCACTTCATAACGTTCCCATGGCAACAGGGGAAATGGCTGCGCTTGTGTGAAGTAAACCCAACATTTGTCAACTTTCTGCTGACTTTTTGCAACGAAAATGCGGGGATTATGAAATCATGCAAGCCCGCATATTTTGCACGCGGAAATCTGCAATTTATGCGGCAAAAGTGCGGCGTATTTAAAAAAATGCGCCCCCCGCATAAATATGCGGACTTTGGCTGATTATGCATGGAATCATGCGATCGCATAATCGCGTTTTTCTGGAGGGACTGGCTATAAAGTACCTACTCTTTTAGCGCTCGTTAAGTAAGTACTCATTGAGCCTGTGTTTTTATGGCATTGATCGGGGGGCGTATGCGATGCATACTAGATCACCTAAACTATTTACATGTGAATCGCGCCGGGGGCGGGGCGGCCGCAGCTGATTATAGAGATAATGAGGCAGAAGGAAAAACGGTACCTCTCCTTGCTTTCAAACGGATTACATGAGTTGAAAACATTTGTGTTTTATATAAATTACTTCATTTAAAAGAAGAGATTTCAAGCTTCATAAAGACATATATCACGTGCCTGTGTGAGAAGTATTCGCTGAGTTATGATTCATTTTCGGACGCGTTTCAGAATGGACTACACGGACAGAGAGAAGGCAGAACTCGCATCATGTTTATTTTTCTTTATTTGGCGAAAAGCACAACACTTTGTTTTTATTGTGAGTATACACAAAAATAATACACATTTAACAGAATCGATTGATGTATGAAACTCCTATGGAAAATCAAAGTCAACAGAGTATTTATGAGTTTCTTTTACACTGATAAAAAAAAAAGCGAGCTGGTATCGCCGGCGAGACCGCCGACCTCAGGGGGTTAAAGAAAGGCCTTGAAATGTATAAAGTTTATTGTGATGCAGCTACTGAATGAGTTCATCATTTGTATTGCAATCTTTTTATCAGGTGTGCACAGAGTCTGCATTATTGGTGACAGTTACATTAGACGTGGCCAACAGCGAGCAAGAGAGACCATAGGCACCAATCTTGGAGTGGCTTCCCAGGTCCAGTGGTTTGGCAGGGGAGGCATGTGTTGAGGAGACCTCCTTCCCTTCTTCCAACAGTGCCTTAAAGGAAGAACTGCTCCGAATGTGCCTGTGATTCACTGTGGAGGAAACGACCTAGCTCCCCATTCCCCGCTCCCCTGCTCCCCATTCCCCATTTCCCATTGTTGATGTTCTTCTTGGTCTTGTTGTATAGTTGTTGTGTGTGTGTATATATATATATATATATATAGTTGTTGTATATAGTTGTTGTGTGTGTGTATATATATATATATATATATATATATATATAGTTGTTGTATATAGTTGTTGTGTGTATATATATATATATATATATATAGTTGTTGTATATAGTTGTTGTTAAAATGAATTTGCTGCTTTATAGTTGTCAAATATAGAAATATTTAAATAAAACATTTTATGTAACAAAGATGAAATTAATGCTTTTTGTAGAGCTTGGAAAACCAAACGTTCACAAAACGTTATTTGTGACCTCTCTGGCCTCTGCTTCCCTCTGGTATTTAATATCCTCCTTTAGTATCTGTAGGATTAGATCCTCTCGCTCCCTTCTCCTCTGTGCCCTGCTCTCTCTCTTTGCTGCTGTCTCTCACTCTCTCCTCGTCTCTCCTTTCATCTACCTCTTGTGCAGTGCTTGGCCCTCCTCTTGGATCGAGGCAATAAAGCCAGGGGGCGAGACTGCTGCAGACTGCCCTAATGCCTCGTCCATGAGGGCAAACCAGGGCCAATTTGCTGCCGTCGCCTTGCCATCCTCTGTCCCTTGACCTGTGGCAGGACACTTATATTCCTAAACAGTGAAGATCAAAAAAGTTGTGATGATGTGATGTACACTATCGTTCAAAAGTTTGGGATCAGTACGATTTTAAATGCTTTTAAAAGAATTATCTTCTGCTAACCATGGCTGTGCTTATTTGATTAAAAATACTACAAAAATCAGTTATAGTATTAAATGTTATTCCACTATAAATCAGCTGTTTTCTATGTGAATATATAGTAAAGTGTAATTTATTCCTGTGATCAAAGCTGAATTTTCAGCATCACCAGTCTTCAGTATCACATGATCCTTCACAAATCAGTATAATATGAGGATTTGATGCTCAAGAAACATTTATTATTATTATCAATGTTGAAAACAGTTGTTGGTCTGTTAGTTGTACAGGTTTTTATTTCAGGATTCTTTGATGAAAAGGAAGTTCAAAAGAACAGCATTTGTTTGAAATATAATCTTTTGTAACATTATAAATGTCTTTACTGTCACTTTTGATCAAATTAATTATTCCTTGATAAAAGTATTCATTTCTTTCCTCCAAAAAATAACAATAAAATTCTCACTGACCCCAAACTTTTGAATGGTAGTGTATTAGTACTATTGTACACTACACTGCATCTATACTTACTGGAAGCAGGCCCAAGTCTGTCAGGTTTACATTCAAGGCTTACTTCAAAAATCACAAAGTTACATTTAAATGTGCATAAACAATTATTTCCATACTTGTCTCCCACCTTGTACTTGTCTAAATTGTCCCCCTTTTTTTTTTGCCTGGGCGTGGGAAACCCTCCCTTCGAGCCCCATCTTCTCCATAATAAAATAATGTGAATGATGGGGGAGAAATAAAAAGATTACACAGCTATCACTTCTGAACATTAAATAATTTGCTTCTCACCGATATCCGTTCGCCGCGGTGTCTCTCCCCCCGGTAAACAGCTGCTTGTTTTCAACTTAACTAGTTATTTATAAAAGAAATGCCGGTGACGGCAACCAAGGTAACAATTGTTAAATGACAGGTCCGGTTCAGTTAGCCATCAATAACGTAATTTGTATATATTTGTGTAATTTGTAATATCAATACGGTAGTAATTTGTACTGGCCTTTACAGTAAACGTTAAACTTTACTTATATGTACTATGTGTGGCAGGTGGAATATATATAGCTGGGCTTAGACCCAGACAAATAGCAGACTACGCCACGATGGGACTTACACCCAAAGACTTAATGGTTTTTCGCTAACAAGGCACTCAGGTTCGTGAAGGGATCAGCCAGAGACAGTGGTCAAATACAAAAATATAATTTTATTATTATTAATTTCTCTTCTTTTACTTTTTATAAAAATGTACAACCAATGGAGCCATACACACCAGAGTCACTCCAAAAATTCAAGATTTCACAACAAACATATAATACGAATTTCACAGCAAATAGAATGTAATTGACACCAAATCAAATCACAAACACACAATATACTCTAATCACAATATACACACACACACACACACACACACACACAAAGTGAAACTAGGGCTGAAACTTACCAGTGGGAGGCTAGTGGCCCGAGCAATGAACATCCATAACACAACACCCCACTCACACGTGATAAATTTCACACACACGCACCACAAGGGAAATGATCACATTTGGTGAACGCACCGCCACTGCACACACCAAGGGACCCACCACCACAAGGGGCACCGCTCCCACTGGCGGTCTTCAGCACCTAGACAAAAGACAAACACGTGAAAATCAACCAAAACTACACACAACAATTGCAAAACACTGTTAAACCCAAGATGGTACTAGAGTTAAAGATATAGGTAGCAATTAAATCACAAATCAAAATACAAATTAAACAAACAAAATATCATAGCCCATCCAGCACAATGGGGCAAAAATGCCCTCTGGCTTAACGATCTTTGGTCGGGGTAGACAAAGCAAAACAAATAAATAATCAACCCAAATAAATCAGAATAATGCTCTTGTATATCAGCAGCAGACAAAAGCCTCCATACAAGAGTTTAAATAAACAAACAAAACAACACTGAGCCTATAAAATATAGACCAAAATAATTACAGTTAGTGGTGTCAGTCCATCCAACACTCCACACTTAAACCATGAAACTGGCCATATGATGCTGAATGAAACCAATTCACGGTATAACAGGAGGAACGAGATCACCAGGAAGCTGCCGATTAACGTGAGCCAACCACGGTTCCACTTATTCTAGGTCCCGGGTGAAAAGGCAGCCGCAGTTGTTGACATGAGCATATTATATCCGCAAACAAATCGTGACATTAAAACGTAAGCAAAGCAGCAGGCGTTCGGCGCTGATGTCGCCCACTGGCCGCTACACCCCGGCTATAAAGCCTTCCCTGAAATACAAAAAATGTCTACTTATAAACGCATCTCACCGTAACATTCATCTATTAATTATCGTAGTCACATACCTTTGCTAAACAGCATCCAGTCACGGCCCCAGGCTCTGATCACCAATAACCGGGCACAACTTTAGCTGCTAACAGGGCTACTACAGCAACGGGGATTCTAAAATGAAAACATTCCCTATAAGACCCAGTCTTAAAGTTAAAAGAGTGGAAACAAAGAACCAGAGCTTTTCCTACCTGTAACGCTAAGATAGAATAGATGACCAAGGCAGACCAAGACAGACATCAGACGGATAGGCCGGCAGGTAGACAGGACAACAGTCGCATGTCAATGACGTAGCTTGTCAAACGAAAGGTCCCGATTTATATAGGGACTCGACCATCGCGGTTGGCTTACTGTTCACTGCCCAGCGCCACTCACAGCACTGCAAATGAATTGCCATTTGGCCAGACAGCTGTAGCCTGCTACATATGGTTATAACAAATGTATGGTAACGTAAATATACTTACATTTGAAAGCATATTGCCCGTTATCGCTCCGACTCCGCTAACGTCCGAAATTATTATTATTTTTTTAACAAGATAGCAAAGCTGCGCACATAGGATTGTGGGTGATTTGAGAGAGCGAAGGATACACATATGCATCCTTTCCTGTATATGGGATATTTTCTGAACGAAGGACTCAGTCCTTGGTTGAAATTCCGAGGATCCTCGACATTGGAACGTAGCATCCTCGAAATTCTGGCTTCCGAGGATCCTTCCTTGATATTGCGAAACGCCTCGTAAATGTAATCTTTATTGAGGCTTGGTGTGCATTCAAGTGTTCTGTAAAGGCGACAAAATCAGCCATCGAGTGAGTCCAGACACCCCAGATATCGTTGAGAAACCTATAATAAGCTAATGTTTTTTCTCTGCTGAGGCTAAAGCAGACTCTTCCCAGTCTGCCATAAATATACTTGCATACGAGGGAGCAAACCTTTTACCCATTGCTGTGCCTTTTATTTGTAAATAAAATTTGAAGTCGAATTTGAAATCATTTTTAGTTAAATTAATCTCATTTTTAGTTAAATTCATCTCAAGCAGTTTTAGAATGTAATCATCAGGTCTTTAGAATCAGGAAATGTCTTCATGAATTTTTTAACTGCCTCAAGGCCAACTTCTGTCTCAATGTTAGTATATAGGCTGTCGATATCAATTGTAAAGAGAATTTTTAATCTGCCAATTTTGGAAATGAAATCATATGTGTCTTTTAAATAGCTGGGGTGTCTGATAGAAAGAGGGTTAACCCTGAGGGGTTTTCTGGGCCCTGGAGGTGTTCTGACATGCCCTGACATTTGTGCTTTTTTCAGTTATTTATAAACATGTTAATGGCAAAGGTGTAAATTCACTCAATATAGCACAAACAGGGCTACCATAATATGTGACCAACATGCATGTATATTAGGGCTGTGCTCAGAATATCGATACGACAATACATCGTCATGAACTCCCGTATCGATACTGTTGTGCTTATGTAGCCAATTCAGGGCTCGAATTTCGGCGCAGGTATTGCGCATAATTTTAATCACTCCTGCACTTTAGCATGTAGATTGTATGAGTAAAATAATCCACACAGACTATAAAATCAGATCAATAATTTTAAAACTTTCTGCGAGACGCAATTTCACAGAGCGTGAAGCCTTGTTTATACTTTCGCCTGGCTCCGCAGCGCGAGTCTCCGCTGCCTGTGCGCGCACCTCCCGAAACGGACGAGGCGTTTATACTCGACGCGCTCACAAACACCTCGCGGGTAACAAAAGTTATTTTTCGCGTTAAATTTTTCACTTTAACAAACAAAAACACGCAAAATGATGTCAAACATTTCGGTCTTGTTGAGTATCCTCTAAACACAGTCGGTTAGGCTATGTCTTAAGCATAAAACGCATGATGGGACAGTATAATGAAAGCAGGATCCGTGCAAGCTCTTAAAGGGACCAAAGCCATATGTGTCTGTCATTAATATTGTTGTAATGTCAACACAACAAAAGATAGTTTTAATTTTAAGGAATCTGGATTAATAGCCTATGTATTTAATTTAGTCAGAACTAAAATACTACCCAGTGTTATTTTACATTTGATTACTTTATTCAGTTTCTAGTATTTCTGAATACTAGTGCTAGACCTATTCAGTAAGTTTTCTCTTTATTGGTAGGCTATCTTTATTCTATTGTATTTATTTGTGCTACTTTTTACAATTTAATTCAAAGATTGAAATCAATCTCAAAAGATTACAAATACATTAATGCACTTCATATGTTAGGATTTACGACCATACAGCGTTGTCGAGAATAACGACTTCAGACAACTGCTTCACGAGCGTGAGCCACGCTACACAATAGGTGACCAACATGTCAGTTTTTAACAGAAACGGCAATTCCCCGGATGTATGATGAAGTTAAGTGAGGCGTTCTGCTGTCACTCTCTTCTGCACAGTGTTTAACTGAGCATGTCAATCAATTGTTGTTTCTGCATAAAAATCTGAAGATGGAATTGTTTAAAATGATTTCAACGTAATGTGAAGAAATGACTTTGTTTGGTGCACATTCCAACACTTAAGACCAAATTCTTAACCCTTAATCACTGTTAAAAAAGGACAACACTTAAGGTATTTGGGGTCATTTAAAGAGCGATTGCATAAGGAAATATACATTTTTTTATATGGAAAACTATATATCATTTTTTTTATTTACTTCTCAACTATACATTTATGCTGTGTTTTTGTGGAAATTTTGAAGTTTTTTACCTATTTACTGCACAATTACATAACTAGGCCATAAATTGGCTCATGAAAGAAAAAATCACTTAAATTATGATCTTAATTAAATCTAAATAGTTTTTGGACATTGCTCTATGTGTTAGGGATAGAATACTGCCATCTAAAGGTTAGTCGAAAAAACTTATTTCTTATAGGTAAGGAATTAAAGTGCAATGGCCAAATGTATCCAATAGAGGGCCATAGAGAATCATTCATTCACTCATTCAACTTCTCCTCACAACTTTGATATATATATTTTGTGAATATTTATTTAAACATTTTGAAATACATTAAAAATCTGTATTTTTTTCAGAGTTAGAATTTGTTGTTGTTTTCTGATATATTTTGAATTATCTGCTTTTGCAAATTATTATACATACATTTGCAGAACCATTACAAGTCACCACTATGACATGACTGGTGTGTGTGTGGGTGTGTGTGTGTGTGTGTGTGTGTGTGTGTGTGTGTGTGGGAACAAGCTTGTTCCATGTTGCATATGTGACATTTTTCAGATTTATGCCAGTTTAGTTGATTTTATTTGCCAATTTCTATTAAAATGCTCTCTGTTGAAGTGACATACATGTCTGTGTTTGTGTGTGTGTGTGTGTGTGTGTGTGTGTGTGTGTGTGTGTGTGTATGAGATAGAAAGTTCGTTCCACTTTGGGTTTATGCTCTAGGACCAGACCTTGATTTAAATGTAATTTTTTTTAGATTTATGCCAGTTTTGTTTATTTTATTTGCCAATTTCTATAAAAATGCTCTCTGTTGCAGTGACATACGTGTGTGTGTGTGTGTGTGTGTGTGTGTGTGTGTGTGTGTGTGTGTGTGTGTGTGTGTGTGTGTGTGTGTGTGAGATAGAAAGTTTGTTCCACTTTGGGTTTATGCTCTAGGACCAGACCTTGATTTAAATGTAATTTTTTTTTAGATTTATGCCAGTTTTATTTATTTTATTTGCCAATTTCTATAAAAATGCTCTCTGTTGCAGTGACATACATGTGTGTGTTTGTGTGTGAGATAGAAAGTTCGTTCCACTTTGGGTTTATGCTCTAGGACCAGACCTTGATTTAAATGTAAATTTTTTATAGATTTATGCCAGTTTTGTTTATTTGCCAATTTCTGTAAAAATGCTCTCTGTTGCAAACACATACATTTGTGTGTTTGTTTATGTGTGTGTGTGTGTGTGTGTGTGTGTGTGTGTGTGTGTGTGTGTGTGTGTGTGAGATAGAAAGTTCGTTCTACTTTTTATTTATACTCTAGGACCAGACCTTGGTTTATATGTAGAAATTTTCAGATTTATAATGGATTTAATTTTATTTTTTTGACAAACAAAATTAAAAAAAGTAATTTTTTTTCATTTTCCCATTCATTTTCAATGTGGGGTCATTTTGACCCCAAACACCTTAAAAGGTAAATTTTTGTTTACACACCTTTAGAACAACCAAATCAAGCCCAGTTTTTTTTGTGCATGTTTAGATAGGTTATTTAGGAAAATTCCCAGAGTTTCATGCCCCTGAGATGAAGGTAACATTTTAAAAAAATGAAAGAAAAGTCCAGTGGGGTCAGTTTGACCCCAAACATTGATTAAAGGTTAATCAGAAGCAGAGACTTTAAAAGTAGAAGGAAGAGCCATTTTAAGCTTTTTTGTGACAATTTACATTGCATTTACATTTATGCATTTGGCAGACGCTTTTATCCAAAGCGACTTACATTGCATTCAAGGAACACATTTTACATTTTGTCATGTCCTTGCTATCCCTGGGAATCGAACCCATGACCTTGGCGTTGCTAGCGCCAACGCTCTACTGTTTGAGCTACAGGAAGGCCTATTTTTTATGACAAAAACTAAACAGTTTTTCAGTGATAACCACTGTTATAACACTGGTTATACAATAAAGATATATTACTGTTACTAAACTCTGAAATTCCAAATTGATCCATATCGTGATACGTATTGTATCGTGGCTTTAGTATCGTGATGCGTGTCGTATCGTGACATTGTTGGTGATACACAGCCCTAATGTATATGTTTGAATTTTTTAAGAGAATAATGTTTATGCGTGGTTATTGAAAAAAATAAAAATGAAAGTTGCTGAAATAAGACCACAAAACACATACTAAATATGTGTCAACAAGACTTTTGACTAATGAATGTTGTCGCTTCGAGTTCTGGCTTCAAAATTATGTGAAAATCATCCTGCCTAATCGTTCAAATAAAACAATACATTGATTTAAACTTTGCAAGTCAGTATTTTTGTCAGAAGAGGTTTATGCGTGGGAGTGGTAATGGCCTATCAATATTAATGAGATTCAGACCAGGGGTGTGACAGACACTCCCCCAATGGCCATCAAGTGTGAAGGAGCCTGGAAGAAGTAGAGGAGATTCAAAGGTTTTGTTTTTCAATCTGTTTTATTGTAATTCCTCTATGTGGAGGAACTAAATGTTCTAAATTTGCTCTAAGCAAATGTGAGCAAAATAAAGAATCCTGAAAAAACTATCACAGGTTATAAAATATATATATTAAGCAGCACAACAGTTTCCAACATTGATTTTAAAAAATAGTCATCATATCAGAATGATTTCTGAAGGCTGATGGTTAGTGGTCAGCAGAGCACACACATCTGAACACAGTCACACATCTTTATGCCACTCTTGAAATCAGTTCCTGTTTAACTGAAGAGGAACCGCTGCGAGAATCCTTATCAGTGTCTGCTCCATTACTTACCTCCGGCTGAAGAGGAATCGCTGTGTGAATCCTTACCAGTGTCTGCTCCATTACTTACCTCTGGCTGAAGAGGAACCGCTGAGAGAATCCTTATCAGTGTCTGCTCCATTACTTACCTCCGGCTGAAGAGGAATCGCTGTGTGAATCCTTACCAGTGTCTGCTCCATTACTTACCTCTGGCTGAAGAGGAACCGCTGTGAGAATCCTTACCAGTGTCTGCTCCATTACTTACATCTGTCCGAAGAGGAACCGCTGTGAGAATCCTTATCAGTGTCTGCTCCATTACTTACCTCTGGCTGAAGAGGAACCGCTGAGAGAATCCTTATCAGTGTCTGCTCCATTACTTACCTCCGGCTGAAGAGGAATCGCTGTGTGAATCCTTACCAGTGTCTGCTCCATTACTTACCTCCGGCTGAAGAGGAACCGCTGTGAGAATCCTTACCAGTGTCTGCTCCATTACTTACATCTGTCCGAAGAGGAACCGCTGTGTGGGAACCTTTCCAGTGCCTGCTCCATTGCTTGCCTTTGGCTGTCCGAAGAGGGATCGCTGTGCGAACTTTCCACGCAGCCTGTCGAATAGGAGAGGCGGATCAGCCTGTGAATTTTAGTTTAGGATTGAGCTTATTTTAATTCAATAAAATACCACTTTTGATACTGATTCTCTTGTCTGGTCTGTTGGTGTCTCTGGGTAACTCCTCGAGGTGGTACGTTCAACAAGGGGGAAGGTCACTCCTGGCCTGTGACATTTGCATCCCTGCATTCAAAAAGGCTGAAACGAATCATTTCAAATCATAAGGTAGCCCTACAGATAAAGCTGATCCGTCAGTTTGACTGGATGAGCTGTCAATTTTCCTTCATGATTTATTTTCTTTTTTTTTCCACTTTGCGATCCGCTGTAAGAGTATGAAAAAGGACAACATATGCTGCACGTTTGTGGTCTGTTCTCCCGAATTTCATTTACGATATATTCCGTGGAGCTTGGAGAGTATTCACTGAAACACAGTTTATGTCTTAAGTTTAAGCTTGTTGAATAATATGTCAAATGAAATGCAATGGTCAGGATTATTGAGGGCCTTTTTCTATGACAGCAGACACATGAGATAATGCCTGAAGTGAGTCAGTGAAGGAGAAGATCAAGATCTGGAGGAGGACGTGCAGTTTACACTTCGGGAGAAAGACAAAGATGAGCTCCAGGGCAGCTTCAGCAATCATTATAAAGGTGAGTTCAGTGTTTCCATGCTTAAGTGACACTGTTTAATAAAGCAGGTACATTATGTGTTATTTACAGTGATGATTTTACTTGTTTTATTATAAGGTAATATTAAAGGTTAAAAATGACCCAAGGTAATAGACCTGCACGATATTGCAAAAAAAATGATATTGCAATATTTCATTTTTTCTGCAATATATAATGCAATATTTCAATAAAAACTATTTCACCAAATGACTTAAATAGCTCTATTTGGAAGTAATTAATCATTCTAGAATGATTGGTGTGATTTTGTAGGGGTTTGCATCTGCATAGAAAATAATAAATTGCAAGCATAGGTAAAAAAAAAAAAAGTAACAAAGATGTGAAATAAACATTGCCTCATATATTCCAGGTAAGTCTAATTTAGGTACAGAAATTGAGTAATCAACTGTAAAATAACATGGCATAGTCTTTACATAGGCTGACTTCATAGAGGCCTATACTGCAATATCACTACCACAGATAGGTATGAATGATAAAACAATATGTTCATGGCATTAATGCATTCCATAATATGCGTGTTTATTATGTCAGGTTGTGTGTGTCTTACACCTGTTTTATGAGGACACAGTTTTATGGGGACATCATAAGAACATGTTCCTGATGTTTAACTTGACTAGAGAATATCAGTGTGTGTTGTGTTAGTTTGACAGAATCCTGGTCTATGAGGACACTAGTTTTACTGGGACACACATATGGAATATTAGGAGGATTGATACTGATAACCCATAATTCACAGCTTATTGTGGCTAATACCAATAGCGAAAACTATTTGTGCTTGTTAGATTAAATATAATCATTGAAGAAGTTGGTAAAAAATAGTAACCTCTGTTGAAATTGGTTTTCAATAAGTAATACTAAAATTAGTATTTATTTGTCTTTTTATATATATTTTTTATTTGCTCTTCTTTCTTTTTTTCAGATGATAACTGAGAATAATCAGATGAAACCTGAACAAGATACAGCAACTCTAAAGGTATCTAAGAAGTTAATGTAATAACTGAGTTATTCCTTAAAGAATACAACAGATTTCAATGTTCCTCAGAAACAGATTATTTGCCACAGTTATCAGTCACTGAATTATGAATTAGGATTGTGTGTGCAAGTCAGTGAGTCACAATCACTTACTGTACATCTAGCACAGGCGCAGTGTCTCGTATCACTCTCATACATACACACACTTGAACTCAGGGTGTTGTCCAAATGTATCTAGTTACCAGTGTCCCAGTAAAACGGTGTCCTCATAGACCAGGATTCTGTCAAACTAACACAACACACTGATAGTACAGTTGATAATTCCACGAATAACTGCAATTGCAGATTTCGAACAGAGATGGTGACAAAGAGGCTGCAGCTTTAACCCTCTGAGGTCGGCAATCACGCCGGTGTGATCTGCTTGCTTTTTTCCTTATCAGTGCAAAGGAGACTCCAAAATAATCTGTTGATTTTGATTTTACATTCTTGTGTTATACATCAATCGATCCTGTTAAGTGTGTATTTTTTTGTGTATACTCATAATAAAAACAAAGTGTTGTGCTTTTCGCCAAATAAAGAAAAATAAACATGATGCGAGTTCTGCTTTCTCTCTGTCAGTGAAGTCCATTCTGAAACGCGTCCGAAAATGAACTGTAACTCAGCGAATACTTCTCACACAGACACGTGAGATGTCTTTATGAAGCTTGAATTCTCTTCTTTTAAGTGAAGTAATTAATATAAAAAACAAAATGTTTTCAACTCATGTAATCCGTTTGAAAGCAAGGAGAGGTACCGTTTTTTCCTTCTGCCTCATTATCTCTAGTATGAGGCCGCCCCGCCCCCGGTGCTATTCACATGGTAAATAGTTTAGGTGATCTATGCTTCGCACCCGCCCCCCGATCAATGGTCTATGGCTCATAAATAGATATTTCTCCATCCTATGGGCCATCAACAGACATTGTGCATCCATAACCATAAATTGCTCATCAGTTTACTTTGGATAATGTATGCTAACAGTTGTATTTTGTTGTTGTTGTTTTTTTAGGAATGTGTCTGCATCACGCTCTCCTTCTCCAGCACCTCGCAGAGGGGCACGCAGTTCAGTTCAGTTCTCAGTGCGATCGAGAATCATACTGAGTAAGTGCATAGACGTAATATTTTACAGATGAAATGTAGCCTAATTGTGTTTACATCATAATAATGTAAAAGTAGCCTATACCTATTCTTGTGTGAAATTACAAAATCTTTGTCTTTTTTTTATCCGTGGCCATTAGTGATTGATAATGATAATACAATTAATTTAATTGTGTTATCAGTATGCTCACATGTTTTTGTTTTTGTTTTTTACAGATGTGACAATGAACATGTCCAAGCACCTGTCCCGAAGAGAGCCAAGGCTAACCAGCAGGCAAGCAACAGGCAGTCCACTCTGGCATGGAAAACAGAGACTGATGTTGACATGGTTCCACAGACTGTGCGCTTCCGTCCTGCACGGGAAACTGGACCGCAACTGAGCCCTGTAGACTCACATTCGCCCATGAGTCTATGCTCACATTTTTTTCAGAAAGTGCTGTGTCAACTCTGTGCCACAACACCAATGCTCAGGCTGCCAAGGCAACTGCAAAGGGCTGCAAATATAAATGGACAGATGTCAGCATCAGTGAGATGTACCGTTACATTGGGCTGCTGTTCTACATGGCCATGGTGAAGGTGAGCTCCATCAGGGACTACTGGCGGCAAAGCAGTGTTTTCTCTGTACCCTTTCCAGCTACAGTTATGTCCCGGGACAGATACCGCACCATTTCATGGAATGTGCACATGAGTCACCCAGATGCAGTTATGGATAATGACAGAAAGAGGGGCACACGTGAACATGACCGTCTTTTCAGGGTCAAGCCTCTCATGGACACTATCCGTCATGCTTGTAAAGCCATCTATCATCCTAAAAGAAACTTAGCTGTGGATGAAAGAATGGTGGCATGCAAAGCACACACAGGTATGACGCAGTACATGAAAGCCAAGCCAACCAGATGGGGTTTCAAGTTGTTTGTTCTTGCAGACTCATCGAATGGATACACTGTGGACTTTTCTGTGTACACAGGAAAGAACAACTTTTCCACAGGGCATGGACTGTCATATGATGCTGTAATATCTCTTTTAGACTGTAAAGTTTTAGGCTCTGGGTACCATGTGTACATGGACAATTTTTATACAAGTCCAAAGCTCCTAAAAGACTTGTTTGCAATGAAGTTTGGTGCATGTGGGACTTACAGGGACAACAGGAAGGACTGCCCTCGGAACGCAGCTAATTCACACTCTAAAACATCTGCCACAGGATCCATCAGGTGGGTTCGGGATGGACCGCTTGTATTTGTGAAGTGGATGGACACACGAGAGGTATCTGTCTGTTCTACCATCCATCCTGCTTATACAGGAGACACTGCACAGAGGAGGGTGAAAACACAAGATACATGGAGGACAAAGACATTTCCATGTCCTGCACCTGTGACTGCCTACAACAAACACATGGGGGGTGTGGATCGTCTGACCAGCTGTTAAAGTACTACACAACACAGCACAAAACCATGAAGTGGTACAGAAAGATCTTTCTACACTTCTTGGACATTGCTTCCACCAACTCTTTCATTGTGCACAAAGAGCTACATGGTAACTTGTCCCATAAAGAGTTTATGGAGCAGCTTATAACAGAGCTCTGTGGTGTGTCACAGAAAACCGCACCAAAACGGACCAATAGTGACCATGTACCGGTTCCAGGAGCTGAGCTGACATCAGATGACAGGGATGCTGCCACAGTTGGTCGCCGCAATTGTGTGCATTGCACAGCAGTGCGTGGTAAAAGACAATTAACATCATGGAAATTCCAGGCATGCAATGTTCACTTATGGCTGTTAAACAGGTAAGTAATGGAGCAGACACTGATAAGGATTCTCACAGCGGTTCCTCTTCGGCCAGAGATAAGTAATGGAGCAGACACTGATAAGGATTCTCACAGCGGTTCCTCTTCGGCCAGAGGTAAGTAATGGAGCAGGCACTAGCAACGGACCAACAAACGGGAGGGGTTACTCTTCTCACAGGACAGCATCAGTTAACTGAGTGTCACCTCTTTCACAGGACGAGGGGGTTGGGTAGGAGACCAAGACCCTTTTCGGTGGGTGGCAGCAGGCAGGGAGCTCTCTCTTTCCGCGGGACAACACCCGCTGACTAGACGTCACCTTCCTTTCACAGGTCGACAGCAGTTGGGGTGCAGCGACGAATAATAGGATCCCTCACAGGGCAGCGGTGGCAGCATACAGCGACAGATGAAGGGGTCTCTCACAGAACAGTATGGCAGCATGCAATGGCGGAGGGCAGTTTTCTCTGTGTTCGCAGAACAACAATGGTGAATACAGAATCCAGCAGTTATCAACCGGGTCTTCTTCCACAGGGCAGCGATGGCAGAGGGCAGTTTCTCTATGTTCACAGAACAAACGAATATGAGTGTACAAATCCCTTTTTAAGTTCAACAGGGACCAGATACTCACGCCAGGAGTCCTCTTCAGTGTGAACCATTCAATAAACAAATAATGCTTCCTCTTCACGTCATGGAGTCAAACAACAATACATGAGTATTCAACAAATCCTCTTCAAATCAGACAATGATCAGGTACTCACGTCGGGGATCCTCTTCAATGTGGACAGTTCAATAGGCAGATGATGCTTCCTCCTTGAGCCAGGGAGTCGAACAGCATTACATGAATATTCAACAGATCCTCTTCAACTCAGACAGGATGGAACTGCAATCCTGAACAGCATACATCTCGACACACAGCAGTTAGTTAATTTCAATTCGGCAGGCGAGACCCACGAGTATGCCAACTGGGGACACGGGCAGACACAAAATTACAATATCCACACCAGTGCGTAAATCAATCACTTCAAATGGTCACACGTGTTCGCTTCGCATTAAGCACTGCAACTCACAACAACTCACAGTGAATAAGGTCTCCACTCGCGGTCCCAGCCGACTCCCTCCTCTCAATTGACGAAACTGTACATCCAAGGCTGTGTGGGAAGTATACTATAAATACACAACTAGCATTAGAGGCTTCAAACCAGATTTCAATGGACTCCAGGGCAGCTTCACCAAACTATGGTGGATAACGGGCACTGCAGGCATTAGGCTTCCTGATAAGAATTAACACTTATCTGATTGATGAAGTAACACAGTTCAACCAAACCGCTGATTTCCAGCTCCTTCTTCCTAACATGCAGTCTTTCCCTGTCCTGTGCGATCTGCTCTCTCGTGTTCTGCTCGACTCGTGATCTGCTCGACCGTGATCTGCTTCTCCGTGATCTGCTTCTCCGTGATCTGCTCAACCGTAATCTGCTTCGCTGTTTCCACATTAACCAGTGCTTTTATAATCCCCCTCGCAAATCCACATCTCCCGCGGTTCAATCTCCGCTCATTACCCAGCGCCCGCTCATTTCCTCATTACTAAGCCCGGCCAGACTGTTTACACGGAAGGACCCGGAACTGGCCTGGTGTTACGTCAAACTCGCTCCCACAGGGAAACAACAATGGGAAAGAATAGTTCCGCTTGACGTCACCCCGTGACACAAACACATGTATGGTCAAAAAAGAGAGAGGTTATCGAAGCCCTCGCCCCTTGGCAAATATCCAGATACTTACATAATTAGCCTTTCGCTGAGCCCCGCCCCCCTTAGTTACTGTTGCTATGTCCGACAAACAAATGGTCAAACACGAGCGCAACAGATTGCCATGACTGGAAGAGGTATACCCGTGCGTGTCAGTCACCTTTTTTGGAGCAATACCTCGCAATATCCTCCAGATCGAGGCAAAAGGTGTTAGAGTATGCAGTGGAGGGATTCAAAATATAAAAATACGCAATGAAGGAGACACGACTACTATCTACGTCTCTATCGAGGCTAATGCTTACCACGGTGTTCATACACATCATTTGTGATATGACAAAGAACAAGGAATCAAGTGTTTAAAAGCATTGAAAGACACTCACTGTTGTGTTTTTGTGTGAAAGAAAAAACTGTCTCTGAAAATAAAAGTGCTGTCAGCAATAATTTCTTTGTTTCGTTTTTTCGCATAACACTATATGACTAAAATTTTAAATGCTGCAAAAGACATGGGAGTTATATTCTCGATGCTGTAGTTTATTTGATCAGTCACAGTATATCATTAAAGGGGGGGTGAAATGCTCATTTTCACTCAATCTCCTGTTAATCTTGAGTACCTATAGAGTAGTATTGCATCCTTCATATCTCCAAAAAGTCTTTAGTTTTATTATATTTATAAAAGAAAGATAGGCTGTACCGAGTCTTTCCGGAAAAAAACGAGCGTCTGGAGGCGGGCCGTGTGGGCGAAGCAAGAGCCATAGAGAGAATCCATCGATCTGGGCTTTGTTTATAAAACATTCATCATCGAAATGCAGGGAACAAACAGTCTACACAACTCGTTTTTGCCCCGGAAAAACAATCTGCATCCACTGTTCCTAACGCTGGGTTCTTTGGGAAGCTGAACATGGTAAGCTTTCCCTCACATCCAAAAACACACTTTGGAGACACTATGCAGCGCTGCCGATGATTTCCTGTTGAAGCGCGTTGATGTGCGCGGTCTTGCTCTCCTCTGGTCGACGTGTGCGCGGGCGCGCTTTTCCGGGAGAAATGCTCAAATAAGGAGTTCCACTCTGGCCTACGTCATTAGATCCACGGTCGGAAAAAAAACAGCCGAAACTTGTACCAACCCCGGAAGAAAGATTTTCGGCACAGAAATTCTCCGTTATTCGTCCAAAATATTTTTTAAAAACTTTGGCCATGTTAAGCATGAGAATCCATCTCTTTAACACTGTAAACAACTCTGAATACATGAAACACCATTGTACCCCCCCTTTAAAGGACAAGTTCGGTATTTTACACTTAAATCCCTGTTTACAGATCGTTTCTGATGAAATAATTTAATAATTATAATAATTAATTACATTTATATAGCGCTTTTCTAGGTAGGCATACTCAAAGCGCTTTTACATGAAAGGGGGGAATCTCCTCAACCACCACC
The DNA here is from genome assembly GCF_951802725.1 of Rutilus rutilus. NCBI lineage: Eukaryota > Metazoa > Chordata > Actinopteri > Cypriniformes > Leuciscidae > Rutilus > Rutilus rutilus. The sequence goes on along the minus strand of NC_140212.1, from coordinate 49,314,692 downwards.
AATGTGCAGCATCCACTTGGATGATGCGACGGCAGCCATATTGCGCCAGAACGCCCACCACACACCAGCTTACTGGTGGAGAGGAGACAGTGATGAAGCCAATCAGTGTATGGGGATGATTAGGAGGCCATGATGGACAGAGGCCAAGGGGCAAATTTGGCCAGGATGCCGGGGTTACACCCCTACTCTTTTTCGAAGGACATCCTGGGATTTTTAATGACCACAGAGAGTCAGGACCTCGGTTTAACGTCTCATCCGAAGGACGGTGCTCATTGACAGTATAGTGTCCCCATCACTACACTGGGGCGTTAGGACCCACACAGACCACAGGGTGAGCACCCCCTGCTGGCCTCACTAACACCTCTTCCAGCAGCAACCTGGTTTTCTCAGAAGGTCTCCCATCCAGGTACTAACCAGGCTCAACCCTGCTTAGCTTTAGTGGGCAACCAGTCTTGGGCTACAGGGTGATATGGCTGCTGACCTGAAATAGAACGGTTAAGATTAAATTTTGGACACATGCTGCTGTCCCGAGAATTTTAGGTTTCTTTCGCTTTCCCCAAAACCTCCAGAATGGGTGCATAGGTGCACTGGAACAATCCTTCCTAAAACGCATTAAACTTTCGTTTACAAAGACTTGAAACTCTCACCAGAAACGATCTGTAAACGGGGCTTTAAAGCGGGGCTCAGTAGTTTCGGGATTTCTTTGCTGTATTCTCGCTTTTTGCTTGCAGGTTTCTCTCTAGAGCTCCCCCCACAGCTTCAGAATAGATATTTGACAACACTGTTGTAAAAACTCGTTGGTGATTCTCAGACACCAGAGGCTAGTAGATCAACGACATCAAAGCAGATGGGATATTCTTTAAAACGTCTTCTTCATTCGGGTTCAAACAGCGTGAGGGAGCGCAATAATGACAGCATTTTAGCAGATTTCTTTTGGCCGTAAAGCAATTATTTACATCGCGAGACCTGATATCACACGAGACTTCCTGATGCGGTGGCCGGCGGCCCGGCGGCTCAAAGTTGCAAGTGTCACAGGTCGGGGTGGAGCGCCAGCGGGCCGCCCACCCCTCCGCCCGCGTGCCGCCCACCCCTCCGCCCGCGTGCCGCCCCTGAGGAGCTGACCGTGGACACAAAGGAGGCAGACACAGAATTAAAAATAAATATTCTTTATTAAATAATAAAAACAATATAAAGTCCCTTCAGCATCCTCTTTCCTTCGGGAGCAGGTTCTTCCAGCATCAGCCGGCTCTTCCAGCATCAGCCGGCTCTTCACTAGCCTCAGGCTCTTCCAGCATTAACAGGCTCTTCCAGCATTAGCAGGCCCTTCCGGCATTAGCCGGCTCTAGCATCAGCAGGCCCTTCCAGCGTTTGCCGGCTCTTCACTAGCCTCAGGCTCTTCCAGCATTAACAGGCTCTTCCAGCATCAGCAGGCTCTTCCAGCATTAGCAGGCCCTTCCGGCATTAGCCGGCTCTTCACTAGCCTCAGGCTCTTCCAGCATTAACGGGCTCTTTCAGCATCAACAGGCCCCTCCAGCATTAGCCGGCTCTTCACTAGCCTCAGGCAGAGAGTGGAAGATACATGTAACTCACAGCGTCAGCAGGTTCTTCACTGGACTCAAGCAGAGAATGGATACATGTAACTCACAGCGTTAGCAGAGTCTTCACTGGACTCAGTCAGAGAGAGGAATGATACGTGTAACTCACAGCGTTAGCAGGTTCTTCACTGGACAGCTGTGAGGTGCAACCAAGGCTTACACCCGCAATCCAGCCGAAGTCTTCTCTTTCTCACTTTCTCTCTCTCACTTTCTCTCTCTCCCGCGGCCTCCCGCCGCGGCCGTGGCCGCTCGCGTGCTGCGTGCCTCACCTCTCCTCGAGCCCTCCTGCGTGCCTTCCTCACTGCCAAAGTGTCCTTTTATCAGCCACCTTCCTCCTCCATGTCCCAATCACCATCCTGTATCCTCCCCTCTCACACCTGCCGCGAGTTTTCCTCATCAAGCCTTGCCCGCCGCCATGACACTCACGCGGGAAACCGGAACCGTCCCAGTGTCCCCGCGGAAGCACTCCCCGGGGGAAACACGTTCTCAAAAAAAAGGTTCCCGCCTTCGTCACCCCGTGACATCCTCCCCCACCAATCCGCCGAAGAAAAAAAAGAGAAAGAGAAAAAAAAAGAGACAGAGCAAAAACAAACAACAAAAAAAAGGAAAAAAAAAAACTGGTCGCCATACCTTCGGCCCACGGTCGCTCAACTCAGGGCGGCATCCTGCCGACTACGCCACTTGTCACAGGTCGGGGTGGAGCGCCAACGGGCCGCCCACCCCTCCGCCCGCGTGCCGCCCCTGAGGAGCTGACCGTGGACACAAAGGAGGCAGACACAGAATTAAAAATAAATATTCTTTATTAAATAATAAAAACAATATAAAGTCCCTTCAGCATCCTCTTTCCTTCGGGAGCAGGTTCTTCCAGCATCAGCAGGCTCTTCCAGCATCAGCCGGCTCTTCACTAGCCTCAGGCTCTTCCAGCATTAACAGGCTCTTCCACTTGTCACAGGTCGGGGTGGAGCGCCAACGGGCCGCCCACCCCTCCGCCCGCCCCTCCGCCCGCCCCTCCGCCCCTGAGGAGCTGACCGTGGACACAAAGGAGGCAGACACAGAATTAAAAATAAATATTCTTTATTAAATAATAAAAACAATATAGTCCCTTCCGCATCCTCTTTTCTTCGGGAGCAGGTTCTTCCAGCATCAGCAGGCTCTTCCAGCATCAGCCGGCTCTTCACTAGCCTCAGGCTCTTCCAGCATCAGCAGGCTCTTCCAGCATTAGCAGGCCCTTCCGGCATTAGCCGGCTCTTCACTAGCCTCAGGCTCTTCCAGCATTAACGGGCTCTTCCAGCATCAGCAGGCTCTTCCAGCATTAGCAGGCCCTTCCGGCATTAGCCGGCTCTTCACTAGCCTCAGGCTCTTCCAGCATTAACGGGCTCTTCCAGCATCAGCAGGCTCTTCCAGCATTAGCATGCCCTTCCGGCATTAGCCGGTTCTTCACTAGCCTCAGGCTCTTCCAGCATTAACGGGCTCTTCCAGCATCAGCAGGCTCTTCCAGCATTAGCAGGCCCTTCCGGCATTAGCCGGCTCTTCACTAGCCTCAGGCTCTTCCAGCATTAACGGGCTCTTCCAGCATCAGCAGGCTCTTCCAGCATTAGCAGGCCCTTCCGGCATTAGCCGGTTCTTCACTAGCCTCAGGCTCTTCCAGCATTAACGGGCTCTTCCAGCATTAACGGGCTCTTTCAGCATCAGCAGGCTCTTCCAGTATCAGCAGGCCCTTCCAGCGTTAGCCGGCTCTTCATTAGCCTCATGCTCTTCCAGCATTAACGGGCTCTTTCAGCATCAACAGGCCTCTCCAGCATTAGCCGGCTCTTCACTAGCCTCAGGCTCTTCCAGCATTAACGGGCTCTTTCAGCATCAACAGGCCTCTCCAGCATTAGCCGGCTCTTCACTAGCCTCAGGCAGAGAGTGGAAGATACATGTAACTCACAGCGTTAGCAGATTCTTCACTGGACTCAAGCAGAGAATGGATACATGTAACTCACAGCGTTAGCAGAGTCTTCACTGGACTCAGGCAGAGAGAGGAATAGATACGTGTAACTCACAGCGTTAGCAGGGTCTTCACTGGACTCAGGCAGAGAGAGGAATGAATACATGTAACTCACAGCGTTAGCAGGGTCTTCACTGGACTCAGGCAGAGAGAGAAATGGATACGTGTAACTCACAGCATTAGCAAGTTCTTCACTGGACTCAGGCAGAGAGAGGAATGAATACATGTAACTCACAGCATTAGCAGGTTCTTCACTGGACTCAGACAGAGGGAGGAATAGACACGTGTAACTCACAGCATTAGCAGGCTCTTCAAGCATTAGCAGGTTCTTCACTGGACTCAGACAGAGGGAGGAATAGACACGTGTAACTCACAGCATTAGCAGGCTCTTCAAGCATTAGCAGGCTCTTCACTGGACTCAGACAGAGGGAGGAATGGACAGCTGTGATTGCGAGTGAACAGCAGAAATAATTCCCACACTCACATTTCCACCACACACTGTAAGGTTTCACTCGTGCTCATTTCCACAATAAAACTGCAATTCAACAGACTCAGTGTACCAAGGCTTCCGCCCGCAATCCAGCCGAAGTTTTCTCTGGCTCTCTCATCTGTCTCTCTCATCTGTCTCTCTCGTCCTCTCTCTCCCGTGACCGCGGCCACGGCCGCTCACGTGCTGCGCGTCTCACCTCTCATTCTCGTCGTGTCCCCCTCTGCTCGTGCCTCTCTCTCCCGCGGCCACGGCCGCTCACGTGCTGCCCCCCCTTCCTCACCGCCAAAGTGTCCTTTTATAAGCCCCCTTCCTGCTACATGTCCCAATCACCAACCTCCACCCTCTCATCGCGCACCTGATACACCTTTCTTCATTTAATTCCCGCGTCTGAACATAGCTCACGGGCAACCGGAACCAGCCAGGTGTCGCACGGGAACTACTCCGGCAGGGAAACATCCTCATGAAGAATGGTTCCGCCTGTCTCTCGTCACCCCGTGACATCCTCCCCCACCAATCCGCTCTAGTCCCTAGAGCGGGACGCCGAAGAAAAGAGGGGAAAAAAAGAAGAAAAAAAAAAAGACAAAGCAAAAACAAACAAAAAAAGAGAAAAAAAACTGGTCGCCATACCCTCGGCCCACGGTCGCTCAACTCAGGGCGGCATCCTGCCGACTACGCCACTTGTCACAGGTCGGGGTGGAGCGCCAGCGGGCTGCCCACCCCTCCGCCCGCGTGCCGCCCCTGAGGAGCTGACCGTGGACACAAAGGAGGCAGACACAGAATTAAAAATAAATATTCTTTATTAAATAATAAAAACAATATAAAGTCCCTTCAGCATCCTCTTTCCTTCGGGAGCAGGTTCTTAAAAAAAAAAAAAGATCCAAGATGGCGGCGCGAGTACATCGCGAGGCTCGCGGTCTCTCCAGATTCTGTAATTTAGCAGTATTTTTCTTGCTCATTTCGGGTCTGTTCGTCCAGAACAGTTGTGCCTTAACATCGTACACCCAAGGTGAGCTTTTGGATATTGGTTTGCGAATTTCCGACAGTTTTATGGACAACCTTCGACTCCTTCCTGAGATCGCCAGATCACCCGAGGCTATGCACTCTGCCCGGCCGGGCGGAAGTGCTCGCAGGCGCCGGCGAGATCGTAAACAAAGGCGGGGGAAGCGCGGAGGACTAAGAGCTAAGCTAAAGCTAACACCACACCGGCTCTCTTTACCCAGCATTTTCCTTGCCAATGTACGGTCGCTGTTGAACAAAATGGAGGAGATTCGACTCAACATCACATACAGCAAGAGACTTTTGAACTGTAATGTTCTAATTTTCACGGAAACATGGTTAAACAGCGGAATACCGGACAACGCTATTGAGCTAGCGGGACGCCATACATTCCGGGCGGATAGAACATTAGATGGTTCCGGTAAGACCAGAGGTGGTGGATTGTGCATTTACATTAACAAAGCTTGGTGCACAAACTCTGCTATTGTTGGGAGACATTGTTCAGCTAACCTTGAGTTTCTCATGGTTAAATGTAGACCGTTTTATCTACCGCGGGAGTTCACTTCCACTATTATAACTGCAGCCTATATTCCCCCGGATGCTGATGCCAAGTTTGCTATGAAAGAACTTCACGCAGCCATCAGTAAACAACAGACCGTTCACCCGGAAGCTGCGTTTATTGTTGCGGGTGATTTTAATCATTCAAACTTAAAGTCAGTGCTACCGAAATTTCACCAGCATGTTTCCTGTCACACCAGAGGAAACAAAACCTTAGACCATGTTTACACAAACATGGCTGAAGCTTACGTCGCGACACCCCTCCCCCACTTGGGACAGTCAGATCACCTTTCTTTGTTCCTCACCCCCAAATATGCACCTCTGATCAATCGTGGTTGTGGCCTGCGGGGGCAGATTTCTCACTCCAGGAAAGGTTTCTACACACAGACTGGAGTATGTTTGCTTCTCAAGCCACCAGTGGCTCTCACACGGACATTGACTGCTACACCTCCTCTGTACTGGATTATATTAATACCACCATTGACAGTGTTACAACCCAGAAGCAGATCACCACATACCCAAATCAGAAGCCATGGATGAACAGGGAAGTGCGACTCCTATTGAAGACACGCAATACTGCCTTCAGATCAGGAGATGCACAAGCCTATAGCACATCCAGAGCAAATCTGAAAAGGGGCATCAAAGAGGCCAAGCACTGCTACAAGCTTAAGATAGAGGGACACTTTTCCAACGCTGACCCTCGGCGCATGTGGCAGGGCATTCAGGCCATCAGTGACTACAAACCCTCTCACTCCACCCCCGCAGCCACTGATGTCAACTTCCTGAACGAGCTAAATGACTTTTATGCTCGCTTTGAAAGAGACAACAGAGAAACTGCCACCAAGCTCAAATCCTCAGCTGACCACCCACCGATCACACTCTCCTCCACAGATGTCTGCAATGCACTGAGCAGGATCAGCGCGCACAAGGCTGCTGGACCAGACAACATCCCTGGACGCGTACTCAGGGCATGTGCGGAGCAGCTCGCTGGGGTTTTTACAGACATTTTCAACCTGTCTCTTGCCCAAGCAGCTGTACCAACATGCTTTAAATGCACTTCCATTGTGCCAGTGCCAAAACACTCCAGCCCGAAGTGCCTTAATGACTACCGCCCTGTAGCACTCACACCCATCGTAATGAAGTGCTTTGAGCGGCTGGTCCTGGCACACCTAAAAGACTCTCTACCATCCACATTGGACTCACACCAGTTTGCCTACCGTAGCAATAGGAGCACAGAGGATGCAGTCTCCATGGCACTGCACTCTGTGCTCACACATCTGGACAATAAGAACACTTATGCACGCATGCTGTTTGTTGACTTCAGCTCAGCATTCAACACTGTCATCCCAACTAAGTTAATAGCCAAACTTGGAGACCTGGGCTTCAACACCTCCATGTGCAACTGGATTTTGGACTTCTTGACCAACAGACCCCAGAATGTTCGATCAGGCTCCAACTGCTCCACATCCATCACACTCAACACTGGTGTACCACAGGGCTGTGTGCTAAGCCCGTTCCTCTACTCCCTCTTCACCTCCGACTGCAAGCCTGTGTACGGATCTAATTCCATCGTCAAGTTTGCGGACGACACTACGGTGATTGGTCTCATCAGCAACAACGATGAGACTGCCTATAGGGAGGAGATCAAGCACCTGGCCACATGGTGCACCGAAAATAACCAGCTCCTCAACACCACCAAAACGAAGGAGCTCATCGTGGACTTCAGGAAAGTGTCAAGAGGCACACACGACACCATCCACATCAATGGAATGGCTGTTGAGCGTGTCTCCAGTTTCAAGTTCCTGGGGATCCACATCTCGGCGGACATGACCTGGACAACCAACACCTCCAGCCTGGTCAAGAAGGCTCACCAGCGCCTTTTCTTCCTGAGGACACTGAGGAAGAATCAGCTTTCCTCCACTATCCTGGTGAACTTCTATCGCTGTGCAATAGAAAGCATCCTGACCAACTGTGCTACAGTGTGGTATGGGAGCTGTTCTGTTGCAGAGCGCAAGGCACTGCAGCGGGTGGTGAAAACCGCCCAGCGCATCACTGGGACTCCACTACCTGCCATCGAGCACATCCAGAGGAAACGCTGTCTGCATCGAGCTCGCAGCATCCTTAAGGACTCCTCTCACCCAGCCCACAGACTGTTTTCTCTCCTGCCCTCCGGCAGGCGTTTCAGGTGCCTCCGGACCAGGACCAGCAGACTAAAGAACAGTTTTTTCCCCAGAGCTGTCTCTTTATTAAACTCTAACCCTCATTGATCCCACTCCCCTCATATACTGATTGACTCTCCTCTCCCTCCTCACACCTGCCTCCATTTTGTTATTTGCAATACTATAATGTTCATTTGCACTGCTGACTGTTATTACAGTAACAACTGTTTACATATGCATCTTGCACTACTACCTTGACTGGAATATGCTCAATTTGCACTGCCGACTGTTTATTTACAGTACCGACTGTTTATATATACATTGCAATATCGTACCTTAACTGTAATATGCAATTACTTTCCACTGCACTTTCACTCGGATAGCTTCTGTCCAAACTTTATTTGCACTACTTTAAATCCATTGTTATACTGCTCATTAGCCTAACTTATACATATATCTATTTGTTAAATTCTGTTTATAGTAATAGCCATCTGTATATTATGCTCACATTCTGTTTATAGTAACAGCCATCTGTATATATATTTATAGTACATATCTATCTGTAAAATTCTGTTTATAGTAACAGCCATCTGTATATTATATTCAGTACATATCTATCTGTAAACATTCTGTTTATAGTAATAGCCATCTGTATATTATTATATTCAGTACATATCTAGCTGTAAACTCTGTTCACAGTAATAGTTATCTGTATATTATATTCATAGGACAATCTATCTGTAAATTTTTGTTTATAATAGTATTCAACTCTATATTTATTCAGTACATATCCATGTTCTGCACTTATGGAACCACTGTATATCCTGCACTTGCTGCTATTGCACTTCTGGTTAGACCTAAACTGCATTTCGTTGCCTTGTACCTGTACTTGTGTAATGACAATAAAGTTGAATCTAATCTAATCTAATCTTCTTCCAGCATCAGCCGGCTCTTCCAGCATCAGCCGGCTCTTCACTAGCCTCAGGCTCTTCCAGCATTAACAGGCTCTTCCAGCATTAGCAGGCCCTTCCGGCATTAGCCGGCTCTAGCATCAGCAGGCTCTTCCAGTATCAGCAGGCCCTTCCAGCGTTAGCCGGCTCTTCACTAGCCTCAGGCTCTTCCAGCATTAACGGGCTCTTTCAGCATCAACAGGCCCCTCCAGCATTAGCCGGCTCTTCACTAGCCTCAGGCAGAGAGTGGAAGATACATGTAACTCACAGCGTTAGCAGGTTCTTCACTGGACTCAAGCAGAGAATGGATACATGTAACTCACAGCGTTAGCAGAGTCTTCACTGGGCTCAGGCAGAGAGAGGAATGGATACGTGTAACTCACAGCGTTAGCAGGTTCTTCACTGGACTCAGGCAGAGAGAGGAATGGATACGTGTAACTCACAGCGTTAGCAGGTTCTTCACTGGACTCAGGCAGAGAATGGATACATGTAACTCACAGCGTTAGCAGGTTCTTCACTGGACTCAGGCAGAGAGAAATGGATACGTGTAACTGACAGCGTTAGCAGGTTCTTCACTGGACTCAGGCAGAGAACGGATACATGTAACTCACAGCGTTAGCAGGTTCTTCACTGGACTCAGGCAGAGAGAGGAATGATACGTGTAACTCACAGCGTTAGCAGGTTCTTCACTGGACAGCTGTGAGGTGCAACCAAGGCTTACACCCGCAATCCAGCCGAAGTCTTCTCTCTCTCACTTTCTCTCTCTCCCGCGGCCTCCCGCCGTGGCCGCGGCCGCTCGCGTGCTGCGTGCCTCACCTCTCCTCGAGCCCTCCTGCGCGCCTTCCTCACTGCCAAAGTGTCCTTTTATCAGCCACCTTCCTCCTCCATGTCCCAATCACCATCCTGTATCCTCCCCTCTCACACCTGCCGCGAGTTTTCCTCATCAAGCCTCGCCCGCCGCCAGGGGCGGATCTAGAAAAATATTTATGGGGTGGCGAGAGGGGGGCAGGAATTTTTGAGGGGTGGCAACATATGGCAGACGTATACTGAATTTAATCACAGTTAAATTGGCCATAACTTGTAATTCATTGCTGCCAATAGGTATGGGTATCGTTAAGGTTTTAACGGTAGGCCTATTACTACTCTTACCGATACTCAGTGGCGCAACCACCCAGTGTCAGAGGGGTATGCAGCAAAAATGAATTGCTCCCCCCCACCCAAAAAAACAACAACAACAACAACAAAAGAAATAAATAACTGTGCCTTGTAATGTGATAGTTAACAGACAGTACAAAATTTTAATTTCATAATATCTGTGAACTATACTTCACAGTGATGAATTCCCTGTTGAGTGTACCTCTGTCCCCTCTAGGGGGGTTCGGGGGCATGCTCCCCCATAAGAAAATTTTGTGCTTTTTAATGTTGAATTCATCAATCTGGTGCACTTTGAGAGTTCAAAATTAAAAGCTCCAACCCATATTCAGTGTGCAAATTAAACAAAGAAAAATTCAAACCTTTTTTTAGTAACAGTAACAGTCTAGATTACACTACTAGCCTACATAATAATAGTTATAATATTAATCCCATGATAGTAATCGCCATATATTGCAAAACAAATGCACTGAAAAATAAAGGAAACTTTCATAATTAGTTTTGTACTAATTTCTATACTTCACATTAAAGATGTGATTGGGCAAGCCCAGTGTCAATCAATAAAAGAACCAATGGGCCGCTGATCTACGTGTTTAATTAATAATGTCAAAAAAACCTAACGCTTACTTTTTTTTTGGCCAATGCATAACAACGGCACGAACCCAGCGTCGCCAATTAAGCAAAACAAAACAAAACGAATGTGCCACAGATGTACGAGTTTTATGGGCCTTTAAAAAAAAAAACGTCTATTAGATGTATCGGCCCAAAAAGCACGCGACCCACCGGGAATCTAGCCTACATGCGTGGACGTCACACTTTAAATCCTACCTGTTGCCTTTGACCACCCACTTATTTAGAACACAATTAATATTGCTTTATATTTTGAAATGTAAAATAAATATATATAGCAAAAGAAAAAGCAATGCTTTAACAAAACAAATAAAACATGCATGTTATGCAGAAGGGTGCAGGGTTTTCTGTTTTATATTCAGAAGACATAGGACACCAAAAACAAAGTACAAACATATGGTCAAACAAAAAAAGTATACAATTAAACAAATATACAAATTATATACCCAGTGCTTTAATTTCAGTAATGTCTACTGACATTACTGTTCAGGAGTAATATGGGCTAAAAAGACATCTAATAAAGTCAGATTTAAAATAGCACTGCATTCATAGATAGATTAAAGTTATAAAAGCCAAAATTATTCATTCAAGAGCTGCGACTGATTTTCTCTTTGCCTTTTGTTGTTTGATTCACATTAATGGAGCAATCGTCCGCAGGTTTATTAGACTGCTGCCTCTTTAAGACCAAATGCAGATCTAATCATTATTACGCATCATATTTTCTCCCAACTATTAACGCCCATTTAAGACATAAACTGTATTTAAGTGAATAAACTGTTTAAGTGAATCTCCAAGACAGCCATTTTGACATATTTGATCGTTTAGATGTGCACACGAAGCCCAAAATATACGCTACTTCTCGTTGCGCTGTGTTTTGGAGCGCGCGCCGCATTTGGAACAGCGTCTATTGCGTCAATTTTGGTACTTTTAATAGCCTTTTATTATCAAACGCGTCCCGCAGTTTGGCAACAGTATAGACTACATTTTACAACAATCACCGATCATGCAAATTGTGATGTTATGTTTGGGTTTTAGGGAGATGACAGCGCACCGCTGTGAAGGGAAGGAAGTTGCGCTAGACAGAATGCAGCTATACCACAAATATATTATTTTTTATAATCATTGGAAGCCAAAATCTAAATCTAAGTGTAACCATTTAAATGTTTAGTTCTGTCCTCAATAACAAATATAAAATCAGACAGATCACATGCACACACCAGTTAGGCTATGTTTAGACTAATCCTATTGTATTTGTTATTTCCCCAGTTGTAACCTGGTTTCATTGCTGTGATATCTGAGAGGAACTGAAATTAATAGGACTGCTTAGCTAATCAAATGATCGATCTCCTAACTGACACGGTGTGTTAACGTAACGGCGACCATCAGTAAACACAAACAATATTTTATATATATTTTTTTATTATTATTATCTTACAAATCACGAGGGAGCGATTTGACCGCTGATTTTGGCTAACGTAATAGACTCGCTGTTTTTGCTGATGCTGAATCGTCTTTAGCATACAATACATTCAATACAAAAGTAACTTTAAGTTAAACGTGTGTTTAAACTGCACCTGGGGAAACTCACTTCACCTTCAGAGGCTCTGGTGCAGCTCAGTCTCCCGAGTCGGGTTGCAGGGCCACCGCACCGCAGCAGACTCGCTGTGTGTGAGCCAGACTGAGCGAACGCCGCTCTGCACGTTTGAATCAGGGACGTTAAGTATTTTCTACTCAAGTGATGATGCGTTTAGGGGCGCCCAGGAAACAAAGGTTTTTACCGTAAATGCCATCTTATTTTCAGCCGGCCTGGCTGACATCAATGGGGTGGCAGCTGGGGTGGCAAGACCTTTACTAGGGGTGGCAGCTGCCACCCCGTGCCACCCCAGTAGATCCGCCCCTGCCCGCCGCCATGACACTCACGCGGGAAACCGGAACCGTCCCGGTGTCACCGCGGAAGCACTCCCCGGGGGAAACACGTTCTCAAAAAAAAGGTTCCCGCCTTCGTCACCCCGTGACACAAGTGCGTGTTTTCCGCTCACGGGCACCGGGGGGGGGGCGAAACGACCACCATTCAACCCGAAATAAGTAATATAACCATTCCAATGACTCCGAAGCTGTTCAGTTAAGGTAAAAAAGTTACTTATCACAAGTGTAAAATACAGAACTTGTCCTTTAACACAGGACGTCCCATACAGTATACACACCTCATATCTAACCATTTTACTGTAGCATTTTGGAGATGTGACACATTATTCGACTTCAGAGGCCTATAACGACCTCATTTCTAATAAGTAGAAAATTTGTTTATTTGAGCCATTTGTTTTATGAACAACATCAACTTTTAGAAACTTGTCACAAAAGACCACACACATGCACAAACATAAATAAAAAAGCCATATATTCCTTATACCCTGCTAATAAAAAAATATATACAATAAAATCTTCACTTTACATGGCTACTTTAAATAGACAATTTTAAATGGTAGTGAAACAATAAAAAATGTAATAATAATTTAAATTAAACTGAAACCACAAGATATTTCACACATTTGTTGCATGGGTCCTATAAAGATAAATGAAACATACTTTCCATAGAGTAATTTAACTTCCTAAATTGAATTCAAGAAAAAGTCCATTCTTTTTAGATTTAGCCAGTACAATTGTGGCACTTCCAGTCATCATCCCCAGTAATGGCATTTTGCGGTATCTTCACACAGTTAGGATGATACCACCCCTTGCACAAAGAACATTCAACATTCACTGCAGTGTGCAGTCCTGCATATGCAGTACACATTCACATGTGTTTGTCCTGAATTTGCAGCGCCAACTCTTGGCTCTGTTTTAAAATGGATTTGGCCTTCCCTGAAGGAAGTTATAAGTTCTGTCCTCAACCGGCCCTCGCAGAACTGGCTGTTTTCTGGCCTCAGGTTGCAGCACAATGCAAATGCAAAAGCAATTGCAAACAAACCACAGTTACTACCATTCGACTGATGTTGGACAGCAGGATTAATAACCGTAAATTGGTCTTCCTTTGGCCTAAGTAACCATGACAAAATTGGTTTGTCTTTATTGCTCAGCACTGTCGAAAGACTATCATAAATGCAAACCTGATTGTTCCGGCAAAACAGGTTGCTAGCAGTTACCCAGTGGTTGTTGCCAGTGTGTAAAATTTGTACAAATGGGCAGCTTGGAGTACCCACAATCCCTCCATTATGTAAAACACTAAATAAAACACTGGACTGAAAGCCATGAATGTGAGGGTACTCACTTGCAAGCAAATATGATGCGAAATCTATCTCATCAGAGCTAAGCCAGTGGTACGGATGGAGAACAGCAGTCATTTTGCTACGTTTTGGGACCTGTGGAGGCCGTTGTAGTCTTGCTGCTGATTTTTTTTTGTGAGGGGTCTGCTCCTTGCCAGCATGGTCCATAGTTCTTATTTACAGACGTTGTTGTACTTCCAGGTTTTTTTTGGGATGTCTGTGCTCCTTAAAGGTTCCTGTGGAACAGATATGTGTCTTTTCAAAATGTGATAGATAGATAGATAGATAGATAGATAGATAGATATTAACTCATCAATTATTCACCTTAAAAAAGTGTTAATTCTTATTGAAGTCATACCTTATCTGACTTGGGTCCAGTCTAGCTGGTGTCTGTCACTGCAGTGTTAATTTCGTTAACGAAAACTATGACGAAAAATGTTCATTGACAACCTTTTTTTCCCTGACTAAGACGAGACGATGAGAGACGACACCCACGTCACTAAACGATAACTGTGACTATATCAACACATGCATTATCGTTGACGAAAAAAGACGAGACTGAAATGTGTTAAATCAATTTTAAACTTGACCAAAACCACTTGTTTGAGTCAAATAAAGGAGACGACAACACATTGACTGTTTTTACGAGCGTTTATGGTTGCCAGATTTTAGTACTTTAAATCCCCAGTCAGAGCTTTTCTGTTAAAAGAACACGTTTTCTACCCGGTCTTTTCAATAGTATCTGGCAACCATCAGTGGCGTACCGGACACCCCCGCAGCCCCCGCGGTGCGTGGGGGCCCCGCCTCTTTGGAGGGCCCCGCCCAGGCCCTTCTAAAAGGCGTTCACACACCACATAGGATAGAACGTGTTTTTGCTTTGAAAAACTCAAGACGCGGCAAATGAATTTGAGATGAATTTAGAATGCCGTGTCATGCTGGAGAAACGGCACGCAAAGCGTGAAGGTAGTGCAATGATTGAAAAAGTACGTGAAAAACTCTTAATAATGCTAAATAATTTTCTAAAACAGCAATCAGGGAAAATCAATTTTCTCTTACATTTGACTTGTCATTAACACTATAGCCTACAGTGATGCGCGGGTTGATCCGAAATAAGCGGGTGCCTGCGGTCACCCGCGGTTACGAGTCATCCAAAAATATTTTTAATGATATTCGATATTCTGGTCGACCAACCAGGCACGGCGCCAGGATTCCAGTTTTGGATAAGCCAGACCAATTGTGAGTAGGCCTTAAATTAAAAACGTTAAATAAAAAAATAAAAACCGTTATCCAATCACTGCTTAACTTAATAAAAAAAATATTGACTAATATAGCTGTTATTATCTGTGCGTGCGTATACATAATATAGATTTTAATAGCTTGATGCTCTTTAAATATTTTGTTGCATTGTAAAAAGTTTCGGTGCATAGGATGGACATATCTGCGCTTTGGAATCTCCATTACGCATCATACCTGGGCTGCATTTTCCGAAAATATTGTCTATTAGCGCGCTACGAAGACTCTTAAGGTATAACTTAACTAAAGGTATACTACCACTAATGTATAGGCTATCATTGCTAGGCGTCTTCATCATCCACTCGCGAGGCAGAGGCGCTGAGAGGCAGAGGCGCTGGCGCCCTCCTAGCAACGGCGCTGTTTTTGGTGAAACATGATTTTGACGATGTTTTGTTTTATTGAAAACTCTTTTTAAAAGATTTTCGTTTTGTATAAATTGTATCTTAATTTTGATCAATGTTTTATCAATCAATTGTCTACTTTTAAACGAAAATATTCAAACCAAAATAAATAGGCTACTCTCTGATTATGTAATCCAAATGAAATGTGCATTTCTCTCTGGCGTTCATGGCGAGTCCGAATTGTCAACTTCATCTTTGCAGCGACACAGAAAACACCAGTTTATTACTAAACAATTAAATGTCTCCTTGCTAATTTAGACACATTCATAATCGTTACTTTAACCGGTTCTTTGTGGCAAGCTTTATGTGTGCGGTCATAACGCTTATTATCCATAGGCTATAGCCTATTTAAGTAGGCTAATTAAATTAATATAAAGGGGGGATTTGTCCACGAATGGCTTAAATGAACAACTACTAGTCGACTAGAAAAAATTATAATTAGTCGGAGGCAGCCCTTATTCCACATATTTTCGAACCAGCAGGCCATTCTGGGTTGAGCGAGCGACCCTGCGGAATGAGTGAGCGGAGCGGAATATGTTCAGCTCTCCGCTCACGAGCTCGGAACAAACCCGAACCTCACTGTCTGCTGAACTTGCACAGAAACATCAAAATAGACATAGCCAGCTTTTTTAAATTGTTGTTAAAACTAAACATTTAGACTATTTACAAATTATGAGCTTATTGACGATTTTTTATAATTCTTGACAAAATTAGAATAGCCTAGGCTGTATTCTTTTTTTTCCCAACGACGCAACGAAGAGCATTTACTACTTTCAGAAAATGCGGGTCAGGAAGCGGGTCGGGTACAATATTTTCTTTTTCTTTTTTTTGCGGTCCGAGTTGCGGGCTGGTTAGTTTAAAACGTCGGTCGGGTGCGGGTTGTTTATACATTGACCCGCGCATCACTGATAGGCATAGCATCGCTGCTGGTGGGAGGGGCCCCGTCGCCTTCTTTGCGGGGAGGCCTTAGAGATGTGCGGTACGCCACTGCACACACACACTTTTTTTCTACATTTCTAGGCTGCATGGCTAGGTTATCAAGTTTAGCCTATATCATTCACAGGCATAGGCTAATGTTAAACTGAAATGTACTGTAACGTCGGTGCCTATGCACTACGGCTCTGACGCTGATGCATGCTGGGATTCTGGGAGAACTTTGGGGTTGTTTCGTGTGTGTTATGCCTTATTTACTGTTTATGTGTTTTAGTGTAGCGTGATTACCCTTTTAATTCTACCCCGTGTGTGACCCTTCGTGTGTGGGTGGCTGCGTCCACCCCTGTGTGTGTAGAGTGTGTGTGTATTTGACTTTCCTATGTGTACTGTGTTTGTGCCATGTTCTGCTCCCAATCCTTGAAGACAGCTTGATTGAACAAATCATTGACAAATCATTGACTAAATCATACTTTTACTTGTATTCTAGACGCCTTGACTCAACGTCTTACAACGGCAAACAACTATGACCTCGCGCAAGCCATACAGAAGTGGCTGCGCTACGCCCCAGACCGAGCGGGAGGAGCTGGAAGACAGACGCAGCAGGAGTCAGCACGTTAAAAGGAAAAAAAAATGAAATAATACAATAAAAATTGTTTAATTTTTAAAGAATGCGTGGGTGTCATTTGTGCTAGTCTAGGTTATAGCCTAAAGGTATAGTTTCTATTTTCTATATTTTGCTAGCCCATCCTGGCTGTCGATAAAGCAGGATTATAGCCTACTAATAATGTTTTTAATATTATATTAAAATTACAGACCTTCAGATTAAACCTGTGGTATACTAAAACACCATTGAAGTTTTGTTGATAAGCTGGGATTTCAACATTGTTTCAATATCCATTGTAATCGAAATACCATTGAAATTCTGTTGATCTCTAGGTATGATTTAAACGTTGTTTCAATGATAATAGAGGGTGCAACATGATGAAGAATCAACATCAGAGTTCGACGTTGATTCAATTACTTTATCGTTGACAGCGGGATGTTGATTTAACATCGTTTCAATTACTATTTGCTATCTGGGTATTGCAGGAAGACTCAAAATGCATTAGGAACACAAATGTCTCTAAAGAGTTCCCTGCTGTTTGCACATTAAATTCTCATAGGCTACATTGCTTCTTTTCTTTGTTTTAAAGAGCAGACTTCATATCTATTTCTGGTCACGAGGAGACGACGAGCACATGAATCATTATGCTGTGCTGCTTATTTTTTAAACAGTAAAAACCTCATTCCGCGGCCAAAACAAAGCGTCTGTGGATGAGAGTCTGAAACAAGGACAGGTGAGATGTTGTTCTGCTTCACTTCACAGACGATAGAGATATTTTAGTATAACTAAATTTTAATATAAATTTAACAACAACATCAGCTCGTTCCGCGCGTCATTTCGCCATTTTACGTCATTGCAGATGCACATGTTCATGTCCTTTCAGTTTCGGTTTTCAGTACGATTGCGTGTTTATACATCTTCTCTCGATAAATTAGAAAAGGAATAAACCTCCCCTTTCAATCCGACCGAAATTTCATTTGGATCGAGCTCAATCGGATCGATTAAGGTGTGTATATGAAGGTTTTTCAGTCAGATTGAGCCATCAATCCCATTACTAACGGATTATTTGGTTGCATGTAAATGTAGCCGGAAGGATTTATGCCTTAATGTGTTTTTTAATTTTTAAACACTGGATTAAATTGAATTTTAAGGAACGTTAAAACAATTAGTAAACTAATGAAATTAGT
Organism: Rutilus rutilus; assembly: GCF_951802725.1. NCBI lineage: Eukaryota > Metazoa > Chordata > Actinopteri > Cypriniformes > Leuciscidae > Rutilus > Rutilus rutilus. The sequence goes on along the minus strand of NC_140212.1, from coordinate 49,296,491 downwards.
AACAAGTAAAAATAATTTTAGAATGATAAAGTATTCATTATTAAACTTCAAATGTATAAATGTCCCCATTGTTCATAGTTATTTCCTGCAGTCATGGGATCACAGACCATTGAAGTGGCAGCTCTAGGAAGACCTCTGTATCCTGGTATGCTGTATGACTGCCGCAAGGATACCTTCATTCCAGGTGCTGTACAGTACCTACTAAAATACTTTTTACTCTCTTTTTCATTCAAATGTGAATCAACAATGTGGTAATTTAGAGATTTAAGATAAAGGACTCAACTATTAAATTAGTAGTCATTAATAGAGACATTTCTGGGCCCCCTACATTTTGTACAGATAAAATTTAACTCAATAAACATGCCCTGTATACTTTAAAAAAGATACTTAGCACCAGTGGCGGAGCCAGGAATTCTTCATAGGGGTGGCCAGGCAGGGGCCAGTAGTTACTTTGGGGTGGCACAAAAAAAAACATTATTTTGCAAACAAACATGGCACTTAATGTGTTGAGTTTAATAAAGACACGGAACTCTCATTACGGTAAAACGCAATGAACGTGCGTGACTCTTTTACTTTCGTTTTCAACAACGTAATTCTCTTCAGGGAAAACAAATCAAGGAAAACATATCAGGGCTCGACAATAACGCTTGTCCAGGACACGTGTGTTTTTTTTTGTTTTTTTTGAAGGGAAAAGTGAGAGAGAATTGTAGCCAATCCGGACAAATGCCCTGATTAAAACTAATTTTAATATAAAATAAAAAATAACTAGGGAATCACCGAAACCGTGAGGATGATTCTGTTTTATTATAATAATATATATTATAATAATATATTCCTACCTAATGTACTGACGGTAACAATGTTGCGCTGTTGAGGCTCGCGCAGTTATTTATAACATATTATAGTTAAGAAACAATATAGCCTAGGCTACACACGACCAGAGGACTGTTTTCCAGAATGCCATCAAGTCTGAAACTGAGACTGATTTCATAACCGTTCAATAAACAAATAGTTCAAATTAAGTCACTTACATTTCTGACGCAATGACTGTTTTTGTTATGTTTCAGCAGCGAAAATAGTCCCAAACAAAGATCACCGCAGAACCATCGCGCATCTCACAGCAACACTTGTTGCATTACTGAATGATTCAGCGTTTTGAACAAATCGGTTGAGTCAAAGAATCAATTACCCATTCATAAACTGCCTCATTCTGAATAAATCAGCCGATTGAACGAATCGTTTGAATGAATGACTCAATGACTCGCTCATTAAGACGGTCGCCTGCCGCCTCCTACTGGCGGTTTAGTTTCATAAAGTATCATCTTTTCAACATTCCTTATTTGTATATTTAAAATTATTTAAAATAGTCTAATTTAATACAGTTATAAATTTTCAATGTAAATGATTTAATTTGATTGGTAACAGCCTAGTGTCTTATTATTTTAATTGAATATATTGATCAAATTTAAGACTTTGAAATGAAAGATGGAGCAAACATTTAGAAAAAAAAAAGCCTTTTATAAAGGTACAAAAAATTATTCAGAGTGTTTTCAAACAGTGATGTAATGAAAAATTGACAATTTAAGTTTGAAGGGAGTAAAGTCTCTGTTTAGGCTATTAAGGAAATGTAATTTTGCCAAAACAACTTTTATTTTAAATAAATGTTCATTTTTTTAAATCAGCCTACTTCAGTGTGATATGTTACCATATTATCATGCTTAACACTGAGAATTTGAATAATTGTAATGTGATGATCAGATGCAGATATCTAAATCAAAGAATATAGGTGATTTGTGGGTGGATTATTTATTTTTAACAGTAGATTCTGGTGACTCAAAGTGCACCAGATTAATGCATTTATCTTTCAAATTTCAAAATTTTCTTCTGGGGGGGGCATGCCCCCGTACCCACCTAGGGGTACCGAGCTCCACCCACAAAAATGATGTGGGAAACACAATAGGCTATATGATGATCTATGAAAAATACTAATTTAATTACCTTATTATTGAAATACATTATTAGGATTTTACCACCTCCGCCTCATTTTGAGCCAGGAAAAACCCTGTTATCCAACCTTAAAATACTTTTTAAAGTATTGTAGGTGCCCAAATCACAATGATGTATAATGTACAATAGCTAGCCTACAAAACCATTTTTTATTCAAGTTTACCAAAATCCTGAGCGTCATAATTTTACTCACCCTCATGTTATTTAATGAAATAAAACTTAGGAAATTCACTTTGAAAACAGAATACATATCTCCCAATGATAATAAAAAGTTTCAAAAGGACCAGAAAATCATGTCAATTATGTACTGAAGTGAATTTTATTTCAAGTGCAAACTATGTAAATTCAGCAAACTTACAAGCTGTTTTCCAAATTACATGTCACTAGTTACACTAGTACAACAACCTACATTTGTTTGATTCTACGGTTATTGTGGTTTAAAGCAAAGAAATGTACAAATTCATCAAAGTTCAGAGACTTGGCTCTCCTGGACTCCACACTTAAGACACCTAGATTGCTCAGTCTCTCATCATTCATGGTTGAGCGCAGGTAACTCTTCACTAGTTTGAGAGTAGAGAAGCTGCGTTCACATGTAGCTGTACTCACGGGAATGGCAACAGCAATTTTGCACAATCTAAAGAGAAACTAGTGGGCTTCTGTATGCCAGCTTGCACTTTTCTCTCCAGAATTCTTTTCATTTGGTGAAGTTCATGTCTTAGGTCATCTATGTTGCATGAATATATAGAGGCAAATGAAAAAAGTTCTTCCTCATGACAAAACGTTGCACTATTGGGGTTCAGAGCTTAGATTCCCATCATAATTTCACAGTTTGGTTTTGAAAATCGTCTGTTTAACTCACTCAGCATATTGTCAATCACTGGGTAGAATATATTGGTCCGAAAAGTGTCTTTAGTACTTTCAGAACGGCCAGCTAATTGTGACATTGTGACATCTGGCTCGATTTCAATGTTGCATTGTTCAGCAGTGTTTAAGACATCTTTCCAGAGTCCTTCAAAGTAGGATTCATCCCTGTAACACTGAAAACGATGCATAAGAGCTTCAATTAGGTCCAGGGCTGAACCCAAATCAAGAGAAGGTGATTGAAGAATATCAGAGAGACATCTTGTGTCACCAAAAAGCTCAGTGAAGGTCACTAAAAGACCAATGAATTCCAGGTCCATTTGAGCAAGAAGTCCACGTGCATCAACGGTTCTATCTCCACTCTTTTCTTCAGATATTTCCTCTAGCAAACGAATTACAGCAGGTAATCGTTTGAGTACAGAAAGGCAAGCCATATGTTGACAAGCCCACCTTGTGTCACTTAATTTTTGCAGCTCTCTGGGTGGACTATCATACATTTCTTTTTGTATGTCAAGCCATTTGATATGAACATAGGATCCTGACATGAATGAATACAGTCTCTGCAAAATTGTAAAGAAACATTCAGCTTGGGGGACTGCTTTCACAGTGTCAACTAACACTAAATTAAGGCAATGGGCATTGCAATGTACATAAAATGCCTGCTTTGCCACCTCCTTAATACGAGACTGAACGCCAGAGTGCTTACCAACGTTACACTGTCAGTCCTGCAGCATCAAGGCGCTCTGCAGCTTCAAAATGTAAGAAGCTTTCCTTTACTGCTCCTTGGTAGTAATATCTTAACACCAAAGAGATCTGTTCTTTTTTTTTGGTATCTTTAGTTTCATCAGCCATAATCGCAAACACCTCACTTTCCTTGACTTCATTAATGATGGAGACACGCACCATTTCTGCCAATGTGTCCAAAATTTCATTCTGAATATGATGACTTGTGTATTTTGCGTTTTGAGGCCCCGCCAATTTCTTCTTAACAGTTGGGTCATGGTTGCCGATGAGATTTAATATTTCTAAAAAGTTTCCCTTGTTGTCAGCATCAGCTGTCTCCCTCAGACCCCTCTGGGATATATTCTGGGTTGCAGTTAACATCTAGCCTGGCTAACGTCAGACCAAGTCTCATTGAGACTTGGTCTGGGAACTACGTGCGCATTTTCTCGTATTTGAGGCGTGGTTTACGAATGCCCAGAGCCGTTTATTGGGCGCTATGAATGTCTATCAAATGCGCCTGTATGTAGCTCATAGCCAATCGCTTCAATTATACCAGATGACGTATGTAGAGTGAGAGAAATTCGACGAGGAAAAAGACGATGGGTCAAAGATTTATTTGTACACGATGGCGTTTAGCGAATATTACCGTTTGTGAAAGATAAACATGAGGGTAGAAGGTAACGTCGAGTCTGATATAAACAAACTGCTTCGGTGTCGTCATCATCTTGCTGCTCCCTCCCCGTTCTGTGATTGGTTCCCTTTTTCAGGGGAAAAATTGTCCCATGGTGTCCAGACTGCCTAGCAGCGTGAATAGAATCACGCTGCGAGCAAGGCAGTATGGGGAAACCCAGGCTAGTTAACATCAAGACTTCTGCTACAGTTTTTATGTATGTTCGATTTTCCTCTATTTGCTTTTTGTGCTCTTTATTTAATATAGACTTTAAAGACGAATCAGTCTTTTTTCTTATTTCAAATTCCTTCCAAGCCATCATTGCATTTATGTGTGCCTCAGACTTTGCATGTCCAGCGAATCCACCATCTCTGAATGTTGCCTTTTTCCAATTCTTATATCCCACAACAGATGTAAAGACTGAATCTGTGTTTAGAAGGCCAAAGTTTCTACAAGCGAAACAGTACACTGAGTCCTGGCACTGGGAGTATTCTATCCATGGGTGTAAATTGTACCATGAGGCTTGAAAGTGTCTTTGTCTGTCACCCTGGAGAGTCCTGGGAAATACTTTAAGGTGTGGCTGGACTGGACAATCAGCTCTTGATGTGGAAATGTCTAGAACAAGAAATAAATGGTGACAGAACAATAATTAGCTATATAAATTATTTTACACATTAGAAAAAAAGACCTTCTTTAATAAACCTGAAAATAAGACTCATTTCATTTCAAACACTTTATTTATCCCCAAGGGGCAAACAATATAAGCTCCTTAAAAACATCATACATTAATAAATAACACAATGTGCACGAAATACATATTAATTATAATCCACTACAAGTGGATACCTGAAAAACAACTAGTCCATACCATATATAAGAATAAATAAATATGTAAATAACAATGTACAAAAATATATGGTATATATGTGTATATATATATATATACTTTCACGCTTATAATCAAAGTATGTGTGATAGGTAGTTTACCTGGAGGTCCTATTGGGTCAGCGTGGTTAGTTGGCTCCTCTTCATTCTCAAAGTCTGTCTCCTGAACTGTCTGAGAAAGTGCTAGAAAACAAAAATCAGTCTCAGTTTGGTTTCATACGCTTTAAAAAGTTTAATATTATTGATTTCTATATCGCTTGTATTAAAACGTATAGCACCAGTAAAGTAGTCAAGTGTGTGAGTGGAGGTATACCTAACATTTCTCCTGGGCTTGTGTTCTCTGGAAATTCTTCTCCCTCACTCTCTGGGTCAGTGTGTTCTTTCTCTCTTTCATCCTGCCTATTATTCTCCTGTGTCTTAGAGTCACTTGGCTGCTTCTTGCTACTCTTCCTGAAGAAGGATGCTATATCTGCTGCCTTTCTCTTCATTTTCCACACATTTCACTGACTGACTGACTGACTGACTGACTGACATAAATACACATCAAAACATAAGCAAAACATATCAACATTAACATGTTTGAAAAAAAGCAAAAAATTTTTTTATTATTATTGAGCAAAGATTAGATATTTTTGTTGTAGGTACCTAATTTTATCTTATCTTGACTTTATCAAGAACTCAGCGCGTGACGACGCAAATGATGCGAGTGCAACGGTTATTCACATCCATCTAACGTTAGCGTGTTTACATAGAAAAGTGACGTTACTGTACATAAAATCGACTTAGAAGCTAGTAATTATATTGGTATGTTGAATCACATTAAATGTTTTATGATAAAAACATACATTTCCCTATATATTCAGAGATAACATAAACATAGTTCTGAGCATCCGAGTCAGCTAGGTTAATATGAAGCTAGCTAACTGCTCCCTACGTTAATGTTACCTGTTTGTTACACAGGAGGACAATGATAAAACTTCACTGACACAAATAGTTGAATGGAACTAAAATAATAATTTATCTGACTTTAATAACTCACCTGAAAAGATGTGTTTGTGTACTCAGACACGAGTTGAACCAGACACAAAAGCGAAGCTTCACTCCTCGTCTCTCTCAGTCCTCGACTTTTTACAAATGCTGGAAAAAAACGCGCGCTACGGAAACTCTCGCGATAGTACACCTGTAAGTGACAAGTGATTCAACTGTCGCGATAATTTCGCAGTCCGAACGTAAACGTTTTACCATGATCGATCAAGGTCATTTTGATCAAAATCTAAGAAACTATTATTATTATTATTTATAATAGATCGCAATTACGATCGGGGTGGCCAGTGGGGTGGCCGTGATTATTTCCATGGTGGCCATGGCCACCCCTGGCCACCCCCTAGCTCCGCCCCTGCTTAGCACATTGCATAGTTAAAATGTCTAAAGATGAGTACAAAGCCTACAAAAACAAGAAAAAAATATAGAAATATGTACTTGTTTACATAAAAGGGAGAACATTTATTATCTCAATGCAAGCACAACAGAACATAATGTACACATGTTGACATATACTTTAGATGAACAAGCTTTAGCTGGGTCAAACTGCTCAATCAGGAAACATCAGCTAGAACTCACCCATAATTAAATCATTCCAGGGATAAAACTAGCTAGGCCAAAAGGGCTCAAAATCAAGACACACCAGGAGTAATGCCAGGTAGAGGTCTGCATTCCCGCGGCTGTCCCGCGGGATCCGCGGGACCCGACCAGATATTTTGCGCCGCGGGATTAAATTTCCGACTAAAAAACGGTAGCGGTCGGTAACTCTGGTGTAATTTGAACGGGAGCGGTCGGTCATTCAATATCACGTTCCCGACGCCGACGTTCTTTCAGAACAGCATATCTTCGCTTTACCTAATCTTAATCTTATCGACCACCCGGTATAGGCTACAGTCTGCCCTGCACTTAGGACCGTTATGCATGCGCTACACGCACGGACCAGTAACGGTTCTTTCTGTCATGCATTGATTGTATTTGCTGGATCTGTGCCCGCGCGAGGCATGTGCATAACGGTCCGACTCCTCAGGGCAGACTGTATGTGATAAACGGCCCTCAAAAGAAAAAAATGGCAGAACAAAGTGTGGAGCAAAGATGCGCTGTCCTTGAAGGACGTTCAACTTGGACTGGACAATGGTCAGTTTACTGCTAAGAAACCCACGTCAGGCAAGTCTAATGTATGGGAGTCTTTTTCATGCATCATAGACGCAGATGGGAAGAAAAATACCCTTTGCGGCTTGCGCATTGTGATAAAATGCCTAAAAGTGTTCCCGTTCAGCAGTCACAAGTACGAATAAAAATAATAGCCTACACTTTTGTATATTGACAAGGCGAATCAAATAATAATAAAAACAATGTTTGTGCAGACTACATTTTTATTTTCTCTGTGAAAATGTACATGTGAAATTCTGCGAGATCTATATTAAGCGGGATGGTCGGGTCGGGAAGAAAATTATTCTAAGCAGACAGCGGGTGAACAAATAGTGTATATATAGCGGGAACGGGTGGGTGCGGGATATAACCCAGCGGGAGCGGGCGGGAGCGGGACTTAAAAAACAGTCCCGCGCAGACCTCTAATGCCAGGCCTAAACCAGTCCAGGACTAAACAAGTACTGAACCAGACATCAACTGTTTGTTATCCAGGTCTAACAAAGTTATGTTCAACATCACTTTACAATGGCCCAGCGGCGTGCCTTTCTGCTGGCAAAATCATGTATCAAATCATCAAAGTTCAGCCTTCTTGCCAGTTTGCTTTCAATGGATAGTATGGCAAGGTGACAAAGTCTATCCTGCAACATGGCAGACCTCAGATCATTTTTGATCAGTTTCAGCTTACTGAATGCTCTCTCGCCACCAGCAACGGTCACAGGCAGTGTGCAAAATATTCGCAAAACTATGCAGACCTGTCCAAAAATACTCTGCAGCTGCATCTTGTAAATGCTGTTGAGCAGATCAATTGGTGACAGACACCCTGGGAAAGTGGCCCTATATACAGAGTTGAGGTGTCTGACTTCATCTTCAAATTCACAAGTCAGATCAGTGTTGTATTTTGAAATCAATGGCTGGCATACAGAATGGATTTGATCATCACGTAACTGACCCATTCTTACAACTACAGAAAACTGATCCAAGATCTCAGCTGTTGTGGCAAACCTGGTACTTTTAAATCATTGATTATGTGGTCCATCATTAGTAGGAGGACGAGGTGCAGACAATAAAGCTGACTCTGCGTCTGTATAAGTCAAACACACACACGTAATAACCATATTATTTTTATTGGCCTATTTAGTTTTCTTAATATAAAATATTAAAATATCTATTTTGTAAACTCCTTATAGCCAATGGTTACTACAGACACATGTTTTATTCAATTTTATAGTATTTTTTCTGGGGCATTTTATTCATATTAAGAACGTCAAGTAGCAGCAGCACTGTCACGGCTGAGACAGGGACGGGGGGGACGGGGGGGAAGGAGGACGTGGGTGTGCAGCATCTGTGTCTACGAGACATGATAACTCGGAGACAGCAGAGATGTTATTGTTGGATGTAAATCATAATTCAGTCATTATTTTTCTAAGCTAGCTAGATAAAAGCAGGTCATGTAGCAACAAAAATAAGTAACTATGAAAGTTTTGGAATACAGGAATAGGGCAAGCTACCTTTCTTTTTGAAAAACTGTGTGGCATACTGTCGACTTCGACGTTCTCTGTCTTCTCTTTCCTTCTTTTTTTTCCGTTTTTGATGCCCTAACTGTGACATGTGACATGCCTGCGTGTGTCACTGTCTGCGCTGCATCATAGCAAGTGCAATAAGCAAGAGACGCTACACTAGCGATCGTAGCTCAGACAGCGCAGGTGGAATGAACCATTGTGAGGAGGAGGGGTGTGACTGAAACAGTAAATACATTATTTGTTTTATAAATTTTAAATCTATGGTCAAAACGGACAAAATACACATTTAGTGCATGAGGGGCCCTAGCACATTTAATGTATGTATAAAAAAGAGAAAAGAAATAAGAAAAGAAAAAGGGGGTCTGCTCTTCTGGGCCCTAAATCAGCCTGGGCCCTTAGAATCGTCCTAACCTTCCACCCCTTTACGGCGCCCTTGCTTAGAGATACAAAATCGGCATGATGACTTGAACAGTACATTGCAACATCACACGTTAATATTCTGCATTGACATTATTATATGAGAACTGAACTGAGCTGGACGAAGACATCACTTTTTTCCCCAGAGCGGCAATATTGAACTTACTTAAGCTGGATGATGGTGCTATTTTCTTCTAGAAACAAAATTTGTTGCATTATTTTCCTGTTATCACTGTAAAGCTGAAACAATCTGTATTGTAAAAAGTGCTATATAAATAAAGGCGACTTGACTTGACTTGTTAAAGCCATGTCTCATTTCAGGTGTTACTCTGTGGGATAAGAAATCATTGAGAGAAGATTTGGACACCCATCCACAGCCCATGACAGATTTGAAGTTCAGTAGCTCCGACTCTCTCTCCAGTAAGTCCAGTCTCCTGAATGTGAGTGCTTCCCTGAAGGCCAGCTTCTTGGGAGGGCTGGTGGAGGTGGGAGGATCTGCCAAGTTCCTGCGTGACACCAAATCCTCAAACCAACAGTCCAGAGTTACAATGAATTACAGTGAAACCACAAGATTCGAACAGCTCACTATGAGCCATCTGGGTCAGATCACCTACCCTCAGGTCTTTGACCAGAAAACTGCCACTCATGTGGTCACGGCTGTACTGTACGGAGCTCAGGCCGTCATGGTGTTTGATCGGACATTTTCAGAAGAAGAAGAAAAGCAGGAGATTGAGGGAGAACTGAATGTCATGGTTAAAAAGATTCCTCTATTTTCTATTGACGGGAAAGGAGCTTTAGAAATGACAGAAGGTCATAAGAATAGGGCTGAGAGCATCACCTGCACATTTTATGGTGACTTCCACCTTGATCAGAACCCCACCACTTACATGGAGGCCCTAGATGTGTACATGGAGTTCCCCAAAATACTGAAGGAGAAACCAGAGAATGCAGTTCCAGTAAAAGTCTGGCTCTATCCTCTTTCTCTACTGGATACAAAAGCTGCTCAGTTGGAGAGAGAAATTACCACACGTCTGGTTTCCAACACTGAAGATATAATAGAGGGGCTGGGAGAAGTACAGAGGACATGCAACGACTTCTCCAGAAAAACACTGGTAAATGTTTTCAAAGACATCAAAGAGAGGCTCCGTTTATTTCAGGGCTCTCTTAACATTTACAAAACGGTGCTCCTGAAAGAAGTGGCCAAGGTCTTGCCTGCTATACGAGGAGGAGAGATGGAGCAAAAGTCATTGGAAGACATCCTGAAGATCCACTACAGCTCCCCCTTTAATGCTGACATGCTTAACCAGTGGTTAGATCATGCAAAGGCTGAAGTTAACCTCTTGAGTTCTCACACCGAGATACTGAAGGGAATCAATACTGTTGACTCAAACCGTCTCAACGCCATCCTCTTTAATCCTAATATTGATGTTGTGGTGTGCTTGACCTTCACATCTCTGAAGTATGAAGACCCAGATCTCTCAACCCTGAAGAAGTTTCTGGAATCCGACGATTTTAAAGAGCTAGATGTGGGAATGAAACACAATTCTAGCACGTTAGCATCTGTCAGAAAGTGGTTCAACGATCCTGATGTCACCTCAAAGATGAGAGAGAACTTATCTCTTTTCAGCAGTTTTTCAGAGGCTAATAAAAATGAGAAGAGATATCGATTCATTATTTCTGCCATCTCTGATCCCTCCAGTCCTGGCTCCTCTATCTATCTGTATGAAACAGGGAAGCTGACAGACACACAGTTCCAGCCCGTGTCGAAGCCTCCTCCACCAGAAGTGAAGCAGGTCCTGGAGGACAGTGTGACCCTGAAACTGCAGAAGTCCCCAACTGGAGAAACTGTGCAGTTCAGAGTGGAGTACCAGCAGGAGAAAGCAGATTCTGGCGCTGAGGAACAGTGGATTATCATAAACACATCTGATGAAGACTTTACTCTGACTGGATTGGAGTCTGGAAAGCAGTACTCGATCCGCTACAGGATAGTGGGTAAAGTGGGAGTAAGTGAAGCCAGTGACACTATCGGCCCCATACCTTCTTCAGGTGAGTGTCATATGCACATTTCTTTGCATTAATCTTTATCTTAAAATATATCTATATCTATATATATGTATATATACAGTATATGTGTGTGTGTATGTGTGTGTATATGTATATGTGTATATATACATTGAGGAAAATAAGTATTTGAACACCCTGCTATTTTGCAAGTTCTCCCACTTGGAAATCATGGAGGGGTCTGAAATTGTCATTGTAGGTGCCTGTCCACTGTGAGAGACATAATCTAAAAAAAAAAAAATTCCAGAAATCTATATATATATTTGAAAACCAATCGGACATTTAAAAATATAGCTGACATAAAAATAAAATTAATAAACAATAACAATAATGATCAACTTAAATCAACTTAACACACAAAAGTTGTTGACTCTTAAGCCCACTGTAGAAAGACCTCAGTCATCCCTGAAGACAAAATGATTGATTAATATAAAAAAATATATTTAAGAAATGCAAATCTCATTATTTATATTCTTTAATAATCATCATTATTAATTACTCTTAATAAATGCAAAGCATACAGAAGTTCATTGTAAAGGAAGTAATTGAACTAACCACAGGAAAATAAAATCTATAAATTAAGTTATGACAACAAATTCAAGCTTCAGTGTAGCGTGATCTCATGAGAATACGTGTGTATTTTTACGTAAAGTGTAGTACTACTACACGTACATTTATTTACGTTTTAATACACAGAAAAATTTATAATACTGACGTATTTATAGCACTAAAACGTAAAATATTTACGTATTAACAACTGATATACAAATTTGTACGTATTCTATTTATGAATATTAAAATAGTGGCATTAATGTTTTGACTCTATTGCATTTAATTGTCTTATCAATTACGTTTTCAGTCGCATTTATTAATTGCAGTTTACTCATTTACTTAAGAAATAATAACATTTCGCTCTGTTTGTGACTTCTGCTGCAAACTCATTTCAGAGGATTATGACATGATGTTAAACAAAACTACACTTTAAAACCGTAAAATGAATAACATTTCTTTAATCGTTTAACCATTTTGTAATATTTAGTTTGTTTGCCGTGAGACACAAAAGGCGTTTTCTCCTATAGAACAACAGTTGACAATACATTGATATACATGATGAACGCTCTGTGTTTATTATAAACAGTGACATGTAAGACTAGTCTTAAATATTAGTTCACCATAAAATGGTGTAGGCTATTATTCGCACATTATCACTTAACTTTTGCTACTTGACCAGGGAGAAAGGATCATTATGAAATTAATATTAGCCACAGAAGAGGAGCAGTTTTTGTAATTAATACTGGCCCACAGACTACAGGAAGAGACAACTAAATAAGTATGAATTTTGAGTGAATTTTCCCTTAGTCTATCCACACATGAAAATTGAACAACTATTAAAGGGATCACTGCATCACTGTCTTTACTGGGTGCAGGGCTGATGCAGCTAGAGTTCTATGAATACAGATGTCCCAAAAATAATCTTGCTAGGGGGGTTCGGGGGCATGTGCCCCCCTCGAGAAAATTTTGATTTTCCCGATCTCAACATGTGCATTTTAAGGTGTTTTGAGGGCCAAAAAAATGGACAACAGTAGCTTTAAAAGCATGTCAGTGGTTAGTAGCATGGAGTTTTTTTTTATCAGAAAACATATTTTTGTCACAATGAATGATCCACACTACAAAATGGAAATGCATAATGTTTATGCTTATTGTTGACAATACACAAATCACATATTCGAAACGGGAATGGCCTTAAGAAATTATTCAAGGATTATTTTGCATAGATGTTACATTTTAAACAAACGCAAATGCAATATCATATGCTATATAAGTGACACTGACATAGGAGGTTACATTGGCTAAAGTTGTTTGGATGCACATTGTTTTATAACAAGGAGAGACAAAGTTGTGCATTACAATGCAGACATGACAATAATTTGCACATCTGCCGCACTTACAAGAGCAATCAACTTAATGCATGCCAGGTATAGCCTATCAAAAAAAATAAAATAAAAATAAGGTATAGCCTATCGAGCATGGCACGCAATCAGTGCACTTGTAAATGAGAGCCTGCAGTATGAATGACCGATCGTGATGTGACAATATCAGCCTGCATTTTGTTCGTAGATTTAGTCACACAAACAGCCCAAGCAGCTTGTGACAGAACAGAAACTGACTGAATGACACTTTAGTTTAAGTAGAAAATCTCAAATGAAGATCGTGGAACTCCAGCGCACTAGGTGTTTTCAGATCATCCGCGCTTCTTCAGCAGCGTAGAAAGCGCGCGCATGGTTGCCAGATACTATTGAAAATACAGAGTAGAAAACGTGTTCTTTTAACAGAAAACCACTGACTGGGGTTTAAATTATTGAAATCTGGCAACCTTAAGCATGGGTTAATCGGGGGGGTCGAGCCCCCCCGGACCCCCCCGTATTTCGCACACTGGTTTCCCCTTATCTCCACAAATGACAACGAACTTTCGCAAAAAACACGCTTCTTTAAGTAGCCTACTGTTGCTATGTCCAACAAGCCACACTCTCTCTCATTTTTAAGGAATTCAAATAATAAATAGACACACCGTTTCGTGACTCTTTACTGTCCAAGCAGGACGTGAACTGATCGATTATCTCTTCTAGTTACAGCACATGAATGAATATCAGGATATGTTGTTTAAAGGTGCTCTAAGTGATGCGACGCGTTTTTTAGGCCAAAACATTTTTTGTCACATACAGCAAACATGTCCTCACTATCCGCTAGCTGCCTGTCCCCTGAACACACTGTAAAAAAACGCGGTCTCTCTAGACACCACAGGCTCCACAAACGGCAACAAAAACAGACTGGGCTCACCCGCACCACGAAACATAATAAACAGTGTTCCAGCCAATAACCAACAAGAAGTATTGTAGGGTGGGGTTTGGGGGGTTAGTGCGCGTGCACGTGAAGGGTGTGTGGAGGAGAGAGAAGCATGAAGAGGGAAGTTTGAATTATGGCCGACACACGACCAAAGAGACGACGTTCCGATGAACAAATTGCAAAGAAGAGGGACAAGGATAAGTGACAAGGATAAGGAACGCTCGAAGTCCCGAATTTACATCGGAAAAACCTTCGAAAGGTGGGAGAACTCCGCCGGCAGAAGGGCTTCCAATCCGACATAGTTGCTCTGTTTTTGCAGAACAGGTAAATCCATTTTTCTTTCTAAACTGACGTTCATGTTCGCCAAACCAACACAAGGATGTAATTAGCTAGATCTATGCAGTCAGTGTTAACTTTGGTGAATACAACATGTTTCTAGCAGCGATCAATCTCTATTGTAAATGATCAAGCAAATTCACAACAGACAATTTGTGTGAATGATTGTTTTCATCCACTGTTTGTTATGAATTTGAATGTTCATTTATAACGTTAGGCTATTGACAACTTTGACTAAATTTGTTCACGACGCCGCCGTTGTTTATGCTCACTGGGAAACGTGAAGCTAACGTTATCTTGCTATTATTGCGTTCATGTATGGGAGCTATAGTAATAACCTCAGGTGGCGAAACGATTTTAAGATAATGTTTCTCTTTTTCTGCATTCTGTTCTGCAGTATATAAAAGCATTTATCTAACTTGGCGACATTACACATTGAATGAAGTATCAGTAAAACTTAACTTTGTTTGTAGTGACTATTTTGACTTTCCTTTATGTCGGAAGGGAGGGGAGGAGGCGGGATGAGGAGGAGGGAGGGTCTAGCTGGCCTCCGTTTTGTTTGACAACAATTCAAATGTCAACAAGAAGTAACGACTCCCGGGATCGCTTAGAGCAGAGGTCCCCAACCCCCGGGCCGCGGACCGGTACCGGTCCGTGGGACATTTGGTACCGGGCCTCACAGAAAGAATAGGCTATATAACTTAACGTATTTTCCGGACTATAAATCGTTCCGGAGTATATGTCGCATCAGTAAAAAAATGCGTCATGAAGAAGAAAAAACATAATATAGCCTAAGTCGCACTGGACTATAAGTCGCATTAATTTAGAAATGTAGCCTATTTCACGAAAAAAAATATATATATAAAAAAAAGAATAATAATAATTGTTCGGATGGGACTGTTCACCCTTACGGACGTGCAGCGCTCTGAAAGCGGCACAAAAAGACTGCTTTAAAACTTTCACAGAGACCTCAGAGTCAGACAGAAAGCAAAAAGCCTGTCTTTAAATTGTATTTCGTTTTGTATTAATTGTATCTTAATTTTAATCAATGTTTCATCACCCAATTGCCAGGATTTAATAAGAAGTAGGCCTAAATATAATAGAAAATATTTAATCAGGACACGGAGGCGCGGGCGCGTGAACTGGAGCTGATCTCATAAATTAACCGAAATTCAGCGTATAAGGTAGCCTACTTGCCTCACAGACCTGAGACATAGAAAGCTTGAAATGTCTAATTTTAAACAGAACAATTCAAAACAAAAGAAAACTGACTGTTCTCTACTTATGTAATTCGTATATGTGCATTTCTCTCGGGCGCGTTCAGGCATACTGCGAAGATCGAGTCAGCATTGTCAACTTCATCTTTGCACAGAAAACACTTGTTTAAACAATTAAAATGTCTCCTGCTATATTTTACATATTCATAATCATTCATTTTGGTTCTTAAAATCGGTTCTTTGTGACAGCTTTTAGGTGCTTTATTGGCAGCGCCACCTTACATCGCATCAGCACCGTAAACATGGAGATTTTTTTCTTTTGGGGGGCTTTTTGTTTGTGTTCAGGCTTTCTCAGTTGTCTTTAGACGCGATATTACGAGTACCCTGCTAATAAAATTGCAAGTAAGCCTACACATTGGATTCACGTTTATCCTATATTTAATTGTTTTTTATATATTTTTTATATTTTGTTGTATTTATCCGCCGCACCTTAAAGGCCAGTCCGTGGAAATATTGTCTGATATTAAACCGGTCCGTGGCGCAAAAAAGGTTGGGGACCGCTGGCTTAGAGCACCTTTAAGTGTGATGTCAAAAACCATGGGAGAATTGAAAGAGAAACTCTGGCTCTATGTTAATTCTCTTCCGGCTTTTATGACTATTGTGCCAAAATACTACAACTCTAAAATTAAACATTATATATGACAAATTACAAATATTATTTATGTTAGTTAAATCAGCCCAAATGTTTACAACTACATTCTTTTGTGTTGGTCAAGAGACTCCTAGTGGTGAATAGTACATGATTGCTTCATAATAGGCTATCTGTGGATATGTTGACAAGAAACAATGGCAAACACAAATTTTAACATGATCATTTGTGTAAATCAATATTTACTATTTGGAATAAAAAGGTATAGGCTACATAAGCAAGGTAAAATCACTTAATTGCTAATAAAATACAATTGAAGATCAGTGGGGGAAAATAATAAAGAACGAATAAGTGTGGAATGTGCTGGAAACCCCCTTGCAGCAGACGCAGACGAGACGTTCTGCAGACGAACGAGTGATGTGGCAGATGCAGACGAGACGTTCGGCAGACGCAGACGTCACGTTCGGCAGACGAACGAGTGATGTGGCAAACGCAGACGAGACGGAAACGAGACGTTCTGCAGACGCAGACGTCACGTTCATTGAGACGAGTGTGTGCTACAAAGTCATATTAAAGAGCCGATCGGAACGCCATACTCCGTCTTCAGTTCTGTCTTTGCTCTCTCCCTCCCCTTCAAAATCAACTGATCCTAAAGGTCGGAAGACCGAATCCATGTTTCACGTGTTTCACGTGGTGCATTCGGAGAATATTTTTGCTGAATTAGCACTGGGTGTGAATTGTAGTAAAAAAAAAGTTGCCTTATCTTCTCTTACAACTTGTGACAAGCATTCCGCACATGCAGCTGACATAGGCCTAACTTTAAATAAACGCCAAAAAAAAAAAAAATTCTATCCAGTTTGAAGTGTTTGTGTGTGTGTTGACAAATCTGTCGTGACCTTTCAAAATCTTTCCCACACAACACGTCCGCTAAAGTCCGATTCGCGACCCAATGACTCATATGAGCCGATTCATTATAATGAATGGTTAAAGCAATTGGTCTGCCCGTCAGTGTCTAAATACCTGTCAACCCTCCCGTTTATCCCGGGATTCTCCCGTATTTTACATTGCTATCCCGCTATCATCCCGTTTAAATATTCTCCCGTATTTTTAATCTTTCTATAAAAAAATCGCGCGAAGAAAAAGAAGAACAGCAACAGCAGCATCCGAGGATGGACGAACATGAGAGAGAGGGCATTAACACACGCAATTATGTCAAAATGTCCGTTTTGTCGTCGAGTATCCTCATAAGAGCAGTCTGAGCAGTATTAAATTAGTTAAATAAAGTCGTAAATGAAAGCAAAGAGTTGTGAGAGAATGAGACGCGTGTGAGATCCGTGTCTCTGTCAGCGGCTGGTTTTAAAGAGACAGTAGCCAATAAAGTTTTCTGTCAGTATAAAGTTAATCAAAGAACAAAGGTAACAGAGAAAAACACTCACTGCTCTTGACTAAAGATCTTTTTTAAATTTAATAAGGATTAATCTATGTATTTTTAAAATGTATGCAGTGCAAACTGTTTGTTAACTTCAATTTCTGTATATTTTGCCTACCTGTTAGACAAATATTTAAAATATACTGTCTTATAAATATACTACATTAATTTGGAGATTAATTGTGAAATTATTACATTATAAAAAATTTTTTAAAGTATGTTTTTTTTTTATGCCGATTAATCGTGATTAAATAATGTAGTTAATTGTTGCAATCGATAAAAATAAATAAAGAAACATGAATAAGTCTTATTTATGTTTATTTTAATTGAATATTATGTATTTATTTATGTTGATATCTGCGCAATTAATGTGTATTTAGCCTGCCTGCCTCTGCAGCCCCAAGTGCAGACTGGAGTGAGATGAAACTAGATCAAAGCACAAATCAAGCTGTTGCTAGCTAGCTGCTAATTTTATATGGTAAAAAATTACACTATTAATTTAAATAATAAAAAACGCATTATACGTTTTTAATGCTACTTTTTAATTTATATGATTATACTAAAATAATTATCAGGTCTATCAAAAAAGGATTTTATCTTTCAAAACAATGAAAGCCAGTCATGGAAAAAATCACAGCTTTTTTTGCAAAGAGGGCAAGAAAGGATGACAGTGAGAGTGACAGGTAATATCTGTGTCTGATAATTGCATATTGATCATGTGGGTGCTAGGGTAATCTTTGCTGTGTGTGGATGACCATGTCGGTCAACCACCACCGAAGACCTATTTTGACCGAGGAAAAACCCTGGTATATGCACTGCCTCTGCACCCAAGTTGGCCGTGGCATCCCAGTCCCTCTCCTATGCAGTTGGCATTAGTGCTGGGCAAGTGTGGAGCTTGGGTCCTTGGGATTGTGCCTCTCCGCTGTCTGCCGTCACCCTTTCGCCTTGAATTTCTTGCCTCTGGCTGGTTCAGCACTACATGTCTTGCTTTTTTAATGCATCACATATTAGATGAGATACATACACATTGATTGGGAGCTTAAACAAGTGGTAAGAGAAAAAAAAAAAAGTATATATATATATATATATATATATATATATATATATATATATATATATATATTAAATCACATACACATTCACATACATATTTATAAATATATAAAATTTATGTGATTTAAATCACATAAATCACAAGGACAAGTGTAGCATGGGCGTGAGCTGGTTCCACGCTGCATGACTCACTTTTTTATTGCAACACTCTAGCAAACATACATATATGCCCATCACGAAAAAAATAATAAAATTTAGGGTAAGCATGGCATGTGTGTGGCGGCCGGAGGTTGGGAGTGTTCTTGGGGGGGTGGGGGGCGCAGCTCCTCTTCTTGGTGGACCATTGTAGTGTGGCGTGGGCGGGGGTCTGGCTTATGCCGTGGCCAAGGAGGGATCAGAGGCAGCCTTTTAATACCATATTAGTAATAGCCTTACTATTGTTAGTGTTATTGTTATTATTATTAGGGGCCAAGCACTGAAGGTGCAGAGGCACCTATTGTATCTGTTCCCGTTCTTCTTATTATTATTCTTCCGCCATGGCAGTCTATGGCAGCCCATAGAAGCGTTTGCGGGAAAGTTGTAACGGTTTGACATTCTGATAGAGGACAGTCCCAACATTAAATACACCAATTTTGGTGTGTCTAACTCATTCCCTCTACCGCCACCACCTGTCCAAAATTTCACTCATATTATGCTAATAACTTTGAACCGTAAGGCCTATCAACAAAATTATTTGTTCTTCTGATTCCTGAGCTTATGCCGATTCGATTGCACCCTATGACGTCATTTTCCGTCATAAAAATATGTCCGCCATTTTGAATAGTCCAAAAAACCTACTTTTTCAAACTCGTCCTAGACGGTTTGTCCGATTTTCACCAAAATTGCACCAGATCATCTTCAGGCAGTGCTGACAAAAATTTATGGAATTCAAGTTGATTCGTCAAACCGTTTTCGATAAACGCACAAACTAATTTTACATAGCCCTTGCGAAAACAGACGTAAGGCTGTATCTCCGCAACACTTTGTCGTATTCAGACCAAACTTGGTATGTCTACTCACAAGCATGACTTGAGGCTACATGCTGCGTTTCGGCGCAGCGCCACCTACTGATCCGGAGATATGAAAAATGGCAAATTTTGCTTATAACTTCTGAACAGTTTGTCCAAATTGATATCCAATATTACCATATCGGCCATTTTGACTGTCGGCCATTTTTAATTTTGTGCTAAAATGCTGTATTTTAAGAACGCATGAACGGATTGTTACGAAACTTGGTATGGGTCATCAGCACGATGCCCTAAAGGAGCCTGAGAAGTTTCGGCGCGATGCCCTGAAGGAGCCTGAGAAGTTTCGGCGCGATGCCCTGAAGGAGCCTGAGAAGTTTCGGCGCGATGCCCTGAAGGAGCCTGAGAAGTTTCGGCGCGATGCCCTAAAGGAGCCTGAGAAGTTTCGGCGCGATGCCCTGAAGGAGCCTGAGAAGTTTCGGCGCGATGCCCTGAAGGAGCCTGAGAAGTTTCGGCGCGATGCCCTGAAGGAGCCTGAGAAGTTTCGGAACAGCGCCACCTAGTAATGTTTTTTTTTTTTTTTTTTACGCTTATAACTTTGGATGTGGTCGACTTATTTTCATGAGAGTCATCTCATTAGACTCCTGAATCCTTGCCGAGTCCAACGATACCAAACATGATAGGTTTCGCCTTACGGTTTGTGTAGCGTTGTGATTTAGCGCTTAAAGTCCCTATAAAGGCAATTCTAAAAAAAAATTCTAAACACATTATAAATGTTAGAAATGTATTGCTAAATCATATTACAAAGACTGTGAACTGTGAAGTACTGAATTGTGAAGTTAGATCGTTAAACAGTTTTTCACCGTTGCTGTGTTCCGGATTTTTTGGGCGGGGCTAAAACGGGGGCTCGATGACGCACTGGAGCCCCTGAGCTCCTGGACACGCCCCTACTTGATGACGCACTGGAGCCCATTCGCATCAGTTTGCCGATCGCGAGTTACTGTCAGTACTATTAGTTACTACTACATCCTACAGTTTGCTAGCTAGCTATGCCTTCGTCACGGAAATGCGAATTACCTGGATGCGATCACGTACAAAACAGATCGGTGTCCTTATTTAAATTTCCGAAAAACTATCACATCAACAAGAGGTGGATTAATTTTGTGAAGAACCACCTTGATGGACAGCTGAGGATCACCGCCAAAACCCGCCTCTGTAGTGATCATTTTACACGGGATAGTTTTATAAACTTTCGTCTGAGACAACTGGGATTCACTGATAATCCGCTGTTACTGGTGAATGGGGCCGAACCGACTATCTCCCGCATCGGCCTTCATCCTCCCGTCGCGCCGACAACTGGTGCCATCATCGGCAGTGCGTGCCCACCAATGAGTGTAAGATGCCTTGTGTGCTTATGTTATAATTATAGTAGGTAGTCCAGGCTCGAACATGTATGGCTTGCAAAACAAATGTATGGCTTTGTAAAACAAATTAATCTGCTAGGAGCATCCATTCCGTCTGTAGCGGTGACAGTTGAGTGTGGCGACGGCAGCTTTCCCGCGAGTGGGCGTGGTTTCAGCGCAGCCAGCGGACACGCCCCCAGCGTTTGAGAGCAGAGAATACTGCTCATTTTTTCAAGATTTTGATAGCTTATTTTATGTACTTGCTGGCTTTTTTTATCATTCAAATTTGGCTGGGTGGCTAAAAACACATTTTTCTGTGGTGTGACAAACTCAGAACAGATACTTAATTTTGACTTTACAGGGACTTTAAAAAACATTTGCCGATATCTTCGAAACCGTTTGTCCGATCGTGACGAAACCACCGTCAGAAGTTTGGAAACATAGGTCGATATTTAAACGCCAATGCCCAAATGCAAAAATATTGATAGTAAGGGGTAGTAAAATCCAATCAAAGTCATGGGTCAGTAATTTTTTACGTGTTTTTACATATAAATGTCTATAACTCCGAGGCGAATTAAGATATTTTCACCAAAATTGACACACATATGTATGGGCTCACTCTGAGGACACATACAAAAATGGTGGGACTGAGCCTCTTGGTGGCGCTATAATAGAACAAAACATGAAATTCCCATTGACTTCAATAAAGTTTTGTGAAATAAAATGCTATACTAAACAAATGCATTGGTGTAATATTACGAAACTCAGAATGTGCCATCAACACCATCCCCTGAAGATACTCAAAATATTTTGAGACAGCGCCACCTAGTGATCAAAAGTTATAACAAAATTTCCAAAAAGGCTAATAACTTTGGAATAAATCTGGCTATTGTAAGGCCACTGGCCTTATTAGATTTCTTAGGTCAAGCCGAGAACATAGATACCAAGTTTACCTTATTTGGCCGAACTTCCTGTCCGCCATCTTGATTTTCATTCAAAACCTAATTTTTCGAACTCCTCCTAGACTGTTTGTCCGATTTTCACCAAAATCGAATCGTATCATCTCCAGACTATGCCGACTAAAAGTTATGGATTTCGTGTCGATAGACGAAACAGTTTTCGTATAGCGCAGCAGCAAATTTGAGGCATGATGGTAAAAGCACTATTAGGCTTTATCTCTGCAATGCCTTGACATATTGGCACCAAACTCTGTCATTGTCACTTCATTCTGACCACATCACATCAGTTTTGTAACTGCATCACCTATTGGTCGAAAGTGATAATCCATTAAATCATATTTTTAATTACTGTTTATATGATTTTTCAGCCATTTTGCCTAAAATCTGCTTTAAATGTCTTTAATTGCTCATTGTTGCAGTTGTTCTGACACTTTCAGACATGTTGACATGTCTTGTCATCTGATTCTGCTTGGCCCCGGTAATTGCTGCTTGCAGCTATATTTATTAGGGGTTCAAGCATGAAATGCTGAAACCCTATTGTAATTGTAAGGATTCGTAAAACGCATCGTGCAGGCCAAACCGTAAGGCCTAGAGACTTGAAACCTGGCCAGATGGTAGGCCTCAATTTGGGGACAACCTATCAGAGTATGACCCCGATTGGCCCATAGGTGGCGCTACAGCAACCAAAAGTACGAAATCGCTCATAACTCTTAGACCGTTTGTCCCAGTGTCTTACACCACTGTAATCCCTGGCTCACGGCGGACAAAATGGCTATCTCCAAAATTGATTTAGGCAGGAAAAATGTTCTGCTATGTCGAATTTTGTCCAAAACCTACTTTTGCGAACTAGTCCCTGGTTTTTGGCCCGATCGGAACCAGACCAGTCTAGGACAATTCTCTGGACTCTCTAGATCAGGGGTGTCCAAACTCAGTCCTGGAGGGCCACTGTCCTGCAGAGTTTAGCTCCAACCCCAATTAAACACACCTGAACCAGATAATCAGACCTTGATTATCTGGTTCAGGTGTGTTTAATTGGGGTTGGAGCTAAACTCTGCAGGACAGTGGCCCTCCAGGACTGAGTTTGGACACCCCTGCTCTAGATCAATAGTTATCGAAAAAAGTTAAACTTTTGCATGTGGGTGGCTGTAGCAGGGTCATTTAGAAAAGGGGCGTGACAAAATACACTCAAAAGTCTATAAATCCTGAATGAAAACTCAGAACTTTACAAAAATGTATGAGCATATGTGTCATAACATGGTGAAGAAGCGTGCAGAGTGTCATGGAGATCGGACCATAGGTGGCGCTATAACTGGCAAAAAGCTTCCATTCTTATTAGGGGTTCAAGCATGAAATGCTGAAACCCTATTGTAATTGTAAGGATTTGTAAAACGCATTGTGCAGGCCAATCCTTAAGGCCTAGAGACTTGAAACCTGGCCAGATGGTAGGCCTCAATTTGGGGACAACCTATCAGAGTATGACCACGATTGGCCCATAAGAGGCGCTACAGCAACCAAAAGTTCGAACTAGTCCCTGGTTTTGGCCCGATCGGAACCAGACCAGTCTAGGACAACTCTCTGGACTCTCTAGATCATACATGGGCAATATACGGCCCGGGGGCCGGATCCGGCCCGCATATTGCTTCAATCCGGCCCCCGCAATGCGGTCGATGCACTCGCAATTTGGACATTCATTATTTATATGAAAACCCCAAATCGCATGAAAATCACACACAAAACACATAATCGTACAAATACTTAAATCGTGCATTTATTAGCTTCTTGTTTCAGTGAAGAAATGTCACTTTAGCTTAGTTATCACGCATGAGAATGAGGAAGTGTATACAGGACGCGTCATGAACCACGTGACGTGAGATGATTGACAGGTCAAATCTGACGCAAATCAGGAAGAGACACATCTAGCTCCGTTCGCTGTTTGAGCTCTTCAGATCGCATAATTCAGTGGAAAATGAAAAGAAATGTTTTTCTGTATGACGAAATATTTTACTAACATGTGATAACTATTCATTATTTCTCCAAATATGCGCACCATTGGACTAATAGGCCTGGCGGATGCTGTATTTTTTATGTATTTGAACACAAATAAACCGGAGAAGACAAGAATAAATGTTGTGTGAGTAATGATTTCTATTCAAAATAACGATCGTTACAGATTAATTATTTTGCACTCCTGGCATAAATTAAGAAGTGAATGTCACTCCAAACCAGTTTAATCATAAACAGTGGTCAAATATCGAAGCTGGAGTCTAAAACCTTTCTGAAGTTTCTAAAATGATGCTCAGATTGTCCAGAAGTAATACTGTGATGTTTTGACGAGTAATGAATTTTGAACAACAATAATCTGTGATCTTTGACGCGTAAGGGGTTAAAAACAATCCAACAGATGTCGCTGTGTGAAATTACAATTTGCGCCTTTACTTCTCTTCTTCACTCCTCAAAGTAACAAATTCTAAACGGCCGGCGGCATAAAAAAATTGTCAAAATGAGTGCAGTAAAAAAGAGAAAAGTTGACTCTGAATGTCGAGCATTCAATAAAGAATGGACGTCAAAATATTTCGTCACGAACGTCGGCTCAAAGGTGATTTGTCTGATATGTCAGGAGAGCATCGCTGTCTTTAAAGAATATAATATTAGCAGGCACTTCAATGCTAAACATGCTAATTATGCCGTGAATTTCTCCGCAAAGGAGAGGGAAGAAAAAGCCACGAGATTGTCCTCCAACTTAACTGCCAGGCAGAATATTTTTACCAAGCAGTCTAATGCACAGGAGTCAGCAACAAAAGTGAGCTATATGGTGTCACACAAAATCGCCAAACACAGCAAACCATTTTCAGATGGTGAGTTTGTAAAAGACTGTATGGTAGAGGCAGCTAGCGTGCTGTGCCCTGACAGCAAAAGTCAGTTCGGAAATGTGAGCCTGTCTCGCCGTACAGTTACTCGTCGCATCGAGGTAATTGATGATGAGCTGACATCTGCATTGCTAAAAAGGGCCACCGATTTCACATACTTTTCAATAGCGCTGGATGAGAGCACTGATATTAAAGACACTGCTTATATTCATCAGAGGTATTACTGACACATTTGAAATAGTGGAGGAGTTTCTTGCGATGGAATCAATGAAGGGGACGACAAGGGGTTCAGACCTCTATGATGCGGTGTCAGGATGCATGCAGAGAATGAACCTACCGTGGGCGAAGTTACTGAACGTGACCACTGATGGCTGTCCAAACCTCACCGGGAAGAACACTGGGCTATTGCGTAGGATACAGGACAGGGTGAGAGAGGATGACCCTAACTCAACTCTGATTTTCTTGCACTGCATCATTCATCAGGAGGCCTTGTCTAAGTCGGTGTTAAAGCTTGATCACGTCACCAAAACTGTGGTGAAACTTGTCAATTTCATCAGGGCCCGGGCGCTTAACCACCGCCAGTTTATCCAGTTGTTGGAGGAGAGTGAGACAGAACACACTGATGTCCCATACCACTCAAACGTCCGCTGGCTGAGCCTGGGCACAGTGCTACGCCGTGTGTGGGACCTGAGAGATCAGATAGGGGTGTTTCTGGAGAATGTCGGGAAGGCTGGGGACTTTCCAGAACTTGAAGATTCTGATTGGATGCTTGACTTTGCATTTGCTGTGGATTTAATGGGCCATTTGAATGACCTCAATCGGAAGCTGCAGGGGAAGGATGTGTTCGTGCACGAACTGTATTCCTACGTACAAGCATTCAGAGCAAAGCTGACCCTGTTTTCCCGACAAATGACAAACAAGAGCTTTACACATTTTCCAACTCTCGCCACAATGAAGCATGTGCCATCCCGACTCCCTGTCAAATACACCACTACACTCGAGGATCTGCACACTGAATTTAACAGGCGTTTCTCTGATTTCGGAAAAATTGAAAAAGAGATGGAGCTGGTGTCCGCCCCCTTTTCCTTTGACAGCGACCAAGCGCCTCCGGAAGCTCAGCTTGAGTTGATTGACATGCAGTGCGATCCCACTCTCAAGGAGAAATTCACCTCGTCGTCATTGGACAGGTTTTACGGTGCATTGAACGAGGGCAAGTTTCCTAACATGCGGAGGCATGCGCAAAGGATGCTCGTTTTATTCGGGTCCACGTATGTACAGATGGTGGACAACCAGAATGAGACTTTTACCGCCGCCGTTCCCGCGGCGGCAAAATTGGGATGTGTATTTGCTGCCTTTTACCGCTGAGTGGCGCTGTAATCACAGACTTTGAAAAGTGTCAGTTTATTCTCTTTATGACGTAATCTGCCGCGGCAGTAATCTGAGCTGAGGTCACAGATAAATTCAAGATAAATATTGTGGTTAAACGAATTCAAATTCATTAAATTTAAACAAAGTAGACACGTTAAAATTGTGTGCCCAGTTTTTCTATAATTTAGAAAGGCTATGTGTCAATAGGTTACTTGTCATTTACTTACATAAAATTAAAACATTTTCAGGACTTGCAGTTACTAACCGATGTTAGTCGGTTTAAGCATTCTTTGTTATATTCAGGCTTACATGTTGTTATGATTATCAATTGAATTATTTAATAAATAATCAACCACAATGCCTATTACTGCCGCAGCAAAAATAAACCAGTCGAATTTCAAAGTCGTTCGCGAAATGACTAGGCTATACCAGGTGGCGCAAATGACAGGGCAAAACAGCAGCAACTGCGGCATTTTAAAAGGTACGTTTCCTATCTATTTATTTAAAAAAAAAAAAAAAAAACTTTTTTCATTATTTGAACAAAAATGAGACTGATTGAATATGTAAAAATATAAACAAACAAAGCAGAGAATAAAACAAACTTTTAGGGAAAAAATATAGGCCTATTATGCTACAACAGAATTGGTTAACATTAACGAAAGCAAAATATGTAAAAATACATTTAAAACAAAATAAAACAAACCAAATCCGAATTCAAATCGGTTCAAATCCCGAACAAACAGTAGTAGACCTAGGCTATTCAGACGATAGCTCTGTGGTCAGTGCATTAACAATAGCCTCTCGGAGCTTCAAACGATCTGAGATCGAATCTCAGTGTAGCTGACAGTGTTTATGTTTTTCCGTTCTTGATGCTTAAATATGCATCTATTTATTAAAGTCAATCATCTTGTTTAATTATCAATTGTACATTACAACATACATTTGCAACATTCCAGTTGTGCCGCTGCAAAGACGACACTGATGAATCTGATGAAGGAAGACTGTCAGCCGATTGCACCAGAAAATGAAGATGATGAATCTTTAATCTGCTAAATTATTTTTTGTGTGTGTGTGAATCATTCACGAGAATTCAATTCTGTTTTTCAAAACAGATCGAACAAATCAGGAAAATACTTTCAATACAGTATTACTTTCAATTAAAAAATAAACATTGAAAATGTAAAAGAAAAAGAAAATTAATTAAGTTTGAAAACCCATCGCACATTTCAAGGTATGAATAAAGTGTCGGGACAGTTTATTTATTTAAACAGGGTTGCATCGATAGAGTTTATTCCCTTTGTGATGCAAAATAAGAAACACAGAATCTTATTCTTGCAACATTTTAAATTTCTATTGTCAAAGAAATTGCAGCTAAATTAAAAAATTAAAACGGTACAAAACGAAAAAAGTTCAAAGCACCATAAACTAAGAACAGGCGTTTTTCTTTGCCTCTCTCGCGCTGGATATTTTTTTACTAAGTTTGGTCTCCCTCACTGCGCGCGGCGGGTCTTTCTCGAAATTAAGCATGAATAATACAGCTGATAATACTGTATATGTCGCTGTGTGTCATCCACACAAATCACGAAAGAAAAAACTGTAACAAATAGCTTTTGTTCCTTCAAAGATAAAGCATGCCTTGCTGAATTCACCTTACAATAAAACGAGGTGGGTCGCGAATTAAAGAGCTCTGTATCTGCTAAATTGAAATTGTGTGTGGAAAACCTTTAAATACAATCAATAAAACTACAATATATAATTTAATAAGATATAGGGCCTACTGTACATAGGCTATGGACTTTTGGAGATTTTGAGATTAATCCTTAAAAGAATTTAGCCTTTGCCTGCTCATCAGGCTGGCTCCGACACTCTCCATATGAAAGACGGAACATTAACACCTCTGTCCTGCACCCCCACGATAAAGCAACTATTGCCTTCTCCAAACCCCCCACAGGCTAGCTGAGTTTGCAAAACAAAACAAAGAGTTCGCCACTCGTCGTGGTGTGCCAAAACACTTAATTATAAACTTCAATATTTCATTCAAAACAATCTCAAAACGCTTTGTGACATTTTGAAAAGCCGTGGATGCATTACTGCCACTGGAACGCAACAGAATACTGGTTCTGATTTTATTGTTTGTCGTTTAAACGTCATAGGCTATATATATATATATATATATATATATATATATATATATTAACAGAACTGCTTTTGAAATTACGATTGGAATTATTATAGGCTACAGAAGTAAAGTCATTGGATAATATTTGTTCCTTAGTGTAAAATGGAAATGCATGGTGATTTTATTTTGTAAATAGGCTATAAGCAAAAAACTATGTTTTAGAACTAGACAAATCTCTCTGCATCAACAATAGACTATAAAATGCATTAATAGGCTAATTTAAAAATATCTGTAGTCCAAGTTAGCTCGGGATTCAAACCCGTGTCATCTAAATGATCGTGACGTAAGTTCAACCACTCGGCCACGATTCACTCGTTGCGACATGGCCTAACGTTCCAGTGTGTGTTCGCACAAACGCTCTTCATTCAAATGAACGCGCCGCCGCGTTTGTCGAACACTAATTCAACATGCCAGAATAAAACCTGGCTTTAGAACAATGCATAGCGCCACTCGTCATGGTGTGCCAAAAAAATTACAATAATTTAGTTTAATTTATTTCAGTGTTTGAGTTAAAAAAATCCTCTACAAATTAAATTAACACAAAGTCGGCTATTAGAGTCCTTTATAGGCTACGTAAAAAAGCAAAGGGCTTACAGTCTTAACATTTAGGCTACTTTGCTTTGCTAATTTCAGTATGCTTTACCAACGCTATGTATTCAATTAAAGTTCCAAGAGGTCTGGTCTCTATATTTCCTTCCCAGCTGACACTAATATGCAAGTGCACAGCGAAATTCTATTCTAAAAAAAAAGTCTATAGGCCTACTATAACCTGTTGTAGCCATTAAATAATCTCATTTAGTATCATATTTGTTAAAATATTATAATGTTATTTTTTTCCATCTATGTTGAATATGAAAAGTGAACAGCACGAGTAAGATAGGATGCATTATATCGAGAAATGGATATGGAGTGGGTCAGACATGATTTTGACCACTTCATTAAGTTTTGGTTAGTAGAAAACCTTTCTTTTAAGTGAATTTCGTTTTCTATAAATTGTATCTTAATTTTAATCAATTTTTCATCAACCAATTGCCTGGATTTAAATAAGTAAGAGAAGTAAATATAACAGACACTAATCATGGAGGCGCCCGCGCGGTCACTTGCATTGCACGTCAGCTGGAGCGCATCTCATCCTCCTAACTTAACGAAACTCAGCGTATGCCTCACACAGACATGATAAATACATCAAATACACAAAGCTTGAAATGTCTTCAAACGAAATAATTCAAAACGAAAAGAAAAAGGCTACTCTCTGATTATGTCTTTATGTGCATTTCTCTCTAGGTGCGTTCACTACAAATATGGCGATCGTCAACTTCATCTTTGCAGTCGACACTGTCAGAAAACACTAGTTTATTGATAAAAATCAATGCACGCATCACCGGATTTACAAATACACATCTTGCTTGTTGCACGCACACATGTCGAAAAAACGAAATAACATTATTATTATTAATACATCTTTTAGAATATTTGATTAAATGCTGATTGTTGCGCTTGTTCAATTTAATAAAATTCAAACTTTAATTGTGATAATTAAAATAATTGAAAATGAAATATTTAGTGGCCAAGTTTTGCTAATTTATTATATAGGCTATTATATGCCTATTGCCTATATTAAGTAGGTCATATTAAGACAAGGCATATATTAGTTATTTTAGCTGTTATGAGAAAAATAAATCTAACGAAATCTAAAATCTAAATCTAATAAATCAAAAAAAAAAAATCTAACGCCAATTCAACATGCCAGAATAAAACCTGATTTTTGAACAATGCGTAACGCCACTCGGCCTGGTGTGCCAAAACACTACATTTTAAACTTCAATGTTTAATTCAAAACAATCTCAAAACGCGTTGTGACATTTTTTTTTAAAGCAGTAGCCTAGCCTATATAGATTAAGGGCATTGAATCCAGGATCTTAACTAAAACGCGTTCCGAGTAATCTCTCAAAAATTATGCCACACTACTCCATGTATTTTTTTTTTTTTTAAGGACTGCTTTTGAAATCACTATAAATTACTATGCAATTGTATCGCTCACGAGAGCTCTTCATTTATCTAATTCCTCAATAGAATAGAAAAAATATTCCGCGTCATTGCTCCTAATATCGCCTCTATTTTTAACTTTTGATTCTATTTTTTCAGTTCTAAAATTTATTCTATCTTTGGTTCTATTCTGTTGTAGCCTAATAGGCCTATTTATATATATGAAAAATATGCCTATTAGGCTTAGGGTTTTTTATTTAACCCACTTACATTTTAAAATGCGGCAATTGCTGCTGTTTTGCACAATGTCCCTTTGCGCCACCTGGCGGTCATTTCGGGAACGACTTTGAAATGCGGCTGGTTTATTTTCGCCGCGGTGATTTCGGCGCGGCGGTAATAGGCATTTTGGTTGTCCACCATCTGTATGCGAGCAGACTTTCTCTGTAATGAACTTTAACAAGTCACGCTACAGATCACGACTAACCGACACACACCTGTCGTCCGTGTTGCGCATCTCAACGTCGAACACGACCCCAGATTTCGGTGACTTAGTAAAGAAAGGCGACCGTCTCAATTGTTCACATTGAGTTACAGAACACCGACAAAAAGCTCTTCATCTCAGTTGCATAGGCCGAAATACATTTTTCTAAAGTAGGCCTAGCCAAAGTTCCATTAAGTTACTTTTTTACAACATTGTTCAGTTTCATGTTGCCATTTCTTATGCATGTCCCGTAGATAGTGATGATACAGCTAAATCAAATTTAAATTTTGTAAGATGCATAGGCCTATATAGGCCCTTTATATCTTTCAAGCAAACATACGTGTGATGAAGTTGATCTGCACTTAAATTGTGTTCTATTTTATAAAAGATTTTAACAAAATATGTGAAAGAAATTACAAAAAAAATTAATAATCACAACTGAAAACTGAATATGTTTTTCATTCAGTGATGAAGGTCTCCCTCTGATATATAACCTCAATTAAATTTGATAATTCCAAGCCAGATTGCCTGAAGTCTGTATGTTAATGTAACTTGCACACATACATTTGCAGTTTTGTTAAAGGGATACTCCACTTTTTTCGGAAATATGCTCATTTTACATCTCCCCCAGAGTTAAACAGTTGAGTTTTACCGTTTTAGAATCCATTCAGCCGAACTCCGGGTCTGACGGTACCACTTTTAGCATAGCTTAGCACAGATCATTGATTCTGATTAGTCCAGTAGCATTTCTTTCAAAATGACCAAAGAGTTTCAATATTTTTCCTATTTAAAACTTGACTCTTCTGTAGTTAAACCGTGTACTAAGATCGACGGAAAATGAAAAGTTGCGATTTTCTAAGCCTATATGACTAGGAACTACTCTCATTCCGGCGTAATAATCAAGGAACTGTGCGGCTGTACCATGAGTGCAGCAGGCGTAGTGATATGACGCAGCGCCTGAAAATAGGTCTAATAGGTTAGACAAACTTAGTCCCGGTCACATTGGAAGAAGTTACCGAGCTGGGGACTATTTTCAGGCGCTGCGTCATATCATTACGCCTGCTGTACTCACTCCTAGCCATATAGGCTTAGAAAATCGCAACTTTTCATTTTCCGTCGATCTTAGTACACGGTTTAACTACAGAAGAGTCAAGTTTTAAATAGGAAAAATATTGAAACTCTTTGGTCATTTTGAAAGAAATGCTACTGGACTCATCAGAATCAATGATCTGTGCTAAGCTATGCTAAAAGTGGTACCGTCAGAACCGGAGTTCGGCTGAATGGATTCTAAAACGGTAAAACTCAACTGTTTAACTCTGGGGGAGATGTAAAATGAGCTTATTTCCGAAAAAAGTGGAGTATCCCTTTAATAGTTTTCTATCTTGAAAAGCTACAGCTGGTATGAATGACAGTTGAACAATATGCAGGGTAGTGTAGGAAATGAATCCTTGAAAGTAAATCCAGTTATTGTAACCTTAGAGTAGCCTAGGTCAGACAGGCCTAGCAAAAATAAGTATCAGGCCTTGAAATAGGCTGTCAAAGTAACTGTAGAGTAGCCTTATACATATTTTGCATTGCATTAATTTGTATCATTTAATCATGTAACTATGTTTAATTGCAATTGTCCAAAGTGTGGCCCTCCGTTTACTTTGCCAAAGTAACTGTGGCCCTCAGACTAAAACTGTTGCCCACCCCTGCTCTAGATCAATAATTATCAAAAAAAAAGTTGAACTTTTGCATTTGGGTGGCTGTAGCAGGGTCATTTATAAAATGGGCTTGGCAAAATACACTAAAAAGCCTATAAATCCAAAAATAAAAACTCAGAACTTCACAAAAATTGGTGAGCATATGTTACATAACATCATTAACAAGCATGCCAAATTTTATGGAGATCGGACCATAGGTGGCGCTATAAGTGTTTAAAAGCTTTAAAACCATATATTTCCTATGGTACATTGCCTATATTGGCTGTAAATGGTATTTTTCATCTATTATGTCAGTTGTTACATACTTGCTAAATAAAACTTAATAACTTTTGATGCTTTTGTGCTTAAAGGCCTTAACTGCTTGAACCCTGATAAATGCTGCTTGCAGCTTTAATTTTTTTTTGTATCTGTCACCTGCTGTTATGTATGTTTTGTTTTTGTTGCATATTAATAAAAAAAAAAAAAAAATAGGGAAGCACCGATACCCAGCTCATGAACTTGTAAAAATGCTCTGATAACAACAACCGATAGGCCTACCAGGCAGCGTGTGTGCAGTAACACATTGCTGTGGTGTGTGAGCTGATAAGAGGAAAACGCGAAGTGGATTGAGCGCGCACCAGCACAGATGCGCGAGCTGGTCGAGCACACCCCTTTAAACAGACATCAGTGGAAAGTTTGTAGTAGGGCTGGGCGATAAAACGATAGTGATATGTATCGCGATAGACACGTAATCAATATCAATAAAAAATGCGTTCGATAAAACGTTCGATTTTTTTTTTTTTTTTAAACGCTTATAACTTTGAATGTGGTTGACTTATTTTCATGAGAGTCATCTCATTAGACTCCTGAATCACTCTCTGGTAACCTAGCAATGTTGACACCAGGTTACATCATTAAAGTTTATGGAAACTCGTTTTCCCTCCTCTGCGGCTGTCAATCATTCTCCATTCAGTAACGTTATTCAAACAGCAGGATGCACGGTAAAACTCTCTCCAATATGATATATTCACATTATGATGCTTGATCTGTAGAGAAAAGGCTGTGAATTTGCATAAAATGACTTTATTTTGTTGGAGTTTGTTGCTGTTTTTAAACGACTCGCAGCCGTGTGCCTGTTAGATCTAGAGCTTAGATCGGGCCCAACAAATCAAGCCCGACCCTATCCGAGCCCGTTGTGTCCAAGCCCGGCCCGGCCCAACACGTTCACTGTGATTATGAGCCCGAGCCCGATTTAAACCCGACCATTTTTAATATGTGGGCCGTTGTAACCAGGGGTGGCGGCAGAATTTTTTTTAACGCAGGTGCTGCTGTGCTAGATCAGTTAGGCTACACTCTAAAAACTCCTGGGTCAAAAATAACCCATAATGGGTTATTTTTGACCCAACTCCTGGGTTAAAAAAAGGGACCAACTAATTTATGGGTTATTTCAACTCAGAAAATTGGGTTATGCTTTTTGACCCAAATTCTGGGTTAAATACCTGACCCAAGTGATGGGTTTAAAAAACCCAACATCTGGGTAGAAATAACCCAAAAATTAGTTGATCCTTTTTTAACCCAGGAGTTGGGTCAAAAATAACCTAACTTGGGTCACTAGCTTTCACAAAATCTTGCACTGACAGATTTAAGTCTTATTAAAAAAAATGTAGGTATAGAGAGATGATATAAGGACAATTAGAGTAAAATGCTCACCTCTAAAATTCTCTGTCAGCTCAGACAGCTGCCACTCAGTTAGCTTATCAGCGACAAAACTGTCCATTTCAAAATGACCTGGAGAAAACATAGCAATAAAGAGGTTAGCAACAATTTGAAGACTTGACCCGCTTAAATGTAACTCTCACTAACGTTACTTCAGTCAGTAGAGCACTGTATAATATGATAAGCACGGCGCAGTTGGTAAACATAACTCAACTATTGTGTTGCCTCGTCGCTCTGTAGCCGCTGCTATGGGGCTCGCACACCGGACGAGAAGCGGCGCGTCGCGTCTAGGACAACTCGAGGTATCGCTCACCGGACGTGCGCCTCGTGCGTTTTGTGCGCTCTGTTTTGAAGCGTTTCATATTATCAAAGTTTTGCGCACTGAAAGATTATTAAAAGCCTATATTTTTTTATACTTCGCCTGCTCAATACATTTAAAATAAGCATAATTTAATTGTGTATTATTTCTGTGTAGTGTAGCGTAGGCTATATAAATATATAGACTTCTGAATTCTTGACATTTCATATATGATTATAAAATTGTGAAATGTATGATTGCCTGATTGAATTTACTATATATATAGTACTTGAGTACTAATAGTAATATTATTTGTACTATTTATAATACTATTTGTTTTTATTAACATGTTTATATTTTATAAAATTACTCTGCAGATTTTTTTTTAAGAATTACTTTTTGCTGCTGATTTATACACTCACTAAGTTTAATAAAAATACATAATACATTTATGTAATTTTTAAAGGTGTTAACTGTAATCTTACACTGCAAAATGAGAACTTTAAATTCATCACAATTATGTAAGTATCTGGATATCTACCGCAGGGCAAGGGCTTCGATAACCTCTCTCTTTTTTGACCACACATGTGTTTGCATCCCTGCTTTATAACTGAGGGGATTATAATCAGAGGAAGGTTAAGTTTAAAATAAAAATGTTAAATGTAATTCTGTCAGGTCCATTAAGTCAAGAACACACAGACAATAAAAATAAATTTAAGAAATTTTATTGAATAGATCGCAAACAAGTTGATGTTCCTGAATTGAAATTTGGCAGTATGGCTCTGTTCAGGGAGTCCTCTGACCTTTCATGAGCACCATGAAATAAGCAGAGAGTCAGGAGACGGCAGCAGCAGCATTAGGGAACGCTCACAGTTTAGGACTGTGAGAGCTAAAATATCCCCCCCAAACAAAACCACACCTGGCAATCCTCTGAGATACAGAGGAGGATTTTACAGAGGAGTTAACGAGCTAATGCAGCTCAGCTGGAGCAGATCAGCTGACGGGACAGGGTTGTTAGCAAATAGCATTAGCAGCGTCTTGACTACCTGGCCTGCCAGAACTGACGCTGACGCTCAATTATATTTTTCTTCTGGTCCTTATTTTAAATAGGTCATAAAAAAAAAATCAATAATTATCGATATCGACCGATATGAAACGCTTATATCGTGATACAGTTTTCAGCCATATCGCCCAGCCCTAGTTTGTAGTTCAGTCGGATGTCAATGGCAAAGAAAATAAAACGAAGCATGTAGCTTATTATTAACGTTAACTGACGAGAGAGAGAGAGCGAGCGCACTTCTGTTGAATGCTCTTGAGTGTTGATCGTTTACTCAGCACGTGTTATTTGGATTAAAACTAAATCGTATAGGTAAGTAAAGTAAAACATGAACTGTTACCTGATTTATAACGAGTGGTTCCCTACATTATTACAGGACGTTTGCAGGTCAAGAAGTTCAATGAACGCAAACATCCGAAGCGCGCGCCCCGAAAACCAGCGTCTCAGACAGCGCACAAATACTGAATTGAATTCTCTTTCATGTCTTGCGCTTGTACGGACGAATTCACACTAAATTATGTAAAAAAGTCGTAGCCATGTTCAGATGCGGTCCGTGCGCTCGGTCTTAATAAACCTGCTGCTGTGTTTTAATGTTTATCAAACAAAGGACAAAGAAATCACTCACTAGCACTGCTCTTGACTAAATAGACTATCCTTTTCAACTTTACAAAAATAACCATCTATATTTAGTTTATACAGTAATGAATATGCATTTTTTCCACATTTGATGACTATTCAAATTTCTGTACCTGTTAGATCTACACGAAAAACTCTAAACACTGTTTATTTCATTTGTAGCCTTTCTTTGTTCTATTGTATTTATTTGTCCTATATGTAATTTGATTATTTGTTCTTATTTTGTTACTGACTGCTTACTTGTCTTTAATAATGTTTTAAATTCACATTAATTAGGCTGGTAGTTTTTGTTGTATCAAAATTGGATTAAATAATTGATATTTCACTGGTATCTAAACATCTGAACCGCTGACCCGATCCTCAGCACTGAGCCCTGCTGAAGCTGCTCTAAATATGTGCTGTGATATTAGATGAAAGATAAAATATGATAGAGCATTTTAGCAGGCTTAATTAAGCATGAGAATAACTGAAGGAAATATATATTTGATGAACAAATTAAGCCAACTAATATGATTTATATTCCTTTGGTTTGTCTACTAATACATTTAAAAATTAAATTAATGACAAATTTAAATTTAATTTGCAGTGAAAATTCAGGGATGGGCTACGGTAATCGGTATCGGCGAGTACAAAAAATGAAAGAATGGGTATTGGACTCGTTCTGCAAAAAGTGGTATCGGCGCATCCCTAATTAAAAAATTTTGTTGTTGAAAAAAATTACAATAGTTTCACACTAATTTAACGCTGCAGTCAGTCTGAGATATATAGAGCTATTTCACATGGCTATGAGCATGATATTATGTATATGATAAGTATAATACAACTTTCATTCTTCAGGTCAATCATATATTCATAGGAAAAAAATCTGTTTCAAGTCAAGTCAAGTCAAGTCATCTTCATTTATATAGCGCTTTTAACAACGTAGATTGTTTCAAAGCAGCTTCACAGAGATAAGCGTATAATTTAAGGTAACAGAGATTGTTTTGGCTTTATAGCAGAGTTAAGTTATTTTCCAGCTAAAGTTAGTTTTGATTGATTTGCTTCCGTCGCAACGATCATTTGTTATTAAATTAGGGGCCGCTAAGACGACACCATTCTCTCTACACAGACTTTAAACGCGAACCTGTGAGAAACGCTGATGGCGTTCACATGCGCATTTAGAACGGGTTCTATAGTTATGTGTGTTTGAAAATACGCAGGTTTGGAATTCCCTACAAGCCAAGCCTAAACAAAATACTTGTCTTTCCTTATAAATTTTGATAAAGAATTTTATTTAATTTTGTTGCTTTGGGGTAGGAACGCGAAACGAATTTCCCGACAACGCCTTATCTGTAGAGTGGTCGAGGGATCCTCCATAGGGAGAGACTAGTTGGCACTTCAGCACTGCGTTGTCATCGGTCCAGGCGAAGGTCCTTCGTCAGATCTGGATACGGCACGGATCCGGCAGGCTGCAGGAAAACCTCGGGATAAACACAGACACTAAAATTAGCGTAGATGCCATTCTTCTCATGATGTAACGAGTACATCAGGAGTTATGGGAAGTGTTCCTGGTTCCGGCTGACCTAATCTATGCAGCCTAACATTAAATTATAGAAGTCTATAATGTATTATGTGAAAGCTAGGTCAAAGAGATGTGTCTTTAATCTGGCTTTGAACTGACAGAGTGTGTCTGCTTCCCGGACAATGGTAGGAAGACTGTTCCAGAGTTTTGGTGCTAAATAGGAAAAGGATCTACCGCCAGCAGTCGATTTAGATATTCTAGGTATTATTAACTGGCCGGAATTTTGAGATCGCAATAGACGTGAAGGACTATAATGCGTTAAGAGCTCGCTCAAGTACTGCGGAGCTAAACCATTTAGTGCTTTGTAAGTAATCAGCAATATTTTAAAATTGATGCGATGTTTAATAGGGAGCCAATGCAGTTTTGACAGAACTGGGCTAATATGGTCATACTTCCTGGTTCTGGTAAGAACTCGAGCTGCTGCGTTTTGAACCAGCTGTAGTTTGTTTATTAAGCGGGCAGGGCAACCACCCAGTAGAGCATTACAATAATCTAGCCTTGAGGTCATGAACGCATGAACTAATTGTTCCGCATTTGTCAATGAGAGCATATGACGTAATTTAGATATATTTTTAAGATGGAAAAATGCAGTTTTACAGATACTAGACACGTGACTTTCAAATGAAAGATTGGTGTCAAAGAGCACATTCAGGTTCCTAACCGACGATGAAGACTTAACAGAGCAGCCATCGAGTGTTAGACAGTATTCTAGGTTATTACGTGAGGAAGTTTTTTGTCCAATAATTAGAAACTCTGTTTTTTCAGAGTTTAGAAGTAGGAAATTACGAGTCATCCAATTTTTTATATCAGCTATGCATTCTGTTAATTTAGTGAATTGATAAGTTTCGTTAGGTTTTGAAGAAATATAGAGCTGAGTATCGTCAGCATAACAGTGAAAGCTAATTCCATGTTTCCTAATGATATCTCCTAATGGTAGCATGTACAGAGTGAACAGCAGCGGTCCTAGTACTGAGCCTTGTGGTACGCCATACTGAACTTGTGATCGATGAGATATCTCTTCATTTACTGCTACAAACTGATAACGGTCAGATAAGTATGATTTAAACCATGCTAGTGCAATTCCACTAATGCCAACATAGTTTTCTAGTCTATTTAAAAGAATGTTGTGGTCGATAGTGTCAAATGCAGCACTAAGATCGAGTAACACTAATAGAGAGACACAACCACGATCGGATGATAAGAGCAAATCATTTGTGACTCTAACGAGAGCAGTCTCAGTACTATGGTACGGTCTAAATCCTGACTGGAAATCCTCGCAGATATCATTTCTTTCAAGAAAGGAACACAGTTGTGAGGATACTGCCTTTTCTAATATCTTTGACAGAAAAGGTAGATTAGAGATCGGCCTGTAATTGACTAATTCTGAAGGATCAAGTTGCGTTTTTTTAACAAGCGGTTTAATCATAGCCAGCTTAAAGTTTTTTGGTACGTATCCTAGAGACAAAGATGAATTAATGATATTAAGAAGAGGATCTATGACCTCTGGAAGCATCTCTTTCAGTAGCTTAGTCGGTATAGGGTCTAACATACATGTTGTCGATTTAGATGATTTAATGAGTTTAGTTAATTCTTCCTCTCCTATAGCAACGAATGAATCAAATTTTTCCTCAGGGAGACTACAATGCACTGCCTGATGCGATACTGTAGCAGACGGTTGCATAGTTATAATTTTCTCCCTGATATTATCAATCTTATAAGTGAAGAAGTTCATAAAGTCATTACTGCTGTGTTGCTTGGAAACTTCTGGGCTTGAAGCTTTATTTTTCATTAGTTTCAATATCCTTTCAATGGTTGTGATTTCCCATGCCTGACAGCGCTGGTCAGTGGATTGATCTCTATGACGTGAAACATTAGATACCATATATATGTAATTTGAGTAAAAAAATTAAATAAAATAAAGACATTGTTTGATAAGTGCTGATTGAAATCCTAAAAAGTAGTGCTTAAATTCCTGGAATCATTTGACAGAATCAGTATGAACCCTGTGAACAGTATTCGGGCAGTGTGTCCCTTCAGCCACGGCCATCTCCATAAAACTCAGGAGTTCCTGTAGGATTTCCTTGGGATGTTTGTAGTTGTATCGTAATAGGATTATCAAGGTCTGCAAGGAGCCAGAAAATCACCTACTAGCTTTTTATTATTTATCATTATCTGTTTATTTTCTCTTCAAGATTTAGATTATCTCGAAATTAAAAATGTCTGGCATTTTTTGGAAAACAGCTAAATATCCCAAACTGTGTAACATGCATTTGAAACATGTCATGACAGCATGTGTAAAGATTAGGCTGTTCACACAAGACATCAGATTCAGTCTAGATACAGTACAGCCGTACACAGTGTGAACACTGAGTAATTATACTGTATTGATGACCGGATGTTCACACTATTGTATTGTTTTTCTTTAAGCAAGCAGCAGAAAAGACCACAGCGATGGAAAGAGTTTAAGGGTTGCACATGATATCAAGAACAGCTGGAGCAGAAAAATATCTTGTAAAAGCAATGAAAACCTGCCCATGTTTAAACTCCATCTGTCTGAAGCGTGGAAGAACAGTGATGGATTCTGCAGAAGAATAATGTTTGGGAGAAACATCACTAAAGAGTTCAAGACCATCATGATGATCGGAGCCACAGGTTCAGGAAAAAACACTCTAATTAACAGCATGATCAACTACATCCTGGGAGTGCAATGGGAAGATGACTTCCGGTTTGTGCTGATAGATGAAGGGAAGCAGAAATCCCAGGCTGAAAGTCAGACTTCGGAGATCACGGCATATCAGATCAATCACATGGATGGTTTCCGGGTCCCATATTCTCTGACCATTGTGGACACACCAGGCTTCGGTGATACCAGAGGAATTTCACATGACCAGAAAATCACAACGCAGATTCAGGAGTTCTTTACTAATCCAGGTGAGATCGACTGCATTGATGCCGTGTGTTTTGTAGTACAGGCTTCACTTGCTCGTCTGACTCACACACAGAAATACGTCTTTGACTCCATTCTTTCCATATTTGGGAAGGATATTGCTGAAAACATCCCTGTGATGGTCACCTTTGCCGATGGGAAAACACCTCCTGTTCTCGAGGCCATCAAAGAGTCTGCTGTTCCCTGTTCTACCAATGAGTCTGGAGATCCACTTCACTTCAAGTTCAACAACTCTGCTCTGTTTGCTACCAATAACACTTCGGCAGACGATGAGGAGTCTGACTGTGACGACTTTGATCAGATGTTCTGGAAGCTGGGATTTTCTAGCATGAGAAAGTTCTTCACATCCCTTAACAAGATGGAAACCCAGAGCTTGTCTCTGACACGGGAAGTCCTGAAAGAGCGACGGCAGCTTGAAGTGCTTGTGGAAGGCCTTCAGCCCCAGATCAATGCTGCTCTGATGAAACTGGGTGAAATCAAGAAGACAAGAGCAGCTCTGGAGCAACACAAGGCAGAAATGGATGCAAACAAGGATTTTGAAATAGAATTAGAAATTACTGTCCCAAAGAAGATCGTAAACAACACTGGCTACTATTTAAACAATTGCCAGAAGTGTTACTTCACATGTTGTGACACATGCGAAATTGCAAATGACAGTGATAGATATAAGTGCAGTGCCATGAAAGATGGAGTGTGTACGGTGTGTCCAGGAAAGTGTGCCTGGAATGTGCACTTTCAACAGAAATACAAATGGGAATATGTCAAAGAAAAGAGGCGATATGAGGATGCACATGGACAGGTCATGTCAAAGGAAAAGATCTTTGAAGAGCTTGAGAAGGAGTTTGAGGTTGTCCAGGATAATGTGGCTGAACTGATTGAAAGACCTCGAAAGTCTTTGGAGCGTCTGCAGGAAATCGCCCTCAAGCCCAATCCTCTTTCTGTCCCTGACTACATTGATCTGATGATCGAGTCTGAGAAACAAGAAGCCAAGCCTGGATTTCAATATCGCATTCAGTCTTTAATGGAGGTCAGGAAGAAGGCAGAGACCATCAGTAAGGTGTCCACTGGAGAAGTGCTTCCAGAAGATTTGAGAGCATACACACCTGCAACAAGAAAAGAATCATCCTATGATCCAAGAGTCCTGATCAGTAAAGGGTTCAGTAAGGCAAAGAATGATATGTTTAAGTCAAACTTTAACCGTTAATCTACAATTACTATGACTATAAACTAAAACATTTGACTCTGTCTTAAGATGCTCTGCATGCATTTTTATTATACTTACAATACTTAGAGTAAAATACAGTAGTTTAAATGGCCTTCATCTTCTAAACACACCTGTATTATTTTGCTGAACAGCTTGTGAGAAAATCATACATCTAAAATTGACTGATTTTATATTGAAGGAGCTGAATATGAATATGTCATGCAGCACAAATGATCAGAAAGTGTCAAACTGCTGTTTTGGGAAGATGTAATTTTACTTTCATTGATTCTAGTTATTCATTCTGCATGAACAAGAAGAAAGTAACGTTAGTTAAATCAATGAATGCAATTTAAACACACACACACACACACACACACACATATGTACTTTGATTTTAATAATGTAATAGCACATCTTTAAATTAATATTAACTAAGATTAATAAATGCTGTAGAAGTATTGTTCACTCTTAGTTCATCTTAACTAAGTTAGTTAACTAATGTTAACTGATGAACCTGATTATATAGTGGTAGCATATATGATGGTTATGATAATCAGTCAGGATATTTCTCCTACTTTAACTCAGTTCTGAGACGTGTCCACTGATGGGCAGTAACGCGTTAGAAGTAACGCGTTACTGTAATCCGATTACTTTTTTCAAGTAACGAGTAAAGTAAGGGATTACAATTGCAAATCCAGTAATTAGATTACTGTTACTTCCCCATAAGCAGGCTGCGTTACTGCGTTATACTGCGAGACTGTCTCGTGAGGTGAGTCGTGACTCGTGGGTGACAATGACGTATGAGCGCCGCGAAGTCAGTGGTAAACACTATGGCAAGCGATAGGGTTCAAAAGTGTTTAAACGAAACGCGTGAATTTTGACCGCGTCAACACGCTTCGTTTGTCCGTGTTCAGACGTCATGTTTATTCAGGAACGATGTCGTAATGGTATACTGATATGCACATATGCAAACATCAGACGGTTATATTTGTTCATGAGGGATAATGCATTGGTACGTTCACTACGTTGTGAGTGATATCAGTCTTATGTCATGATTTGTCATGCCTTTTTAAGTTGTTCGTTTAACGTTCTTTCTCAAGGTAGAAAAGTCAACAGCTTAAACGATGGCTCTTAGAAAGGCTCTTTTATTTTAGCAAACTGCCAAAAAACCTTTTCAGACTGTGTGCAGCTGAACCAAGAAAAGTTTAAGATTGCATGGAGCTGATAAGAATGAAGAAAAAGACTGCAATTAAAAAACAAAACAAGAGAAAATTATTTTAATGCAAGCAATAAAATCTGCAGACATCAGCTGTGGAATAAAAGAAAATAAATGCATGATCAACTAGATTAAGGCATACTCCTGTCTTAATGTAAACCCTGTCCACCATCCCCAAAGGTTTCACAAAGTTATTCTTGCCACTGTAACTTATGGCTTCCTAAAGACAGGTTTATGGGTAAATAAATGAATAATAATAAAAAAAATATATATATAACAGGGCTCAACATTTAAGTCTTTTCATTTGTCCTTCGGTCGGTCATTCACTTGTCCGAGTAAAAACATTAGTTTGAACAGGAAAAAAAATGAGATTTTTTTTTTTTTGTGTGTGTTGTAAATATAATTTATTCTGAATCAATATTCTCATCAGTTCAGTCAGCTTTAACATATATAAATCGGCATATTTATGATATTTTAACCTTTATAAAGGGCATTTTCCCCTAATCGTTTGCTTCATCTTTCATTTAAAATTCTTAAATTTGATCAATAAATTAAAATAGAATAATAAGATGCTAAAGGGCTGTTACCAATAAAATTAAACTGCATTAAATAATGTAATGAGATTATTTAAAATATTTTTTGAATATACAAATAAGAAATATTATTTGTACATAGAAATAATATTTATAAACCGCCAGTAGGAGGCGGCAGGCGACCGTCTTAATGAGTGAGTCATTGATGCAATGTGCATAAAGTTAAAATACTGAAACTAATAAAACAAGTTTAAAAAAAAGAATGTTTCATTTGATTCAATTTTAGATGATGGAAATTGCAGAAAGAATAGAATTAAGCAGAAAGGTCTATTGCTTTATAGCGTATTCAGGTCGTGCATCATGTTTTTGAAAAGTAACTTAGTAAAGTAACTAGTAAAGTAACTAATTACTTTTGAAAATAAGTAATCAGTAAAGTAACTGGATTACTTTCTTGGAGAAGTAATCAGTAATCAGTAACTAATTA
This sequence comes from Rutilus rutilus, assembly GCF_951802725.1. Lineage (NCBI taxonomy): Eukaryota > Metazoa > Chordata > Actinopteri > Cypriniformes > Leuciscidae > Rutilus > Rutilus rutilus. Next base: position 49,252,045 of record NC_140212.1, on the reverse strand, counting down.
CTATTTTCAAGTAACTTGACCAACACTGGACGTGTCGCATGTGTCCTGGCTGGACTCTTATGTTCTGCTGTTCCTGTTGTGTGTTTGTAGTTCTCTGAAGTTTTCCCCGTGATTAGACTTGATTGTTCGCAGCTGTTAGCCTGTTGCTCTTGTGTATGTTATCCTCAGTCAGTCATTCTGTGAAACGAGGAGCAAAGGCAGGAGACGGAGATGAGGAGTGGATTTAATGATGAAAACACGGGAACATGGAGAACTGAGAACTGAGGGACTGCACCCAAACACACACAACCTCATTATACACAACAGACTGACAAATTGTAACCTTTTTTATTTTAAAATTATTTATTTTAATTGTACATTTATATGATTTCATTAAAAATACACAATTGTTTTCTTGTTTACTTTTAATCTGTTGTTTTCTTTACTGTCAATTTATTTTTCCCTGTTGATAAACTTGTTTATTTTAACTGTAAATCGCTTTATTATCTTTCGTTTGATATATTAAAAACCTCACCTTTATTTTTCTGCCAATCTCTGGAGTACAGTGATAGTCTGTCCATCCTCTTCATCCCTCTTTCTCTGTTGCTCCTCATCCTCATCCACTGCTTTCTCTCATTAATAAACAAAGGACAGGATAATATCTCATAAGACACTGTTTTAAACAAGGATAAGAGCTGAACTGAGCGGATCGACGGCATCGCTGTTTCTGCAGAGCTGCTTTATAGCCTGAACTCATTTAATAATTAATGATCTTTACAATAGAGCGGAGGGAACGTTTACACGACAACGATGTACTAAAAATGGAAAAGTTCTTCCTTTAGACAGACGATAAAGCTGTCACAACTATCCCCGTTCACACGGATCAGTGAAAACCACTAAAAACGCTGTATTCCTCTGCCAGGCCAGTAGGTGGCGATGTCACATTGTGAAGAAACAAAATAAACACTTTAATGCACTCACAAGTGTCATCACTTTCCACTGAAGCAAATGTCACAACATAACCTGTGTGAAAAACATTGCAAAGGCCTGTCGTGTTTGGAAACGCCTCTCTGATTGTGCTGGTTAAATAACTGGTCAGGCCAGCCTGCGCTCCTGAAAACACACTGATTCTAGCGCCTGTGTTGTGTTACGGTGCACGCAAATACTGTTCATTTATACTGTAGATACTGACAATAATGAGTAAACGAGTAAACTAAAACATGCATGAATAAATATAAAACAATATATAGGCTGATAAGCTGAAATTGACTATATAAAAATGACTATATAGAAAGATTAAAAATGGGCCTGATAACATGAAGTTGACTTTAAATGATGGGTAATAATAATTAAAAGCATTCTTCAAGCGTCACTAAACCCATACTAGAGGTCACAGAAGTCTCAGAAATTCCTGTTGATGTTCTTAATGAGGATGTAGTTTCAGCCCTCAAGGAGAAATTCCCAAATGTCACAAAACTGCATTTAGCCAAAAATGTGACAAGCAGTGGAATGAATGATCGTAATGCACCGGTACTTGCACATGGGTGAGGGAATTACCCAGGAAAGTCTTGAGGAGGACAGGGTTTCAATGCTGAGGGACCTGACAAAGAAAAACAACGAGGCAGTGATAAGGCCCAAAACAGAGCGCACTCAGACTTCATGGACTTCAGTCTCTTACAGAAGGGAAGAGGTGGTCAGATTTCTGTAATCAGAATGTTTGTACCCTTCACGCACCACACACACCCACCAACCAGAAGCGGCACAGTCAAGGAGGATGACGAGAATATAAAAGTCAAATATCACAAATGTACCTATGCATGATTATTTGCAGATTTTACCATTAGGCAGTTGCGTTGGATCATATTGCGATTACGATTGCAATAACTGTGCAGCCCTAAAATGGGACACAAAAAATAAATAAAGGAAATACAGCTTATCACTCTGGGAAACAGCCTCTCCATGACACATGGTGTTGGAGGCAATGGCTGAAAGAATCCAGCTATTGTTGCATCCCTGTTATACAGTTTTTTTGCAATATATCCTGCATGGTCTGATTTTTGTACATATTTACTTATTTTACAGTGTTTGACCTGCATTTTAAAGCAGCAAACTGAACACACATACTCAGGACCTGTAGATATTTTTTCTTTACATTGTTCAATTACACAGTCAATCTCTTTCCTCTTGATCTCTGCCTCACACCGAGTTACAGCATTTCTAATTTTAATAGTATTGGCAAAACAAATATCATTTTTTATATTTATCTATGTTGTCACCTTAGATTTGTGCATCTCAGATACTGAGTGTACCTTCCTTCATTCTGGAGTATGTGTGTCCTGGAGTTTTCTGTGTTCTCGTTCACTTCCACTTACAGCGTAAGCTACCGCTCTGAAAAAGCAGTTACCATCACCCACAATATCTTTGGTTTCACAAGGTTCAGCCATTTCAACAATCTCATGTGGATTATTCTGTTCTTTTACAACGTGTACAATGTTCAGCTTCAAGCAAATACTTTTTTGTTGCTGTACTGTTGTTAAAGGATTAAACTGAAAAGAAACATTGTCAATTTGTGAAATAAATTCAACAACAGCTGCATTTTCATTGCTTGGGCATTCAGACGACATTCCTGGGTTCTCTTGTGTACATGGTTCATTCACAAGTACTTGATCTGTGCTTATGAAATCAGTCAGAGAGTGACTGCAACTTGCCATTTCTGAGTTTACACCTTTACTCACTCTTTCTGCTTCAGTATTTTCCTCCACCACTGGATGGCACACCAATCAATCATGCTGACTGTGTTTGTCAATCACATTAGCCTGGACCCCAGTTACCTCAAATGGACGATTATATGCTTTCAAGGACGCACCCAGTATCCTGAAATGAATGAGCAAAGAGTCTATGCTGGGATGGTAAACCACTACACTCTTACCACGAACCTTGTCTGACAGCGGCACATATGGTGTGGTTATTTATGCATTCGGATATTTCGAGATCGGTTTCAGGCCTCATTCATATGTGGAAATAAATCGGATATGTGCCAATGCGACTGTCATGTAAACAGGCAGATCGGATTTTCTGAGGCATTAGGCGACGTCTCCGCGGTTTAATGACGAGAGAAACCCCGACGCGCATCTGCAAAGGGACGGATGGCCCGACGAAATGTTGTGTCGTCGTAGGAGAGGAATGTGAAAAAACCTTGACACATTGACACACTGACATATTGTTGTACACAAAAATTTTTTCGGACCCACTGCTCCTCGTTAAAGCCCATATTTAAACAATCCCGCCAGTCCTGAGATCTCTCTCACACAATAACTGAAGCACATGTGCAATGATGGCACTTTTCGTCCTCCTTCGCCTCAAAATCATGGTGATGTTTGGTGAACTTTGCATATATATCGCAGAACTAGCATCAAGAATATTTCGCGTCCGCCCATCTGTGCAAGAGAATTTAACCCTTTAAGCATGTGCAATGTTTCAGATAGTATGGCAAATGTAAACACATGAACCGGATATGGGTCACAGTTGAAAGAACGTGTAAACGGACGGTCCAAAAAATCGGATAAAGGTAACAAATCAGAATTGGGCATCAAGACCTGCAGTGTAAACAAGGCAAAGAGTGACTGCAACTTGCCATTTCTGATCTTACACCTTTCACTCACTCTTTCTGCATCAGTGTTTTCCTCCATAACTGGAGGGTGTTACGCCTGCCTGTTTACCCCCTGCTGGCTCTGCAACACTGTGCAGACGTTAGTTGGGCAACAGGTGTATTCAATCCCTAATTAACTCACCATAGGTGTTAGTATAAAGACCTGTGACTTGGAGTGAGAGCTCTCTCACAATCTTTCTTTTGTATCTTTGCTTTCCCATATTTATTTTGAGTGCCAGATATTGTTTATTTAGTAACCACACGCGTGTGTTTTTTCCCTGTCGGTTTCTTTTGATTGTTTAATAATTGTTTTGCTTGGTTTGTAAATAAATTGGTTTATTGTTAAAGCATTTGTTGTTTGCCTCTTTTATGTTGTGGTATATGAGCCAGCCATAACAATGGTACACCAATCGATCATGCTGACTGTGTCTGACAATCACATTAGCCTGGACCCCAGTTACCTCAAATGGACAATTATATGCTTTCAATGACGCACCCAGTCTCCTGAAATGAATGAGCAAAGAGTCTATGCTGGGATGGTAAACCACTACACTCTTACCACGAGCTGAAACAGTCCATCACTGAGTCGTGCATGTGGATCAATCACTGCATACCACAAACCTTGTCTGACAGCGGCACATATAGTGTGGTTAATGTTCACCAAACACGCATCAAACCTCTGCAATGCTTCATTTAATGGTTCATCAAGGGACATGGCAACACCTTGCAGACCTTCATCGTATCGATTAATTCCAAACAACCCAGTATAAGACACAGAAGAATAGTTTATTGAAAACCTACAATTATTCAGTGTGTGTGTGTGTGTGTGTGTCAGGCAGCTCAGCAACTTCTATGTAGCCATTCACAGGATCGTTGATTTTCCCAGCATCTCTCATGGCACTGTACAGCTCATCTATACACGATCAAGATGGCGCCGCGGATGGCTGCCTCGGTGTGGAGCTCTCCAGTCATTGTGTTGTTTTTGTTCGTTTGTTCTGCGTTTAGTCATTCTTTTCCTATCAGTTTCACCAAAGACGAACTTCTGGACATTAGGAAACACACACCAGACAAGTTTTTTACAGATTTTGATTACTCAGACGTTTTACTGGACATTCTCGTTGGAGGGGCAGCGGTGTTGTTAAAACGCGCGGTCAGACGCAAACGCGGGAAGCGCGCCGGCGCGCTGGTTAAACTCCGCGAGCGCGGCCTCCGCACTGCACTACCCAGTATTCATCTTGCGAATCTCCGATCTCTTCCTAACAAAATGGACGAACTTCTTCTCCTCTCCCGCACTAACAAGGATTTTTTAAACTCCGCTGCTCTGTGCTTCACTGAAACCTGGCTGAGTGAAGCCATACCGGACAACGCACTACATCTGCCGGGCTTCCAGCTGTTCCGAGCGGATCGCATCGCGGAACTAACGGGGAAAACGAGAGGTGGTGGATTGTGTTTCTACATTAACGAAAGTTGGTGTTCAGATGTAACAACACTGAAGAAGATGTGCTCTCCTAATTTAGAGGCGCATTTCATAAACTGTAAACCTTTCTACTCGCCGCGGGAGTTTTCCTCATTCATTCTCGCGAATGTTTACATTCCTCCAGACGCGTGTGTGAGCGCGGCGCTACAACAGCTGGCTGAACATATAGCTGAAATGGAACAAAGGTACCCAGACTCTCTTTTAATCATTCTTGGGGATTTTAACAAAGCAAATCTCTCCCGTGAACTGCCAAAATACAGACAGCATGTTACATGTCCTACCAGAGATAGTAATATATTGGACCACTGTTACACCACGATAAAGAATGCGTATCACTCCGTCCCACGGGCAGCTTTGGGGCTCTCTGATCACTGTTTGGTTCATCTTATACCGACCTACAGGCAGAAACTGAAATCAGCTAAACCTGTAATAAGGACTGTAAAAAGATGGACCAACGAAGCAGAGCAGGATCTACAGGCCTGCTTCGATTGCACTGATTGGACTGTTTTTGAAGCTGCAGCCACCGATCTGGATGAGCTCACAGATACTGTAACATCATATATCAGTTTCTGTGAGGATACATGCATTCCTACCAGGACATTCTTATCATTCACTAATGATAAACCATGGTTTACTGGGAAACTCAAACAGCTTCGTCATGCCAAAGAGGATGCTTACAGAAGTGGGGATAAAATCTTGTATAACCAGGCCAGAAACAAACTGACAAAGGAGATCAGAGTTGCTAAAAGAAGCTACTCTGAAAAGCTGAAAAACCAGTTTTCAGCCAACGACCCGGCATCAGTCTGGAGAGGCCTGAGGAACATCACCAACTACAAGTCACCATCCCCCCCATCTGTGGAGAATCAACAACTGGCTGACACTCTCAATGCATTCTATTGCAGGTTTGAGAAGCCCAGACTCACACCTCACACCCGCCCTGATGTGCACTTCACACATCCACCATCACCTCCTGCAACCCCTCTCCTCCCCCCTTCTGCCATCCAACCTGAGCTTAAGGTCTGTGTGGAGGACGTGAGCAGAGTCTTCAAAAAACAGAAGACTAGGAAAGCTTCAGGCCCAGACGGCATCTCATCTGCTTGTCTAAAAGCCTGTGCTGACCAACTGGCCCCAGTCTTCACGCAGATCTTCAACAGATCATTGGAGCAGTGTGAAGTTCCCTGCTGCTTCAAACGCTCCACTATCATTCCGGTTCCCAAAAAAACTAATACCACTGGACTTAATGACTACAGACCTGTCGCTCTCACGTCTGTGGTCATGAAGTCGTTTGAAAGACTGGTGTTGGCCTATCTGAAGGACATCACCGGACCCCTGATGGATCCCCTTCAGTTTGCTTACAGAGCAAACAGGTCTGTGAATGATGCAGTCAACATGGGACTGCACTATATCCTGCAACATCTTGACAGACCTGGGACTTATGCACGGATCCTATTTGTGGACTTCAGTTCGGCCTTCAATACCATCATCCCTGATCTTCTCACAGCCAAACTGACTCAGCTCTCCATGCCATCCACAATCTGTCAGTGGATCTCCAGCTTCCTGACGGACCGGCAGCAGCTAGTGAGACTGGGGAAACTCACATCCAGGACCCTCACCATCAGCACTGGCGCCCCCCAAGGGTGCGTTCTCTCCCCACTGCTCTTCTCCCTGTACACTAATGACTGCACTTCTAAAGACCCCTCTGTCAAGCTCCTGAAATTTGCAGACGACACCACTGTCATCGGTCTCATCCAAAATGGTGACGAGTCTGCTTACAGACTGGGGGTTGAACAGCTGGCTGTCTGGTGCAGTTATAACAACCTTGAGCTGAACACGCTCAAAACAGTGGAGATGATCGTGGACTTCAGGAGAAACACCCCAGCACTCCCCCCTCTCACCATCATGCACAGCACTGTGGAAGCAGTGGAGTCATTCAGGTTCCTGGGCTCTACCATCTCCCAGGACCTGAAGTGGGCAAATCACATTGACTCCATTGTGAAAAAGGCCCAGCAGAGACTGTACTTCCTTCGCCAGCTGAAGAAGTTCAATCTGCCACAGGAGCTGCTGATCCAGTTCTACTCAGCCGTCATTGAGTCTGTCTTAAGCACTTCCATCACTGTCTGGTTTGGTTCAGCTACCAAATCGGACATCAGGAGACTACAACGGAGAGTCCGGACTGCAGAGAGGATTATTGGTGCCCCCCTGCCAACCCTCCAGGACCTGTACTCTTCCAGAGTGAGGAAGAGAGCAGGTAAAATCATCACGGACTCCACTCACCCTGGACACCCCCTGTTTGAACTGTTACCGTCAGGACGGCGACACAGATCACTGGCCACAAGAACTTCCAGGTACAGGAACAGTTTCTTTCCACAGGCCATTTCCCTTCTGAACACTTAACATGCCCCCCCAAAGCATATGCCTGTAAGTGCAATACTCCCACTGTCTAGTGCAATAAACTCAGGTGATATTTATATCTATATTATTCATACTACTCAAAATACTGTAAATATGTTTATAATCTGTAACATGCGCTAGACTCCCACTGTCTAGTGTAATATTCTCTAATTCAGGTGATATTTATATTATTCATACTACTCAAAATACTGTAAATATGTTTATAATCTGTAACATGCGCTAGACTCCCACTGTCTAGTGTAATATTCTCTAATTCAGGTGATATTTATATTTATATTATTCATACTACTCAAAATACTGTAAATATGTTCATAATCTGTAAATGTTTATTCAGACTAAACCCAACTGTGACCCTACTTTTTTACTTTTATACTATTTTTATTTATTTTTTATATATTTTCATTCTTAGAATTTGTATTACTATGTTCTTGTTGTATTTGTATTTGTATATGTGCACTGGAAGCTTCAGTACCAAGAAAAATTCCTTGTGGGTGCAAGCACACTTGGCAATAAAGCTCTTTCTGATTCTGATTCTGATCTCCAAGCATCAGAACATCATTCAGGTCACTCGGGGTACATCGCAACACATTTTTCACCTTACACATCAAGATTGCAGTTAAACTGTTTGCTGCACATTGCCTGCCGCTATTGTAGCCAAAACAGTTATAGCTCCCTGATGGAGATAGCCTCTGATGTACAAATCAGAAACAGCTTTCATGGTCATATAAGTATCTTGCTTAAACAAATCACAGTTAAATGACACATTACTACATCACAATTCACAAACCGTACAAAAAAGTACAAATAAAATACTTAACAATAATCGATTAGTGTTGAAATAAATATATAAATAAAAGATGAAATAATTCAAAAGTATTGAGTTTATTTGATTGTAAAATATTTTGAGTTTAAAACTCCATAACTTAATAACTGGCAACTATTTAGACAGGACACATCAGTTTATCATAAACAGAACTAAATTAATTTTACCTGGTTATACTGACATCTAGTGATAAAACTATGGGGTTTTATTTTATTTTATATAACAATGAAGACTTAAAATTTAGATTTTAAATACATTTTCCTAATTTTCATTTCTTGACTAAACACACTATGCCACATCCTGCCCAATACGGTCTTTCAAACAAACATGCCAATTGAATGATAAGAAGAAATATATAGTGAATATATATATATGTGTGTTATACATTATATGAGTTTAAATCTCCACATTAAAAATGAAGATAATAAAGAAAAAAAACTCATTGTTGATAGACAAGAGGAATGTTCTACAGGGACACACATTCAGTTTTACTCATTTCTTTATCCTGTAAGAAATGTCTTACATTTATATTTAATTACCTGCTATTATATCTTTACAGTTACTATTCTCATAAAATACTTGAATTACATGTTGACTTTTAAACCTAAATGTAACTGGTTTAACTGGTGCTGGCTCAGTGATATTTGAAGTTTAATGCACACACATTAATGCAAAATGGAAAAACTTGTAACATTTACATAATAATGTAAATACATTAACAATGTAAATAAATACATATAATAATATGTATTTATTCAATATATGAAAACGGCAATAATTGCAGTATTGTCCCATATATTGCAATATATAACTTGCATATATATATTATATTATTATATAATATATTACTATGTAAATTTCACAATATATGGAGACACATGAAATATATTGTCACGTAATATATTGATAAATATATTTTTGTTGCGTAAGGGCGGAAGCCAAAAGTGACACCTGTGCTGGTTAAAAAATAATCCAAGGATCACCACCAAGGCCATCCTGATGAATCTGGGCTCTGCTGGTGGCAACATCTCAAGGCAGACAGTCCACCGGACACTGCACACCGCTGGGTTCAACGGACGCAGACCAAGGAGGACACCACTTCTCCAGATAAGGCACACAAAAGCCCGCTTGGCCTTTGCAAATGCTCATCTGGACAAAGAAGACGACTTCTGGTCTTTTGTTTCATGGTCAGATGAAACAAAAATGTAATTGTTTGGCGTAAAAAAGGAGAAGTCTTCAACCCTAAGAACACCATCCCCTCTGTCAAACATGGTGGTGGGAACCTAATGTTCTGGGGTTGTTTTTCAGCCGGTGGGGACCAGGGAACCTAATCACTTGGGATGCACGATATTGCATTTTGGCCGATATTTTCAAACTAATTTTGTCCGATGCCAATACCGATACCGATATATATATATACACATTTTCCCCCTGATATATTTACACTTTAATTTTACTGAAGAGAAATCCAAGTCTCTCTCCTGTACTACCTTTACCGTATTACACTCACGTGTTGTAGATAAGGCAATACACAACACAAACAAAACAACATTTGATTCTACCATAAATGTATAATTTTACAAATGTAGACAGACATTCACCCCTGAAAAATAGGCAAATTATTTCACTTGGAGAATAAATGATATGCCAGTGCCACATTTTATTTTTAAGTTCAGACTTCAAACTTCAGTCCTTAGGAGTAAAATAAATTAAAATAAATTTTCAAATAAAAAAAATGTGCATCTTCTACTTGAACAGGTCTACCAAATGCTCCCCTGTTTTCGGTGCTGATGCAGTGGCGACCCGATCATGTAACATGTAAGGGTGGCGCTGCCAATAAAGCAACTAAAAGCTGTCACAACGAACCGCAAAAGTAATGATTATGAATGTCAAATATAGCAAGGAGACATTTTAATTGTTTATTAATAAACAAGTGTTTTCTGTGTCGGCTGCAAAGATGAAGTTGACGATGACTCTCGATCTTCGCAGTAGTGAAGTAGCCAGAGAGAAATGCACATTTCGGATTACATAGTTTTCTTTCGTTTTTAATTGTTCTGTTTTTAAAAATATGATTTCAAGCGTTCTGTAGATAATAGATATATTTCTCAGGTTTGTGAGGCAAGTAGGCTATGCTGAGTTTCGTTTCATTTATGAGACTAGCTCCAGTTCATTCGCGGGCGCCTCCGTGTCGTGATATCTATTATCTGCTTTACTTATTATTTATTAAATTGGTTGATGAAACATTGATTAAAATTAAGATACAATTAATACAAAACGAAATTCACTTAGAAAGGCTTTGTGCTTTCTGTTTGAGGTCTCTGTGGAAGTTTTAAAGCAGTCTCTTTTAGTGCCGCTTTCACAGCGCTCACGTCCTGTCACTGTTTTTCCTCATAAATGCGAACAAGAAAAATAAAATAAAATGAATATTTTATGCTCTGTGGAGAGCATATAGCTTGGAGAGTTTACATTAGTAAGCTACAGGACATCGTCTTTCAAAACATGACCTGCACGAAAGAGAAAAAAAATGAATGCGTCATTGTACCCAGCACTTCTGAAAATACACTTGTGAAGGCGTCTCTGTCCCCAGCACATCTCAAACCAAACTGATGCTCGAAATGCCTCCACATGTTAAGTTGCTGGCCCTCATGCACGGTGTCACGCCCGGAAACACGCCACCCTATCGGCAAGGCTCATTGGCAGAAATGATCATATCGGCCGATGCCGATGATGGTCATTTAAAGCTTTTATCGGCCGATACCAATGTTGTGCATCCCTACTAATCACAGTAAAAGGCACCATGAAAAAGGAGCAATACATCAAAATTCTCAACAACAACATCAGGCAGTCTACAGAGAAACTTGGCCTTGGGGACCAGTGGACATTTCAGCACGACAACGACCCAAAACACACAGCAAAAGTGGTGAAGAAATGGTTAGCAGACAAAAACATTAACGTTTAGCAGTGGCCCAGCCAGAGTCCTGACTTAAATCCCATTGAGAATCTGTGGAGGGAGCTAAAGATCAGGGTGATGGCAAGGAGACCTTCCAACCTGAAAGAGTTGGAGCTCATCGCTAAAGATGAATGGGCAAAAATACTGACTCAAACATTTATGACTCTTAAAGGGACACTTCACCCGTGGGAACATTGATCTTCATTGAAAGTGGGTCATATATGTAGTTGAAATGTATTGAAATTTTCTAAATTGGTGCCTTTTTGACCGAGTTATTACAGAAAGTAACTTTAAGGCTCATTTGTATGGTAAACCACAACTCCCACAATCAACACATTTGCACAGCTCCACAAGCCACTCCCACTAATCCAGAACACCGCCTATGCGAAACCCGCCTATCAGAAAAAGCACTAGGCTAGCTAACGTTACCGCTTGAGTTTGAAATTCATTGGCGATCTCATTTTTGAAATATTCCTTGTTACTATTTATTTGGAAATGGTGAACTATTGCATGGTACCGGGATGTTCAGCCAAATCAAGGAAAGGGCAAAAAGTAAGTTTTCATGCCCTACCGAGAGATGTGGAGCGATGCAAACAGTGGCTAAGAGCGATGTCTTTGCAAGACACACGGATGGAAGACCTAAAAAACAAGAGGATTTGCAGTTTACATTTTAAGAAGGAAGACTACGAACTAAATGTAATAGGAGTGAAGAGAGTCGTTCTTTTGGATACTGCGATTCCGTCCGTGTTTCCGTCCGTGTGTCCGGCTGTTAGGCGATATTGTCTACAAGACATTGAGGACATAGTTAGCGATGTATGGTATTTACGTGCCACAGTAGTAAACAATGCAACAGTAAGCTTTTTGTGCATTAAAAAATGTACTGCACAAACAGTTTACAGTTGACGTTACGTATTAACCGGGAATCACTTCGTGATAATAATGCTTGAAGAAATTGTGTACATTTCACGAAATGAATAATAAATAAAATTGAAACACTTACTTTACAGTTAGACGTCCATTTGTCCCTGCAGGCTTCGGCTGGCGTTTCCAGTTTATCTTCGGAATTCTGAAATATGTCTCCAGGACGCCTCTGTCCATATGCGGGGCGAAACTAGGATGGTTCACAACGCAAACATCCGTGTCCTTGTCTGCCTCAGACATTTCTTCGAGGAGAAATTGGCATCTTTGAAATTCTTGGCAGCAGACGGACTCTAGCTCTGTGTCCGTAGGCGCACAACGAGAGCACAGGCACCACCAGTCCGCAGCAGCTCGAGCACGCCCGGGCTCCTCGGACGCGACAGGCAGGTCTCCGGTCTCGGCTGCAGCCGCCGCCTCCTGTTCCTCCATCAGCCTCAGCTGCTCTGCGCTATATTGCGGCTCGTATAGATAGCCACGAACATCTGTTTCGAGCAACAGACTTTGAAAATCCTCTTCTTCCATATCATGAGTTGTTCCTCCAGCCATTCTCGTAAATCTGACTCCATAAGCGCTTGTTAGCTTAGCTACATAGCTTCCAAAAAAGATGGCGGATTTTCATTTTCGTTTCTGTAAGTTTAGTCCCACCCACTGATCTATAATAGGCCTGTAGGGTGAGTGGGTCCCACCCCCTGGAATAATAATAAGCTAGTGTTTGTAGTCTATACACTTTTCAATGAATTTTGACTTCCTGCTTATTGTGACGCAAAATGACGATTTTTACGTCATAATAAGCAGGAAGTAAAACACTAAAATCCTTATTTCTCCCATCTCAGGCAAAAATAAAGGAAAAATCCATGATCATTATAATATATGACTGGGTTTCTAACAATACAAAGCTAAATGCTAATGGGTGAAGTGTCCCTTTAAATGTCATAAATAAAAAAATTGTCTTTGTAAACCAAAACGCTATATTTACCTGTTAATGCTCACGAAGACACTGAGGCACTGAATCATTCTTTGTTTAAATTAGTTCAAAGTGTGTGTGTGTGTGTGTGTGTGTGTGTGTGTGTGTGTGTGTGTGTGTGTGTGTGTGTGTAAGCATGCATTATGGAGTTAACATGTAAAAACTGGTTTGATTTAGTGCAAAATACTGGTGAAACCAAGTAGTTCAAAATGAAAATGAGCAAATAAGTGTTCTTCTACTGCCCTCTGCTGGCCATTCTACTTATTAATAGTCTTTTCACAGGTGCTTTTGCATTCATATATTTAGACACTAAAAAATAACAATTACTATTATAACACAATCATATTATTTTTATAAGTTTATCACTTCATTCGTTCTGATACTTCACATAATTGCTAACAATGTAGTAAATCATGGTAAATAATGCTAGAAAAATTGTAAATCATAGTAAATAAGGTAAATCATGCTCGAATCCTAGTAAATCATTCTAGAATGTGGTATACCATGGTAAATCATCCTATAACATGGTAAATCAAGGTAAACTAAGATAAATCATTAGCCTGGATGCCAGCCGAACTTAGCCCCGCCCACAAAATTGTAAGGTTGGGAAGTTCAGTCTGGACTCGATCCGTTGAGGAGCTATTATTAGGGCCCTATAATTTCCGCGATCACGGAATTGCGGACGGAATCTCGGAATTGGCAAATCAACGCGGAATTTCGCGGAATTTTACATATTTGGAATAAAATTCAGTTTTTGTGAGGGAGAAAAACTATGTCTGAGGAAAATCTCATATTACTGAAAGAACGAGCAGAGAGAGAGGCCCGGTCGCGAGCGTGTCCTCAAACTGTCTTGCTCTCTCTCACTCCCTCGCGCTTATTAATCTAAATCAATTGAGAATTGACACAAAGGTAAAAGTTCGGAAGAACGAAGTTTCACGTGGCGCATTCGGACATTTTTTTCCTGAATTAGGCTACCGCTGGGTGTGAATAGTGCAAAAAAAATAGTGCCGCCTTCTCTGAAAAGCGTTCCGCCCATTCAGCTGACATAAAACACACTTTCAATAAACTAAACAAATCCTATCCAATGATGAAATGTTTTCTGTGTTGACAGATCTTGTGCGATGTCCTAAACTGCCGGGATAATCACACAACGCCGCGTACAAGTCTGCTAATGATACGTCCGATTCGCGAACTAATGACTCCTTTGAACCGATTCACTTTAATGAATGGATAAAACAACTCATAGATATGAAAACAACTGATCTGTCCAACACTGAATCGGTGTATAACAACATCGGTAACACTTTACAACAAGGTTCCATTTATTAAACTCTAGTTAGGCTAACTAGATCAGTTAACATTAACTATTAATAAACTGCACTTCTACAGCATTTATTAATCTTTATTATTGTTAATTTTACCATTTAGTAGTAGCCTACATTATTTAAATGAAAAGTTGTATTTGTTAACATTAGTTACCGTAATGCACTGTGTGAAGTAACATAATAAAAATACAGGGTTAGGGTTAACTAAGATTAACAAAGATGAATAAATACAGTAACAAATGTATTGCTCGTGGTTCATGTTAGTTAGCCTAATGCATTCACTAATGTAAACAAACCAAACCACATTTAACACCTCTTAAAATGAGAACTTTGTTTGTTACCTCAATAAATGTAGGGTCATTCCTATTTTATTTGTGTACATTTTAATCATTAACATTAAAAACACTCTTTTTACAACTAAAATAACTGTAAAGGGTAAAAAAACCTGAATTCCCAAAAATTAAAACGGAAAAAAACGGAATTTCCAAAAATTTTAACGGAAAAAACGGAATTTGGGAAAAAATAAAACGGAATTTGGGAAAAAATTTAACGGATTTTATAGGGCCCTATATTATGTCCAAACAAAAATTGTTCGGACCAATCAAATTGTCAGGGCAGGCTTTATACGATGATGGGCAGATGAGCAGCGTAACGTAATCATCCACGTCACCAACGAGCGCTTGGGTTGAATTCGTTTACAACAAAGCTGACTGCCGCTGGAGAATTGTTATTTCATGAGTTCACACTTACAAATAAGTCAGATAGAATAAATGCGTATTTGGCGTGCTATCCGAGGAGAGGCGATCCGGGCTCGGTATTCGGCCCGAACCCAAAGTACTCCCCCCGTATTCTAGGCAGTGGAAGAACAAGCCAAGAGTGGAGGAATACTGAAAACTGTCAAGGAATGTTAGGTGAGTTGACTGAGTGAATAAATATATGGTCATTGTTTGATGACAAGTTGATTGGATTGATTATTTGAACGTGCTCCTCTCGAACTTTGTTTATAAAACATTATGTGCAGATTCCGCCATCGCGTCTGTTATAGATGATATCGACAGCGCATTCATTTTAAAAGAGGAACAGAGAACCACGATCAAGGCATTTGTAGATCGGAAACATGAATGAAAAACATACGTCACTTAATCCGTTGCTCTGATTGGTTGTAGGCAGAGCCGTTGACTATCCAATTGAGTGCAGAGGCATTTTCCTTCCTGTACACGCCCCATAATCAAAGCTCAATGGAGCAGTATCAGACTCACATTCTGACTAGAATCTGAGTATGACGACGTCAGGCTAATAAATCATGGTAAACTATGGTAAATCATGCTAGAATGTATTAAATTGTGGTAAACCATGCTAGAACAGGGTAAATCATGCTAACATCACTTGCTGGAAAAAGTAGTTAACTACTGGGAAAGCTAGACTCTACTGTCAAGCTACTGAAAATAGAGTTGTTACATGTAGGCCAAGTTCACTACTCCCCAACACTGCACATCTGATAAAGCATTGTATTATCATATTATCATACAACTTACAAGTTTATAAAACAACTTGCTTTGAAATAGAAATTATAATGTCTGAGCAATATTAACCAACTAGTTATTAGGATTTTACAGACGACATCAAACCGCATGCCTCTTTGAAAACGGGAAAAAACAACACGCCCTCTAAAGGATTAAAGGAACTAAAAATGTACATTGCACACTAAGGCCTTACATCTAATTTTAATTAAAATAAAATTCTCTGTTTTTCCTACATAATCTAACAATTTTGTTCAAGTTAACAGCAGAATTTCTATCTCCACTGCGTGTAAGTCTGATTGTGCCACACAAGATAAAAAAATACACTCATTAATCAATGACAAACTTGCACTTCTCTCTTGCCAAACAAGTGTTTAATAATGAAGTAGGCCTATTTATTGGGTGGGGTTAGGGATTACATATTGTCCCATTAAACCGTCATCCAATAAATAATTTTAATAAATATAACTGTATTATTGCATCCTGTTCATGAACAACAATACTGAGGTGCAAATAGTGTCTGCCACTATTTATAAGCATAAAAATCTTCTAACAACTATTGGCACAAATTGCAAAGAACTGCTATTTTTAGTGTAAATACAATATATCGCTAAGAAATAATATTTATATATATATACTATACACTATACTAGCTTTCCTGTAGCTCAAACAGTAGAGCTTTGGCGCTTGCAACACCAAGGTCATGGGTTTGATTCCCAGGGAAAGCATGAACCGATAAGGATGTAAATGTGTACTTGAAAATGCAATGTAAGTCGCTTTGGATAAAAGGGTCTGCCAAATGCGTAAATGTACACTACAAGTTACGTTTTCAATTATGTCAATATAAAACTTAAACAAAATTAACATCTTTCTACACATTTTCTGAACAAATGTAAACAAAAAATGTAAATTAAATAAGTGCAAACAGTTTTAAATGGAAAAAATAAATAAGTGCAAAAAATAAGTGCATTCTCCAGCTTCCCAAACACAGTGTTGTCCAGCATTTCAAACAGCACAATCCCATCTCAAACAAATGCTCCTCAATGTCCTGTCTATCCGACAGCAGCTCAACAAAGTCCCTCTTTCTCCACATGATTTGTCAGGACTTAATTGGGCACTTTAAAATCTTCTTCGCCAAAATCTCCTGACATAGAGACTCTGGCTGTTACATTGGCCTGAAAACTGCCAGTCCTCTGCAGCATCACACACTTTTCGCAGCGGTGAAATCTCCGTTTGCCATCAAACTCTGCCGGTCATCAGAGCACTTTGTACAGCATCGCCATACTCTGACCTCTGCACCAGTGACATGACCGGTCAGTATTCTGCCTTCGCCTTCATCAACTGCAGATGAAGCGTCCAAACTCACTCCAGCAGAAGCTGCACCTCCTTCATCTCAGAGCTTCCAGGTGCAGTCAGGAACAGATCACCACCAAAACTCCCTGGAGGACACATTCATGATGGCGTACGACTGACCTCTGATCAGTGCTCCCAGCTCCTCTCCCACAATCTTTACGTGACCCGTGTGATCGGCTGAATGACAAGTACATCTCAACACACACACCATTCATATCCACCATTTCAGGCGCAGAACTGACATGAGTCACCTTCACTTTAACGGCAGGAACCTGAAACAAACAGAACATATTTTTATTAAATTAACCTAACAAAATAAAACACAGAAAAACAACTTCTATTACATAATCATACGTTTTATGTTCTGCAAAACAAAACACAAAACACAAGTGCATATTTAACAAGATAAAACACTGACATTGCTTCAGAATAAAATATATTTACAACTTAAAAATCCTATTTTTTTTCCAAACAAGCAACTTTTTTATTCAATCAATTGAATGACTAATTCACTTACACATAACAAGACTTAATGTCTAGCCGTGATTTTTATGGATAAATGCATGCAAGTATCTGTATATACACACACACACACGCACAGACACACACTGTGTTGTAACACACCTACATTTCTGCTGATAAATTACTGCTAAAAGTAAAAACACTGATGCTCAAGCCCCGAAATTATACAGGACACCGTAACAAAAGTAGTTTTACCATTTGCTCCAATGGTTAAATAAAACCCCCACTATTTCCTTTCTGGGACTTTACGATTAGGGCTGCAACTAACGATTACTTTAATAATCCATTAATCTGTTGATTATTTTTTTCCAATAATCAATGAATTGGCATTAATTTCCAATACTTTATTAAAATCTCCCTCAAACCTTACCAGCTTCACTTACCTGTCTCCAGCTGCTGGAGTCCCATCGATCTCCATCTTCTGAGGTGTGTGCTCTACAGTCTGTCTCGTTACTCCTGTGTATGCACAAGATACCTGTCAAGAGAGAAAAGACTCAGCTATTCACCTGTCGTCATATGCAAAAGTCTCTACAGCTGCATTGCTTACCTGTTTACTGTCATTTATCATCTGTGCAATAAAATATTTGTCTGGTTCACTTAAATCTCTGTCTCCGAGTCTGGTTTCCCATTACAACATTTAACCCCCAGGGGTCGATCGTCGGGACGACTGTTGTGTAGTGAAACAGACAGATAACAAGACACACTGCCAGAGAAGCAAACAGAGAGAATCATAAGTAGTGGAGAAAATCAGTGACTGAAGGCGAAGAGTTGTGTTCCATCGTGTGGACACCGCTGAGGGGATGCTTCGGTTTGCTCCATACTCCGCCTCAAATGCTTCCTTCAGTCTACAAGTAGAATGGAGTAAACTGCAAAATTTTGTCACTTTTGCCATTGCACTGTTCAGAGTTTTTGTCTCCTTTAGTCCATCTCTTACAACAAGCTGCAATGAATGTGCAAAGCACTGCAGCCGCTGCTGCCGACAGCTGCTCTGGATGGATTCCACATCATCCTGGTATTCCTCACTTACTTCCTCCCACATGCAGCTGTTTCCCAGCTCATCTTCATCATCATCTTCATTGTCAGTTTTAGCAGAAGGGAAACAAACTGTGAAGGCTTTCTTCATATTTGAGGCATTATCGCAGATGATGTAATCCAATTTATGTTTTATATTAAAGGTGTCACATATCTCCTCAAATTTCTCACTTATTCTCTCTCCAGTGTGTGACCCAGTGAATCGTTCACAACTTAGGAGAACTGTCTGCAGTCTTCTTGGGCAGTCTTTCTCCTCCATTTCCATGAAGTGGGCTGTTACCCTAAGAAGCCACGCATGCTCCTGTCAGTCCAGATGTCCACTGTCACAGACACATTGTCAGTCTTTTGTAGTTTACATTTTATCTTGGACTCTTTTTCTGCTGCTAGCTCACTCAGACGTCTGGTTACGGGGCTTCGACTTACTGGGCAGTATCTGTCCTCTACCACTGACATAAAATTCCTGAAGCTAGGCTTGTCAATCAAAGACAGAGGTAGGTTGCATGAAATGATGAGGTCCTGTATTATGGATTCAGTAATGGCCTTCTGTCTGGGATGCCCCTGGCTGTATAGCTGCACACCTCTTGTCTGGCTTAAGAATGAATCAATGCTGCTCTGTCCCCTTTCTTTGCTTTGTTGAACTCATTAAACCTGCAGATGTCATCGATGAATATGAAAAGACAACAAGTAAGATGCTTATCTTATAGCTAACAATTTTATGTGCAACAAAGCCCATCTGAAACCACAAGGTTCTGAACTGAAAAAATGGTACTCAGGGTATCAAGAAAATATTGCAAAATTTATAAGCAATAACTAACTTTTTTTCACTTACAGAGCACATCCATGTAATGTGCACTGCCTATGCAACTAATCATAGCTTATAAACTACTGTAAGTCAACACATCCCAGTCTCTCAAACCAGTGTAACGTTAACTTATAACTAAATGAAACTGTAATGTTACATGATCAACAATAATCCTGTAACCTGTTTGCAGACACCGTTAATTAACGTGATGGCAGCCAGCGGCATGTAAATGATTACGTTAATCGACCACCACAAGTTTGGCAATTAACCCTTGTATGGTGTTCGGGTCTGTAGGACCCGTTTTCACTTTTATCAAGAGAAAAATTATACGATTAAATATTTTTTCAAACTCAGACTCATTGGCGTTGGCTCATTTTCTGTGAAGAATATCTTCTCAATGACCACACACTGTACGGGGCTAATAAAAGTGTGGAAATTGTAGGTCCTGTGTACCTTCACTCTCTCCTCCTCCTGTCAGGGCCTACTGTTAGTGTGTGTGTGTGTGTGTGTGTTCTTGTATATGGTTTATGAGGACACAAATAAATGACATGGGTATTACAACGTAAACATGGTTTATGAGGACATCTGTGTCCTCATAAACCAAACGGCTTAAAAAACATACTAAATGGTGTTTTTGGAAATTCAAAAAAGGCCAAAAGTTTTCTGTGATTGGTAGGGTTAGGTTAGTGTAGGAGGATAGATTATGCAGTTTGTACATTAGTAAAACCATTACGCCTATGGAGAGTCCCCGTATTGTGAGGTCTTCACAGTGAACCCGAGACCCGACCCGGGACCCATACGGGTTCGGGTCTATATTTTAAATGATCAGCCGGGTCAGGTCCAAATCTATTACTTCGGGTCCCGGGTCTGTTTAACATTGTATGTAATACCCGTCATCAGATCAGACTCAGAGAAAACCCGGCCGTGATTAGACACTGCTTGTGTTTTTTATTGTAACTTGCAACTTGTAAAATTAGGACACTCAAAATAAAATATTTTAGGTTGATCCAGCTAGCGCGCATGTGCAGTCTCAAGCGCGTGTCATGTTTCTATGGCAACCAGTTACCAGAGCTTCAGTGAGGGACCGCCAAACCGCGCGCTTTAGATTTTACAATATAAATTAACCGTGTTTAATCTTAAAGTTTTAGTGGTCAGATTAGGACTCGATGCAGACACGGCTGGACTGGCCATTGGGCATACCGGGCAAATGCCCGGTGGGCCGACGTGCTTTTTGGGCCGATACATCTCATAAATACTTTTTTTTTTTTTTTTTTTTTTTTTTTTTTTAACGGCCCATAAAATGTGTACATCGGCGGGCCATTCGTTTTGTTTTGTTTTGCTTGCGTTTTGGGTTTGTGCCGGTGTAATGCATTGGTCAAAAAAAGTCAGTGTTAGTTTTTTTTCTGACAGACCAGCCCATGAAACACGTAGATCAGCGGCCCATTGGTTCTTTCCTTGATTGACACTGGGCTGGCCCAATCACAACTTTAAACGAGTGAGCGAGCGTGCAGCAGTGTCAGTGTGTAATATCTGCCAGAATAGTCTGCGAGATGGAGAAGAAACGCAAGGAATGTGCAGATAAATAGCGTGAAAAAATAGAACCAGGCCCTTAAAGCAGACGCTTTATGTGTCAAAATATATGTTTTCTGACCTTCGTCAGCTCCTGTGGCAGATGATGATAGTGAGGACGGAGGATCAGGAGAGAGATGAGAGAGTGTAGAGTCCGCGGTAAGCAGAACTACTTTCAGTTCAAAACACTTAGGCTATGTCATGAGTGTAGGAACCCATAACCCAGTTACAGATTATTTCCACATCTGCATAGTTGACGATTACCGCAATTCACTAGAAATGTAATGACAGGCGTTTGTAAACCATGTTTTCCGCCAAAATAAAAGCTTGATGCAGTTTGCGTCAAAATAAAAGATCATGTGCTTATCTCTTTCAAGTATAGAAATTGTTACAAAACTAATTATGAAAGTGTAATTTATTTTTTAGTGCATTTGTTTTACAAAATATGGCTATTACTGTCATTGGATTAATATTATAACTATTATATAGTAGGTGTAATGTAAATAGACACTGTAACTAAAAGAGGTTTGAATTTTTCTTTGTTTAATTTGCACTGAATATGGGTTGGAGCTTTTAATTTTGAACTCTCAAAGTGCACCAGATTGATGAATTTAACATTAAAATGCACAAAATTTTCTCACGGGGGGGCATGCCCCCGAACCCCCCTAGAAAAACCATACTCACTCATTACATGGCATTAGTGGTTTTAATGAATAGGAGTTGGTATGCATATAATTAAGGGCGTGCAAAGATGGGTGGTGTTTATGATCATATAGTGGGCCGGTCTGGGCCAAAATGCCCGGGCCGATTTTTTGTCCCAGTCCAGCCCTGGATGCAGAGCAGAGAGCACGGAGATGACAGCAAATAAATAACGTCAGCGGCCATGGCACTGAACGAGCAATCGTTATTATAGTTCAAAAGGGCAAACAGTCAAAGTTATTATGCAAGTTAACTCGAGTCAGAATATAAGTTACATGTGCAAAGTTGCATTTGTCATCCGTCACCGTGACATCAAGTGGACTTTTGAAGCTGAAATAATGAGTGGATTAATAAATAATGAGCTTGGACTTGGAATAACAAGAGGAATAACATGGATAACTTTCTTGTCAGAGGATTGTAATGTATGATCACAGCCAGTCAGGTAACGTTAACGTTACAAGGAAGGGAGAGGAGACTACTACGCTACTACGGCTCCTTAAATTAGGTAAGACAAAAAGTTGTATTTTTTCGCAACAGGTTTATTGACTTGTAATAGCAGTTTAAGGTGGAATATGTGACAATCGAGTCCAGTCGGGTCTGTGTCTTCCCGGCGGTTTCGGGTCCAGCTTTCAAATAATAGACGGGTCCGCGTCGGGTCCGGTTAGGCATTTCTCGGATCTGCATGGGTCCGGGTCCAGCTTTTGAAATAATAGACGGGTCCGGGTCGGGTCCGGTTAGGCATTTCTCGGATCTGCATGGGTCCGGGTCCAGCTTTTGAAATAATAGACGGGTCCGGGTCGGTTCGTTGTAGCACATTACGGGTCTCTTTCGGGTTCTGGCACGAATTTTTGGACCCGTGAAGACCTCAAACAAACCACATATCCAAGTGAGTGTGTGTTGTGTGTGTTTGTGTGCTTGAGTGTGTGCGTGCGTGTGAGAGAGAGATTGTGTGTGAGAGAGTGTGAGTGCAAAAGTGAGTTTTGTTTCTACCCCTGACGTTCATAAACCATATACAAGAACACACACACACACACACACATACACACATACAATAACAGTAGGCCCTAACAGGAGGAGGACAGAGTAAAGGTACACAGGACCTAAAATGTCCACACTTTTAAAAACGTTTTTTTTTTCACTTTTTGAAAAGGGGTCCTACAGAACACCATACAAGGTTTAAACCAGGCACGGCGTTATGGGTGGGCCTGACGGGCCTAGGCCCACCCACTTTTCAACAGGCCCACCCAAACCTTTTCTAGTTTTCTTAAAAAAAAATAAAAAAAATAATATATTCTAATTTTGTCAATAATTATAAAAAAATCGGCAATAAGCTCATAATTTGTGCTAAAATAGTCTAAATGTATAGTTTTAAAAAGCTGGTTATGTCTATTTTTATGTTTCTGTGCAAGTTCAGCAGACAGTGAGGTTCGGGTTTGTTCCGATCAGAGCTTGTGAGTGGAGAGCGCATTTCTGAATATTCCGCTCCACTCGCTCATTCCGCAGGGTCGCTCACTCAACCCAGAATGGCCTGCTGGTTCGAAAATATGTGGAATAAGGCCTCCGACTAATTTTTTTTTCTAATCGACAAGTAGTTGTTAATTTATGCCATTAGTGGACAAATCGCCCCTTTACATAAATTTTATTACTTAAATAGGGCAGGCTATATGGAAGCTTGTTTCCCCCACAGAATAAAACATTTTAAAAGATAATTGCGACTTTGTATCTTGCGAGTTGTAACGAGTCGGTAGGCAGAGGCAGATCCATATGCAACAACTTTTATTAACAAATGCAGGTAATAAGTAACTTAGGAATTCTTGAGTGGGACACGCCGAACGGAGAGTGAGACCAGGCTGGAGGTAGAGAGCGGGCAGCGAGCAAACAGTATCCAGGGACAGGCGAGAGGTCGAGGCAGGCGGCAGAGAAACAAGGTCAGGATCAGGCAATAGGTCGAGTGGCAGGGCTGCAGACAATCAGAGAAGATAGTTTAGCGAAGGTCAGTAACAGGAAAACAAGGTAGGCTACTCAGAAATGGCTCGGACATGCACACGTACGTAGAGAGGCATTACTTCGCAAGGAGCACTCCGTAAACGAGGTAGATAAAGGCTGAGCAATGAGCACTGATACAGAACAGGTGAAGGCAGTAACTGCGCAAATGATGCACAGTTGCACACTAATGGAAAAGTATGAACTGCGCTATAACTCGGGAGAGGGTGCTCGTGACTGAGAGATGGGGAAACCAGGGAGACTGGGCGCTGTAACACGAGTTTACATCTCGCAATTCTGACTTTATTTCTCAGAATTGCGAGATATAAAGTCAGAATTGCGTGAAATAAAGTAGCAATTGCATGTTATAAAGTCAGAATTGCGAGATATAAAGTCAGCATTGTGTGAAATAGTCGCAATTGCATGAAATAAAGTCGCAATTGCCTGTTATAAAGTCAGAATTGCGAGATATAAAGTCAGAATTGCGTGAAATAAAGTTGCAATTGCATCTTCTTTTTTTACCTCAGAATTGCGACTTTATATCATGCAATTCTGCCTTTATATCTCCCAATTGCGTAGGCCTATTATAAAGTCAGAATTGCGAGATATAGCCTAAACATGCAATTCTGAGATAAAAAGTCAGAACTGTGAGTCGCAATTACCTTCTTTTTTTTTTTTTTTTTTCACTCTGTGGCGGAAACAAGCTTCCATATAGCCTATAGCCTAGCGCACGACCGCAAGCATAAAGCTTGCCACAAAAGAACCGGTAAAAGTAATGATTATGATTGTGTCTATAATAGCAAGGAGACATTTAATTATGTATTAATAAACTGGTGTTTTCTGTGTCTGCAAAGATTAAGTTGACGATGCAGACTCGCCATTAACGCCAGAGAGAAATTGCACATTTCATATGGACGCCTTATTACATTGTCTGCTATATATTTGCTTCTTATGTATTAAATACAGGCAACTGGTAGATAAAACATTGATCAAAATTAAGATACAATTTATACAAAAACGAAAAACTTTTTAAAAGAGTCTTTCTACAAAACAAAAGTGGTCAAAATCATGTTTTACCCACCCCAAGTCTCCAGACATATTTGCGCATCTCATGTATCATCTCTCTCATGCTGCATGCTCACTTTCACAATCAACATTGATTAAATTAAAAAACATAATGACGTCACATATTTTCCAACCCAGCCCTCGCCGCATTCGAAACAGCTTCCAGCACTTATATCGTTAGCTTGGGAAAATAATTTCCTGTAAAGGACAATGTTGCAACAGTCGTTGTTTAGGTACCTTAAACGCGCACGTACAGTCTCGGAGTCATCGCTGCAACCAGGAGATGAAGGAGAGCTGAGATCCACATCACCTAGCACATCTTCGTCTCTGCCACCGCAGGATGCTAGTGCGACTAGCGCAGCTAGCGCAACCAGCGCCGTTGCTAGGAGGCCGCCAGCGCCTCTGCCTCTCAGCGCCTCTGCATCGCGAGTGGATGACAGCCCTGTGGATCTGTCTTCCGTGGATGAGCCCGCAACTCAACCAGTGCTAAAGTATCCAGTCACAGTGATAGGTGAGAAAGCAAGGAGTTTCTCCACAAACTGGTATAGCAGATACAATTTCCTTGAGTACAGCATTAGGAAGGATGCAGTCTTCTGTAAGATGTGCAGGCACTTTGGTGAGCGGGGCAGGGAGGAGAAGTTTAGCCAGACTGGATACCGGGACTGGAAACACCTCAATCACGCTTGTTTAAAGCACCAGAATAGCAAATCGCACACATTTGCTCTGGATAAATTTAACAATTACAGGCTGTCAATGTCTGAGCGCGGCTCTGTCATCCATCAACTCAACAACACAGATGGTAGACAGGGTGAAATCATAGAGAGGAATCGGGAGCACATCAGTCATTCTGGACGTTCTGATCACTTGTGCCAAACAAGAAGTACCCCTGCGTGGCAACCGGGAGAATGATGAGGTCAAAAACGCAGGTAATTTCCTGGAATTTTATAGACTTGTCTGCAGGCATGACAAAGCAGCTCAAGACCGACTAGATGCAATCCCTAACAATGCAAAGATGCTCAGTCACGAAATTCAGAACGACCTGTTGGATGCTGCGTGCACTCTCTGTTGCGACGGATTAAACGTGAACTGCATGAGGGATCTTTCTATGCTATTTTAGCAGACGAGTGCAAGGATGTATCTAAAAAGCAGCTGGTGGCCGTTTGCTTTCGGTATGTGCACATGGGGACTGTGCGAGAACGCGCTGTTGGCCTCGTAGCCACAGACAACATGACTGCTTCTGCGATAGCACAGACAATATTACAAGTTGTCGCACCTTTTGAACTAGACCCTAGCCTTTGCGTTGGTTTTGGGTTTGATGGTGCATCGGTAATGGCTGGGCATAAGGGGGGTGTCCAAGCCATCCTTAAGGGCACCTTTCAAAACGCCATCTACGTGCACTGTCACTCTCATAGGTTAAACCTCGTCCTGTCAGCTGTGGCCCGGACATCGCTGGATGCTTCTACTTTTTTCGAGACTCTCAACACCTTGCACACCTTCATGTGCGGCAGCGAACGTCATGCCCGTTTCCTTAACACGCAAAAAGAGATGCGGCCCGATCAGAGGTCATTGGAATTGGAGCGAGGGTGTGACACCAGGTGGGATTCAAGATCGGCCGCAGTGACAAAAGTTTTCATTCTGTATGATGTTATCGTGGAGGTGCTGGCACAGTATGCGGAAGAGGGGGGACAGAGTGAGATTGAGGCACAGTCACTCCTTCAGCAGATCAGAACAAAAAAGTTCATATTCCTCCTTGTACTTTTCAATGAATTGTTCAGTAAATCAGACTTCACGTCTAAAAGCCTCCAGTCCATCAACACATCAGTGACAGACACTGTTGATTTGATTGAGAACCTCAAACAACAACTGACAGACATTCGCTCCGGTGACTCTGCATTCTCAAATATGTTGGCAACAACAAATAAGATGATGGAGGATCATGATGTCGAGAACTGGGATGTACCCAGTTTGCCCCGCTCAAGAAAACTCCCAGGCCGATTTGAGGGAAGTATTGTCACTTGCGCAACATTTCCAACACACTAATAGACTGCCAGCTTAATGAACTGAACACTCGATTCCACAGTGACACCTATGGGCTCATGGCATCTGCGGCAATCCTGATGTCCCCTAGCCTTGATGACACCACCTTGGCCACTATAGCGAACTCTCTCAATGATACAGGGAAGCGCTTCCACGTAACCATATCAGAGTCGGAGCTCGAAGTGTTTGCGCAACTCATAGAGAGGAAGAAAAAAAGAGGAGAACATCTCAAAAGTCTTGTTGAAGTGATGGACATATGCAATGAGGACGTTTTTCCGAATATCCATGCTTACCTAAAAGCTCTGATAACACTGCCAATGACATCCTGTACAGTTGAACGCGTCTTTTCCAGTGTCAACCGGATTAAAACACCAAATAGGAGCACCATGCTTACTTCTCGCCTTATGTCCCTCTGTCTGTTGACATTTGAGAGAGAGCTTACAGTAACTCTCGACTTCGATGAAATCATTGACATTTTCAAGAGCAAACCCCGCCGACTACTCCTGTAATTTCGGAGAGATAGGTAGCTTAGTGTAACGCAAAGTTGAGATGTGGCCCAGAGAGAAAAAACAAAACAAAAAAACAATAGGTGTCGAAGGAAAAGATGCACGAGAGACGAAAGATGGCGTAGCAAATATAAAAATAATACAAATATAAAAGGAAATAAAAGAAAGAGTACAAAGGTCGGTACGGTAGAGCGGTTCTCTCCTCTCCTCACCTTTCAAATCTATAACTGACACTCACGCACATGCGCAGTTCTCATGTTACCTCAGATTAACATAAAAGCACAAAGTGACCGTTACAGTAGCATGCCTTTTCCTACTGATTTGTTAAACCAATTGATTTGCAATGAATTAATATTCTTCTCATACTCTCTCTTCTTCCCTTACCTTCACGTTTGGCGATCTTTTAAGCCTGTCTGTTGGCGCAAAAATATGAGTGTCTTTTAGCCTTCTCAGTTGTTACTCAGTTGTTATTTTTTAGCCTGATAAGTTAATGGCTTCTGAAATGTTTTGTTGTTGTTGTTGTTTTTCTGCAATGCAGATAACTTTGTTGATATTGTGATGCTTGATCCGACATGCGTTAAAGGGCTGCTAATCTTCGTGGATGACCGTGAATTGGCGGTAGCCTATTAGTTATTATCCTATTAGTAGGTTACATTTTAATGCATCTTCTCTGTATAATAATTCAGTCTGTTGTTAATGAAATCGAAAATAAATAAATGGGCAGATGACGTTGTCAATGAATAAGTTCTGTGCCCGAGTATTGATTGAAACTGTCGGGCAGTGTTGTTGATCTGTAATGTATTGTTGAAAACTTAAAACAATTAAGAATAATTGTGAAATATTCGGCCTCATATTATACGAGCAGAACTAAACATGTTTTGGGGAAATATTACATTCCTGACCTCTTTTACAGTCTAAATATAGCCTAGTTTAGATTATTTTTTATAATATCCCATGAGTCCTAATAAATGCAATTTCAACTATATCTGAAGTGCTTCTTTTATAAAGAACACCGCTTTTTATTTTATCGGGAAACGCAGCCTAGGTGATGCGTAATGGAGATTCCAAAGCGCTCTTCTTTGGTCAGAACCAAGGAGAGCGATCGCGGATAGGTCCGTCCTATGCACCGAAACTTTTTAACAATGCAACAAAATATTTAAAGAGCATCAAGCTATTAAAATCTATATTAAGTATACATACAGATAATGTAACAGTATATTAGTCAGTAATTTTTATTAGGTTAAACAGTGATTGGATAACGTTTTTAATTTAAGGCCCACCCACAATTGGTCTGGCCCATCCAAAACTGGAATCCTGGCGCCGTGCCTGGTTTAAACAAACGCTCATTTATTTTTCATAAGGAAGACAGACAGTCGGAGTTAACCTCCCGTAATGTTAGGTCGTAGCTAAGCAAGAAGCAATAGGGTAGATGGTCAATGCTGAGCTAAACATGTTTACTGACCTATCAGGATGTGTTTTCAGATGCCTGATAAAATTAGATGTGGTTGAGCCTGAATCTTTTATCCTGATATTGCATATTTTGCATTGAGCGCTTCTTCTGTTTGGGCCGTCCTGTTTGAAGTTTTTAAATCCAAAGCCTTACAATGAATGGCACAGCAGTGGCCGGTGCAGTCGACATGTTTGTTCGTTCGTTGTCCTCTCATGTGTGACTGCGTCCCGCGCGCAGCAGATAGTACGTCACGTGTTACGTGGGCAGGTTATAGGTAACGGAGGGAGGGGAATAACAGCGAGCTCATCAGACATTTCCTAAAAATTAACACTGTTCACGAGTCCCGCAGCTCGAGTCCGAGTCGAGTCTGAAGTCTTTCGAGGACGAGTCTCAAGTCGAGTCTGAAGTCACTGTGTGTGCAACTTAAGTCGCACTCGAGTCCGAGTCTCAAACTCGAGTCCCCATCTCTGGTAAGGACAGCACGAGCACTGATAAGAATGAGGTGCAGCTGTGATGGCAGAGTGAGAGAAACTGACAACCAAGACACAAATCAAACACAACAGAAAGGCTGATGATCAAACCAAGTCCTGACATTATGAGCAACTGAAAACAGCACAAATGTCAGGGCATGTCAAAACATCTCAAGGGCCCCAAAAACACGTTGGACCCCTAGGGGTTAAACCTGTTATATTTGTTTTCTTTGAGACAGAAACTAAATCTGACTTAATAGCAACAAACTGAATGTCAGAAGTACAGTTGAAGTGAACCTGTTTTGCTGGATTTTTCCATTCTCTCAACTGTATGATTTTCATTTCTCATGTAGTTCAAAATGTAAAATATGATCTGCCTTTACTTTTTCCAGAGAAGCATTTATCATTGCATTTAGAATATTTTTCTCAGGTTTCCTTGTTTACAGCCTCCTCCTCTTGAACTGTGTTCCTGCCACCCAAACCTTCTTCTCTTGTATGTCTAAATAGATGTTAAACCTCTGGCCCCTGGAGGTGTTCTGACATGCTCTGAAATTTGTGCTTATTTCTGTTACTTTTAACATTTTCATGGCTAAAGTCTGATTACACTGTGTTCAGCACAAACTCTGCTACAATAATATATCAGCAGCAAGTATGTAAAAGTTTGTAGATTTAAGCAAACAACGTTTATGCATGGTTAGTGATTTTTTTTAAACTTAAAACGGCTTTCCATATTTTCACTGATATACGGTAGGGGGCGCTTTTACACATCTTTTAAAAGAGTACCGAATCGCCTGATCAAAACACATGCGAAGTTTCAAATTGGACTGAACAGCGGCTTACGTTTTTACATCAGCTAATCAATAGGAACAACCTTATGTCATTTGAAGAGTTGCATAGGTACTTTCATCTCAAGAAAAGTGATTTCTTTAGATATTTACAGTTGCGCTCTTTTTTGACTTCACATAAGGACTGGGGAAAAATACTAAACCCCACACCAATTGAGAACATCCTGATTCAATTCCAAAAAGGTGAAGGGGATAAGAAACTGATAACAAAGTTATACAAAGTCTTTTTGTCAATGAATGTTAAGGGACCCACTCGGACAAAACAAAGATGGGAAGCAGAGACGGCCAAAATGATTTCTGACGAAATGTGGGAGGGAGTGTGGACTGGGGCACATCGGGTTACAAGTTCAAACACGTGGCGGGAATATAAATGGAAAATTATTAGTAGATATTTCAGAACCCCAGATGTAGTTGCTAAGATAGATCCCAAAGTTCCAAGTTTGTGCTGGAGAAACTGTGGGCCAGCAGTGCCCAATCATACACATATTTTTTGGTCATGTCCTATATTACAAAACTATTGGGATGAGGTGTACAAGGCTATAAACCAGATTTTTCAGGAGGTCATTCCGAAGGATGCAACAGTTGCATTACTCGGTATTATGCCAGCTAGTGTGCAAGGACGTGCTAAATCATATCTCTTTGTTTACAGCAGCCTTGAAATGCATCACAATAAAGTGGATGCAAGTAGAGCCTCCCTCCTACAACGTTTGGGTTCAAAAAGTGCGGGAACTGTATCAAATGGAAAAGATAACATACTCATTACGACTTCAGAAATCTGTTTTTAGTCTACGATGGGGTCCAGCAGAAGTTTTATTCATGTAAAGGTCCAACAAATTAGGGTTTTGGTTTATGGGGCCCGGCTCTGCCACCAAAAGTGAATTTTGTTTTTCTTAGGGTTGTATGGTGATGCTGAAACCTCATGGAAATGCAAAATGTAATGCTGAAATATATTATTATTATGTTTTTTCAAGACTGTACACTAGTATCATATATGATAATTATTGCTGATGCATGTAACTGCTCTGTCTAGAATTAATAAAAATGTAAGTTAAAAAAAAAAAAAACACATGCGAAGTAAAAGCAGAAACAAATGATATTATATCTAAGCAGATGTAAAATTTATGTTTATGTAAAATAACGCGATCATCAACATTAAACAGCATATACATCAAAACTGCCTAATGTTACTGAATGAAATGTTGACCTAGGATAAGCTTTAGGACTGTGAAGTTTTGGAGGGGTTGATGACTCGATCGACTCCATCTGTGTTTTGATCATCGTTCTGAATCCCATCGGGATTCTAGTCTTTCACAAAAACGTGATTTTCTCAGCTTTTTTTTATGAAACTTACCCACATCAAGTGTTGATAAAAAAAGAATGCATGAAGCTAGACTAAAACGGGTTTTTTGTTTAAATACAGAGGGCCTGTTCTTTCTTTTGATATATTGCATGGTCAGATATTCATTCAACAAAATATTCTAATGGGCCATGAAAGTTTTGTGAAAATGATCAAAAACGCTGGCGGGGAAAGAGCTAAGGGCTCCATGTATTTAAAGTACACATCAGTGAGTGTTGGGTGAATTTTATGTGGAATATTTTATGTAACAATAAATTGGTTTTAGTTGGCAGAACCGTCTCAGTCCTCTCTGGGAAGTACCAACCTGTGAATTTGAGTGAATATATCTTTGGGTGAAAGCGCCTAGTTGAAGAAGTTTGCTACATTTTAAGACTTTATTCAAGATTTTTCTTAATGACACTGAATGAGTCTTCATCTTCTCAAACTCTATTATACCAGTCCGGATTTTCAGTCTTTTTGATCTTCACTTTTCCTACTAAGTGTGGGATAGTACCATTTTTCAAGTAGCTTTTTTGTTCCGTTGTTCACTTACGTTCAGGCGCACTTATTTGCTCTGCAGTAAAAATGGGTGGTGTGGCCAACATCTCCACACACCTCACATGGTAGAGTAGGCCTCACTCGGTTTGTCTGTGATGCTCTAAGACACGTTCCAACATCGCTAATATTCGTTACATGGGTTCAAAGGGCTCTTTAGACTGAGTTTGGTATAAACAGATTCAGGTTTAACAGTTGTCTTAAAGATGAACTGAACTGAAAGAATCAATGTTGATAATGTGTTGTTTATGACAATTAAAAGTAAATTACACTAAAAATTTGAATTAAAAATATCAGTATACTGTAGCTCTTTTTTTAAGCAACACAAAAATTGCGTTTGTTAGTATAAGAACGCTGGCAATTCCAATGACGTCACTGGCATGGTAGGACCTGCGGAGGTATATAGGCAGCTGCAGGTCCTATATACACACGATAATGAGTAATTTTAATGGCATTGCATATCTGACTACCACCACACGCCCGGCCCGACACATTAACTGTATGAACCCGAGCCCGATTTAAACCCGACCATTTTTTAATATGCGGGCCGTTATAACCAGGGGCGACGCTAGAGAATTTTTTAACGCAGGTGCTGAGGGGGTGCTAGATATATTATATATAAATAGTATTAATAAATGAGCAAACATAGGCCACTTAATATTTAATATTCAATTATTTTAATTATCACAATTAAAGTATTCATTTTATTCAATTGAACAAGCACAACATTCAGCATTCAATCAAATATTCTTATAGATTTATTATTATTAATAATGATAATTAATACAATTATTTCGTAATATGTACATACTATGTGTGCGTGCAACAAGCAAGATGTGCATTTGTAAATCCAGTGACGCGCGTGCATTGATTTTTATTAATAAACAGTGTCGGCTGCAAAGATGAAGTTGACAATCGCCATCTCCGTAGTGAACGCGCCTATAGAGAGAAGTGCACATCATGGATTACATAATCAGAGAGTAGCCTATTTCTTTTCGTTTTGAATTGTTTCGTTTAAAGACATTTCAAGCTTTCTATATTTCTCATGTCTGTGTGAGGCATACACTGAGTTTCAGTTAAGTTAGGGTGAGATGCGCTCCTGTTCACAAGCAATGCAAGTGACCGCGCGGGCGCCTCCATGATTATAATGTCTGCTATATTTATTAAATACAGGCAATTGGTTGATGAAAAAAATATTAAAATTAAGGTACAATTTATACAAAACAAAATTCACTTTAAAGAAAGGCTTTCTACAAAACAAAACTTAATGAAGTGGTCAAAATCATGTCTGACCCACTCCATGTCTCTCGATATATTGCGCATCCTATGAAAAAAAAAAAAACATTATAATATTTTAACAAATATGAAACTAAATGAGCTTATTTAATGGCTACAACACGTATGGTAGGCCTTACAGACTCTCTATTTGTACAAATTGCTGCACATTCATTTACTTCTGAATTTTGCACACATAAGTTGAAAGGCATTTGTTTGTGCATAGTAAAACATATCTAATTTATTCATTATTATCTTAATGAATAATGCAACAAGGATGAAGCATGTAAACTGCATTGTTTGTTTATTCAGAATGGAATGGATCGCAAATGGATCCGAATGAAGAAAAAAAAAAAAAAAAACGTGAACTCCCTCTGCATCAACAATGTGCCCTGAGACGATGGACATCAGCTAGCTTCAGAGTGGGTAGAGAGGCCCTTTGCTTAGCTTGCTATAACTTGCTATCATGATAACAGTTAGTTTCTCTGTCCTCTGCCTGACGTGAGCGTTTCAGCGCCCTGCCTCTGCGGTAACATATGGTGCTTTTCCACTGCATGGTACGGTACGGTACGGCTCGCTTCGGCTCGCTTTAAATGGTACCACCTCTGTTGAGGTTCCAAGCGTACCGTACCGATACTAAAATGTGACGTGAAAACACTGCAGATTACTGATTGGTCAGACAGAAACATCACTACCAGCGTCATTGAATTTACAACACGAGACACTCAACCCGCTAGATTTAAATAGCCAGTAGACAACAGCCAACGCTGTAGCACTTGTTTTAAAAGTACTTGTTTTACTTGTTTTAAAAGAGTATAAACTTCAAAAAAAGAAATGGCTGAATCGTGGTCAGTGGACGAGGTGCGTACTTTCCTCTCGTTGGTTGCCGAGGAGTGGATGGGGAAACACGGAATGAAAAATTCGCATTTAATATGATGATGTCTTTGCAGTAAAGACGGCAACTATAACGATCAGTCCCACCCACTTTGAAGCGGTACTAACTGCAGTGGAAAAGCAACCGAGCTAAAGCGAACCGAACCGTGCCGTACCGAGTCGAGTCGTACCACGCAGTGGAAAAGCGAAGCGAGCCGAACCGTTCCGCGCCGAGTCGAACCGTACAGAGCCGAACCGAGCCGTACCATGCAGTGGAAAAGCGCCAATAGATAGCATCGGTGGTGTTAGTACTTGCCATTGGTCTATCGGTATGCCCTGTATAGCCTGAAAAGTTTAACATTGACAGAATGGCCTCAGGTTTAGCCTAACCCTCACCAGTGAACCTGTTGTATTGAAAGTACAACTCTCTAAATAGTCTGTCGCTAAAAAATGCTGACTACAGACTCGAAATCCAGGGGCTGCATGCTATGGCTGCTCTGCTAGTGTTGGTTAGCAACGGAGTAGCTTACCATGCCAGTGACGTAGCAGAATGTTGAAATCCAACATGGCGGCGCCCGTGTAACAACAACAACATTTTCAACGTACCATTTTATCCCTTTTAACAAATTCTGCCACTTTAATAATTGTACCAATGAGAATAAATAAAATACATCTGTTATATCACCTTTACTTAAAATTCCAGTTCAGTTCATCTTTAAACTTTGAGTCCTCTTTACATCTTCTTCTTTAGTGATGAAGCATCACTGTTGGTAACATCCAAGTCAATCCAGTTCAGACCAAATTGCGGATCAAGCATTGCAGAAAGAAAGTATACATCTTGGTAAAAAGGCATGGGTGCGAAGGGCCTTAAAGGCTGGCACTGGCATATTGTCTCACCCATTTTCAGAAGATGCGTTTAGGTCTAAAACAGTAGGAACCACCATGCTTATGGTCACAGACTTTTCGCCTTGTGTTAGGTAAGTTGCTTCTGAAAATGGTCCAAGAATTACACTCAGCTCTTGAAGTTGGTTCCATTCACGGAGTGTAAATACCACATTTTCAAATTCTTTACCACAGACCTCTGCACCTGCTTGAACGTTGAATTCCAGCGTGTAGAATTCGCCACTGGTATTGATTTCCCATTGCCAAAAGTAGCTTTGAAGCGGTTCTTGAAAGTAGTGCTGCTATGCAGTAGAAAAGTGAGCTTAGATGCTTTTGCTATGTCCAGGGATATGAATTTGGCTTCCTTCAGCCCATCACCAATCACCAGCTGAAGAGAGTGGGCAAAGCATGACAAACACTGTCTTGACCTGGCCATGTCTAACAAGGTTTCTTGGTTGTCTAAATCCTGCTCCTCATCATCCAAGTTGTCCATTTCTTCCTCATTTTCATCTGCAGGGTCAACAGATTGCTGAGGTAACCTCACTTTAAAGGCACAATTCATGTTTGCCGCGTTATCTGTTATGATGTAATCAATCTTGCTTGTAATCCCGTACTCATCTGTTATGTCATCAAAGGCCATTGAAATGTTTTCACCAGTGTGTCTACTTAGAAAATGTTTACAATCTAAAAGAAATGAGTCAAGCTTGTAAACATCCTCACTAGTATTGCAAACATGTGCAGTAATTCCAAGGAATGAGCGCAACGTTCGGTCTGACCATTTATCAAGAGTTACTGCGATGGAGCTGTGTTTCTTCAAGGTTTCACAAATATGCATCTTAACCTTTCCAACTAAATCTGAAATACATTTTTCAGCAATTGTCGTTCTTGAAATGGGCACATACTTCATATCCAGTGTGTGAAGAAAGTGTCAGAAGTGTTCATTCTCAATTATAGATAATGGCAAGTTACAACCAATTATCAAGTCATTGGTGATTGGCTGACTGATTGCTCTTTGGCGACTTGAGTCAGGACTGTAAATGAGGATTCTATACTTTGTGGTGCACTTGTAGTACACAGTAAGCCAATTTACTTTCAGATATTGCTAATCAGCCATATTTACATCAAAAGAGCTTTGGGTATGTCAATGTTTAAAAAGTATTAATAATGCAGATCATAGTCATTTGACTGTGCTATTTTATTGCTAAGTTTAAAGTTTTGAACTAAAGGAAACATAACGGACCACTTTGCATACTGAATGTGTTTATTCTGAGTTAAATCAAGTTGTGCTTAATTATAATTTTAAAGAAATATATATCTTAATATTAATAATAAATAATAGATATGTTAGTACATCTAAATATGATGATCACTAACCAAATAATAATTTATCTTCAACATATAAATCAATAGTACAAATACAATATAGAAAAATATGTAGGCTATATTGGCAGTTTGGTCCTGCCTATTGTTTACTGTTAAGAGTTCTGTGTGCAGCCACTGTGTTTTAGCGCCACCATCTAATCACTTTGTGTAACTGCAGCGGATAATTTAATATTTTCATCTCACTGCATGGTGCGTTAAAGGAACACGCCGACTTTTTGGGACTTAAGCTTATTCACCGTATCCCCAATAAGTCCATACATACCTTTTTCATCTCCGTGTGTGCCGTAACTCTGTCTGACGCACCCACCGCTAGCCTAGCTTAGCACAAAGACTGGAGGTAAACAGCTCCAGCTAGCATACTGCTCCCAATAAGTGACAAAATAACGCCAACATTTTCCTATTTACATGTTGTGATTTGTATAGTCACAGCGTGTACGAATAATAAGGTCATATGAGAGACAACCATCTTCTAACCGTATACATACTGGGAACTATATTCTCAGAAGGCGAAGCACTGCTACTTCTGCAGAGTGATTTATCACATATATACACAGAGCCGTAGTTCACTGACAACCGGGGCAATTTCCCCTTCATTATCAAGGACATATTGCCCAGCCCTATGTCTGTGTTGGTCTTAACCCTTGATTGAACATAGCATTTGATGTTTCTTAAACTTTGTTTTAGATACCACACGGCCCCAGCAGCAAGAACCCCTAATAAAGCGTCACGTCGAAGTTTTACATACCACACAGCCCCAGCAGCAAGAACCCCTAATAAAGCGTCACGTCGAAGTTTTACATACCACACGGCCCCAGCAGCAAGAACCCCTAATAAAGCGTCACGTCGAAGTTTTACATACCAAACGGCCCCAGCAGCAAGAACCCCTAATAAAGCGTCACGTCGAAGTTTTACATACCACACGGCCCCAGCAGCAAGAACCCCTAATAAAGCGTCACGTCGAAGTTTTACATACCACACGGCCCCAGCAGCAAGAACCCCTAATAAAGCGTCACGTCGAAGTTTTACATACCACACGGCCCCAGCAGCAAGAACCCCTAATAAAGCGTCACGTCGAAGTTTTACATACCACACGGCCCCAGCAGCAAGAACCCCTAATAAAGCGTCACGTCGAAGTTTTACATACCACACGGCCCCAGCAGCAAGAACCCCTAATAAAGCGTCACGTCGAAGTTTTACATACCACACGGCCCCAGCAGCAAGAACCCCTAATAAAGCGTCACGTCGAAGTTTTACATACCACACGGCCCCAGCAGCAAGAACCCCTAATAAAGCGTCACGTCTAAGTTTTACATACCACACGGCCCCAGCAGCAAGAACCCCTAATAAAGCGTCACGTCGAAGTTTTACATACCACACGGCCCCAGCAGCAAGAACCCCTAATAAAGCGTCACGTCGAAGTTTTACATACCACACGGCCCCAGCAGCAAGAACCCCTAATAAAGCGTCACGTCGAAGTTTTACATACCACACGGCCCCAGCAGCAAGAACCCCTAATAAAGCGTCACGTCGAAGTTTTACATACCACACGGCCCCAGCAGCAAGAACCCCTAATAAAGCGTCACGTCGAAGTTTTAGATACCACACGGCCCCAGCAGCAAGAACCCCTAATAAAGCGTCACGTCTAAGTTTTACATACCACACGGCCCCAGCAGCAAGAACCCCTAATAAAGCGTCACGTCTAAGTTTTACATACCACACGGCCCCAGCAGCAAGAACCCCTAATAAAGCGTCACGTCGAAGTTTTACATACCACACGGCCCCAGCAGCAAGAACCCCTAATAAAGCGTCACGTCGAAGTTTTACATACCACACGGCCCCAGCAGCAAGAACCCCTAATAAAGCGTCACGTCGAAGTTTTACATACCACACGGCCCCAGCAGCAAGAACCCCTAATAAAGCGTCACGTCTAAGTTTTACATACCACACGGCCCCAGCAGCAAGAACCCCTAATAAAGCGTCACGTCGAAGTTTTACATACCACACGGCCCCAGCAGCAAGAACCCCTAATAAAGCGTCACGTCGAAGTTTTACATACCACACGGCCCCAGCAGCAAGAACCCCTAATAAAGCGTCACGTCGAAGTTTTACATACCACACGGCCCCAGCAGCAAGAACCCCTAATAAAGCGTCACGTCGAAGTTTTACATACCACACGGCCCCAGCAGTAAGAACCCCTAATAAAGCGTCACGTCTAAGTTTTACATACCACACGGCCCCAGCAGCAAGAACCCCTAATAAAGCGTCACGTCAAAGTTTTAGATACCACACGGCCCCAGCAGCAAGAACCCCTAATAAAGCGTCACGTCGAAGTTTTACATACCACACGGCCCCAGCAGTAAGAACCCCTAATAAAGCGTCACGTCGAAGTTTTAGATACCACACGGCCCCAGCAGTAAGAACCCCTAATAAAGCGTCAGGTCAAAGTTTTAGATACCACACGGCCCCAGCAGTAAGAACCCCTAATAAAGCGTCACGTCGAAGTTTTAGATACCACACGGCCCCAGCAGTAAGAACCCCTAATAAAGCGTCAGGTCAAAGTTTTAGATACCACACGGCCCCAGCAGCAAGAACCCCTAATAAAGCGTCACGTCGAAGTTTTACATACCACACGGCCCCAGCAGTAAGAACCCCTAATAAAGCGTCACGTCTAAGTTTTACATACCACACGGCCCCAGCAGCAAGAACCCCTAATAAAGCGTCACGTCAAAGTTTTACATACCACACGGCCCCAGCAGCAAGAACCCCTAATAAAGCGTCACGTCGAAGTTTTAGATACCACACGGCCCCAGCAGCAAGAACCCCTAATAAAGCGTCACGTCGAAGTTTTACATACCACACGGCCCCAGCAGCAAGAACCCCTAATAAAGCGTCACGTCAAAGTTTTAGATACCACACGGCCCCAGCAGCAAGAACCCCTAATAAAGCGTCACGTCGAAGTTTTACATACCACACGGCCCCAGCAGTAAGAACCCCTAATAAAGCGTCACGTCGAAGTTTTAGATACCACACGGCCCCAGCAGTAAGAACCCCTAATAAAGCGTCAGGTCAAAGTTTTAGATACCACACGGCCCCAGCAGTAAGAACCCCTAATAAAGCGTCACGTCGAAGTTTTAGATACCACACGGCCCCAGCAGTAAGAACCCCTAATAAAGCGTCAGGTCAAAGTTTTAGATACCACACGGCCCCAGCAGCAAGAACCCCTAATAAAGCGTCACGTCGAAGTTTTACATACCACACGGCCCCAGCAGCAAGAACCCCTAATAAAGCGTCACGTCGAAGTTTTAGATACCACACGGCCCCAGCAGTAAGAACCCCTAATAAAGCGTCAGGTCAAAGTTTTAGATACCACACGGCCCCAGCAGTAAGAACCCCTAATAAAGCGTCAGGTCAAAGTTTTAGATACCACACGGCCCCAGCAGTAAGAACCCCTAATAAAGCGTCAGGTCAAAGTTTTAGATACCACACGGCCCCAGCAGTAAGAACCCCTAATAAAGCGTCACGTCGAAGTAGTAATAATTTGTACAATTTACCAAGTCAGCAAATTCATATGATATTGTACAAGTGTACTCGTACAAAATTCAATGACTTTGACTCCTGCTGCTGTCATTGGCCATTGCCTCAACTCTCTTGCAGATTGTGCCCATTTTAAGTAGTCGGACTGTTTATATCAGAACGTTTATATTAAGTCCATTGTATTCTTTATTAACCTTTACATATTAGCGCGATGTCTCTTCTCGTTCCAACAGTCCATGATATCTTTCCGCATGTTGATTTTTATTGAACATGTCTGTTTAAGAAGCGTCTGGAAATGCTAGTTTAGTAAGTCACGTGACGCATCAGATCTTCAAATAATTTGTCCTAATCAGATCACTTAAGTTCGTCCGTCAAATACAGCTACTGCTACTGCTACTAATAATAATGGGTCATTTTTTGACCAACTACAAGATCATAAAGACATAGCGTAAAGATCAAATGTCAAATCAAACTGCATTACTGGCTTTTTAACTGTATTAGAAATTGTTGTGGAAAATATGCAATTTTCCTGTTACAAGTATGCCTTTTTTTGGTGTAGATCAAGTCAAGTCACATTTATTTATATAGTGCTTTTTACAACACAGATTACAATACAAACCAGCTTTACAGAGATAACAGGGTTATAATACAACAAAACACTTCTGTATTATAATCAACCACACTTATAACCTATTTATTAATAAAGTGGTTTATAAAGAAAAACACCACGATAGTTATTGCAACTGTTTTATTCATAAAGTGGTTTATAAAGAAAAACACCACAATAGTTATTGTAACTGGTTTATTCATAAAGTGGTTTATAAAGAAAAAAACCACGATAGTTATTGCAACTGGTTTATTCATAAAGTGGTTTATAAAGAAAAACACCACAATAGTTATTGCAACTGGTTTATTAAGAGCGTGCTGGTAAAGAAGAAAAGAACAAGCACATACCGTTGGATGTGTTGCGGACGAGGC
The DNA here is from genome assembly GCF_951802725.1 of Rutilus rutilus. Taxonomy (NCBI): domain Eukaryota; kingdom Metazoa; phylum Chordata; class Actinopteri; order Cypriniformes; family Leuciscidae; genus Rutilus; species Rutilus rutilus. The sequence goes on along the minus strand of NC_140212.1, from coordinate 49,210,879 downwards.
ACAGGAGGCAACAAAGAAGAAAAGGAGGAGGATGAAGAGGCGAAAGGCTTCATATAGACAGGTCTGATAGGAATATCCAGAACTCACGACACCTCAAGACTGGCCTGGGTTTTGTTGCATTTACACTGTTCTGTCCACTAGGGGTCACCGTGAAGACGGTATCGGAGTGCTTCAAAGCCTCGACTCAATATGGCACATTAATACGGCTATTATTTTTTATTATTCTCCATATCCACATCCATCATCATTATCATCATCTTCTTCTTCTTCTTCTTCTTCTTCCTCCTCTTCTTCTTCTTCCTCTTCTTCTTCTTCTTCCTCTTCTTCTTCTTCTTCTTCCTCTTCTTCTTCTTCTTCCTCCTCTTCTTCTTCCTCTTCTTCATCTTCTTCTTCTTCAGAAGAATGATGATTATCATCATCTTTAAATGATAAGAATAAATGTTCAGAAAGCATGCTCTTATGCCCTTGGCTTGCATGGTAGACTTATATATATATTATTTATATATTTTCTTACACTAATACTTCTGACATGTGTATTTCCTTTATCTATTACCTTCTCTAATCTGATGCAGCACCTCGTCTAAGATGTCCTCAGCTTTTTTTGGTTAATAATAAATTAACAATTAATAAAAACTTCTTTATAAAACTTCTTTCAATTATTTTGTGTTGCATATTTTAGTTCTAAAAAAGTCAGCACAGGCAGACTGTACTATTGGCTACAACTTTTGTATTTCTACAACTGTTAACCTGCATTAATGTTTAGGTAATTTCCACGCTTGGATGGCATTGCATACGCCTTTGTTCATTTGTTCGTTATTCATGAGTCATATACAAAGGTACAAGAAGCTCCACTTATGAATTTCTTTGTGGAGGAGCAACCACATTTATTACCTTCCCTGATCAATTCCTTCAAGTGTCTAATCAAATGCTTCTTTTTCATCTGCCTCAGGGCGTGAAGTGTGATCTTCAGAGCTTCCTCTGGACCATGATGCTCTATCATCAAATGTGCCGTGACATTTACATCAGCATGTCTCAGATGATCAGCTGGAATTCGCTGATGTTGTTCAATATGCCTCTTAAATGTTATTTGGTGCCGAGGTCCAAGCTTATGAAGTACGGCGTGAAGTATTGCATGTACCATCGTATTTCACTTGTTCACTTCTGTTGAACAAGATAGAAAGGATTTTAACTAGGTTTACTGTTATTATGGATCTACACACTGAAACAGTGTTTGCAGTATGAAATGACTCTCAAAATGAGAGCCTCAGCATGTTTCAGACAAATCAAATATTTATATATTTGTATTTTTTGGGCTAGAACAGGGATTCAGCTCTCAGTATATCATTTAATTTCTAAACCAGTTTTTAGCTTCAAACCAATCGTTTTCAGAGGACCGTTTGAATCTTTAAAAAAGTCAGGGTTAACGATATTATCGGTGTGTGAGAGTGTGTGTTGCAAATTATCTATAAACTGGATAAGCCACAAAAAGTGTGGGTTATTCATAATGATGTAGACATGTAGGCTATCATTACATCAGTTTTCCCCATCCTCCATTTATCTAAAAAACATGGAAAGTCAGTAGACTACAATAATTAATTGCAATTATGTTAATTCTGTTATTTCAGCGATGAATAACGGATAGAATGATGAAAACAGATTAAACAAATATTCCCTGATGAATGGATGAATGAATAAAGAGATGTATTTCTATCTATTGCTTATTTGGAACCAAACCTAAAATATTCTAAAGCTGAAACATAAATTTCAGTCTATCAAAGGATTGCATTCGATTCTTACAGGGTTTCTTTATTCATTTAAAATTCTTTAGGATTGGTTCAAAAATAGAAATCCATGAGCATTAGCGTTATGTTGCATGAATCTGCTCTAAAACTCTAAAATAATGTAAACTAATGGTTGACAATCTCTAAGTTTTTAATTGTCTAGTATTTAATAACTTACCTTGAATAATGTTGAACTTGAGTCATGTCTTTCAGACCTGCTCTCTGCCTTTATAAAAGAAAGGGGCGTATAGCCGAGATGTTGCTCAAGGGACTTTCACAAATTTGTCATTTTTAGCTGATGGGTCTGCGAGGCTTAAGCCACAAATGTTTTTTTTTAAATCCATTCATAAGTTCAGTCACCTTGTTTTTACAAAAACACTTGCTCTGCAGGCCTGGGGATATTCCACACAGCAGGTAATGTGACATAGGTATGTATGTACAGGTATGTTTAAGAGTAAGTAAGCGGATAACCTCAACTTTCGGTTCCAAAAACTGATGTAATTTTCAGGGTGTGTAAGTAGCCATACCAATCTACTCTCTGAACATAACCTGCTCCAGTGCAGGCTTCTGTTTCAGGCTTAGTTTACTTCCGAGGTTTCCAGGGTTAGTTTACTTCCGAGGTGTCCAGGCTTAGTTTACTTCCGAGGTGTCCAGGGTTAGTTTACTTCAGAGGTGTTCAGGGTTAGTTTACTTCAGAGGTGTCCAGGGTTAGTTTACTTCAGAGGTGTTCAGGGTTAGTTTACTTCAGAGGTGTTCAGGGTTAGTTTACTTCAGTGTTCAGGGTTAGTTTACTTCAGAGGTGTTCAGGGTTAGTTTACTTCAGAGGTGTTCAGGGTTAGGTTACTTCAGAGGTGTTCAGAGTTAGTGGAGACCACAGCCTGCCTGAAGGGAGGTAACGTGTGGTAATACACATATGGACTGACCCATGGGACAGTGCTACATATGGAAGGTGTATGTGGCTCTGTGGTAGGTCCTAACTAGCCAGGGAGAAGCTGCTACAGCGCGGAACGGAACCGCCCAGGGAAAGACACGGGTTTACCAACAGGGAAAGCGTATCGCCAAGTTGCCACTGCTAGGCAAAGTTCTCAACAATGTCGCTGATGAGGCCAGCCTGGGAGATGGGGGCATGGAGAAAGCGAACTTTGTTGACGTCCTTCATCTCAGCCAGGTCCAACCAGAGATGACACTCCAGGAGTGGACATCGTCTGGCTGAGGGCCCACGTCATGACTTTAGTTGCCCGGAGGTCAAGGTCAGTTACTGTACGCAGTTCCTGCAACAACCCTGGCTCAGAACTACCCTCGTGCAGCTCCTTGAGAGCTTTTGACTGGTGGACCTGCAGGATGGCCATGTCCAGCGGCAGAGTAAGCTTTAGCAGCCAGAGCTCAATTGCACCACAATTGCACGCATCTGTGGAACGTCCATGTAACCCTTGGCAGCCCCGAGGGTAGTGAGAGAGGAGGAGGAAGAAGTACTGCTTCAGGCAGTAAAAGCTCTAAAAGATGTTCCACATCTTCTGAACCTCCTCATGCACCTCCGAGAAGAAAGGCACTGGAGCGATGCGCATCTGTGAACCACCCGCCGCAACCAGGAACCAATCATCCAACCGCAAACACTCGGGGCACGGTGGAGGGTTCTACTCGAGCCCAATGCTAGTGGCGGCCTAGGAAATCATGGCCGTCAGCTCTGGATCTGATTCAGCACGGGCTACAACCCCAGAGGAGGGCAACTCGGCTTCCTTATTCTCACCAGGGAACAAAAGCCCACTCCTCGATGCAGCGATCGACATATTATCTTCATCCAGAGTACCGAATGAGATACAGGGTGCCTGACATGAGGGACCCGCACCTGCATTCTGCAACTCGACGACACATGACATGCTAGAGAAGTGGGAGGTTTGTAGGTGCAGACTCGATGAAGAAGCTGCCACTGTAACCCTCTGGTCTCCCAGAGTGCTAACCTGACCCGCGGCTCTATGGGAAGTGGCGGAGGGCTGGGTAGCAGCAGAAAGCACTCGGGCCTCCATTTTGAAGAAGGAGAGTCGCGACTGCAATGCCAACATTAACATGCCCGAACCATCCACGAATGCTCTTTTAGCATGCTGTCTGCCCAGGCATGTGAGTGTCACGGGGTGACAAACAGCCCCGGAACAATTCCCCTCTGGAGAATTGTTCCCGTCGGGACGTTTTCAGCGTAACACCATCCCCGGACCTGTATGAGTGTTTGTCGTCATGACAACTAAACGGCAGATTGGTGACAGGTGTAAGGGCTTCACGCTGAGTGTTTGATTGAGACCACTCCCGCTTCTTGACAGGATAAAAACACACAAGGAAGAGAAGGCTGGGTGGTGCTGTGGGGTGTTGTGCTGTATTTCTGCCCGTTGATCTGGATTGTTCTTCCCCCTGATTGTTGGTGGCTTCTCTCCCGCGGGGATTTGTTTATGGGACTGCAGTTGAGGGGTCGTCCTGAAGGAAAAGGAGTGTTATTTGAGAGGACTCGGGGACGGTCAAGAGGAGTGAAATTCGCTGACTGAGCTGGGGAAGAGAGAGATGAGTAGTTATCAGACTGAATCTCATAACTGCATGTGTTTTACACTAAATTGGGTATTGGATTGAAGTGTTTGGAGCATGTGTACACCCTTCACCGAGTGAAATATTGATTCCTGTTGATTTCCTCATCTCCTCTCTCCGATTGGAGTCCAGCAGAGTGAAGTCCGTCTGTGACCGTGAAGACCAATCTCTCGAGTGTTCTGTCCGCCCCTGGCGATCATCAGTCCGGTAGTCCAGGAGCTGTGGGTGAGTGCGGGCCTTATGCGCACTGGAAGAGTGGAATTGCAGTGTGTAAATTGACGTTTCCCCTCACGAATACATGTTTAGAGTTGGATTGCAGTGTGTGTGTGTGGAAGAATACCTGTTATTGCCCCGCAACTGCCCATGTGCCCTGGGGATCTACTATTTACCATGAGAGCTGAGTGAGATTGCTTACATCTATGTGCGGTGTTCAGAAAGAAGAACCTCTGTGAGATAACGTTCACCCCATGTGAGAACTGTGTAATTGCTGTTGAGAACTGTACACTGCTGTTGAAGTTGATTCTGTCTGTCCTAGAGAAGCCCCGTTCGGCCTGCGACTGTGGGTCTGCTGCAGCTCTAAGCCTACCTGCATGGTGTGAAGTTATCTGTCCCCTGCAACACACGTGAGAACTGTACACTGCTGTTGAAGTTGATTCTGTCTGTCCTAGAGAAGCCCCGTTCAGCCTGCGACTGTGAGTCTGCTGCAGCTCTAAGCCTACCTGCATGGTGTGAAGTTATCTGTCCCCTGCAATACACATGAGAACTGTACACTGCTGTTGAAGTTGATTCTGTCTGTCCTAGAGAAGCCCCGTTCAGCCTGCGACTGTGAGTCTGCTGCAGCCCTAAGCCTACCTGCATGGTGTGAAGTTATCTGTCCCCTGCAATACACGTGAGAACTGTACACTGCTGTTGAAGTTGATTCTGTCTGTCCTAGAGAAGCCCCGTTCAGCCTGTGACTGTGAGTCTGCTGCAGCTCTAAGCCTACCTGCATGGTGTGAAGTTATCTGTCCCCTGCAACACACGTGAGAACTGTACACTGCTGTTGAAGTTGATTCTGTCTGTCCTAGTGAAGCTCCGTTCCGCTTGCGACTTGGAGTCTGCTGCAGCCGAGCCTTGATCTCTCTACTCACCGGTGATATTCACTTGTCCAACGCTCTCCCACTGTGAGTCTGACGCCAGTCTGTGAAGGAAGTGGCCTTCCTTCTCTCTACTCACCTGTGATATTCACCTGTCCAACGCTCTCCCACTGTGAGTCTGACGCCAGTCTGTGAAGGAAGTGATCTCTGTTCTCTCTACTCACCTGGGATATTCACCTGTCCAACGCTCTCCCACTGGGAGATTCGCCGGTTTATACCCGCGGCGGTGCTGCTCTGGGTCCCTGGGAAGGAGAGGACAAGGAATTTTAGACTAGGACCTCTTAATTGCTTTTTAATACAAAATAAAGTTGTTATTCCTTTTACTCCTGCCTCCTGCCTCCTCCTTTGATACGCTCCTCTGGGTGATAGTGGGTTAGGGGTGGGTGCAGTCTGGTTTGGCCCACCCCGACCTGTGACATGAGACAGCGATCATGGCCATCAGATAAGGTCAGGGAATGACCGCATCTAGAAACACATGGACAGAAAGACATCTTGAAAAGACGCTGAACGCATATTGCGCTGGAATGTGCCTTCACACCGGCAGAGGAGAACCCACAATGAGCTGTGAAAAAATGCAGCAAAATAGCAATTAAAATGGCTATTTTCGGAGATCACTCCTAATGGCAATGAAAACTGCTTTTTGCTCTCTTATTTGAGAAATCTGCTCAAAAGAAGAGGTGACTGGAAAGAAAGATTGTCTTCTTCCAACCACTCTGCTCCGAAGTAAAATATGAATTAAGTAATGTACAGGTCAACTCACGGGTCAATGCTCATTGGCTAGTTTTGTTACCACTTGGAGGCGATTGGGCTCCCAGGTGAGACCCCAATACGTCAGTATTGGTGTAATGTAGAACATGACTGAATGGGAACCAATGCTTTCTGAAGAGTTTCTCATCAAATTGTGCAGAAAAATGGTTCATTACTTGAAGCTTTTAACACAATGCGCCTTAGCAACATCTGGTGGTCAGACTTGTTTTCTCCACCATATCTAACGAATCACCGCAGAGCAGAAAAAGCATGTGACCAAATGTTACGACCCATTCTATGGAGAAGGGCTTGTCGTGACATTTTCAGTTGGTAAACAGGAATCCATCCCCAGCCAACAGATCACCAAAGACACAAAACATAAGTTCCACAAAACCTATAATTTAGTCAGGTGGAATGAAAGGTAATTAAATTAAGGAGCCATGGCTTCAGTGTGCCCCAAGGCCAAAATAATCAACAAAATAGACTTACAAATAAAACCTGTATGAATGACTTAATCGGGGGACAGCAAAATTACAAAGTAACTTCCCTAACACCCTATAAATAAATAACAGATTCTTTATAATGTTTTAGGAGCGTAGGGGTCTAATTAAATCATCACAAACAAAAGTATGATGCCGTTACACAAAAGAACATGATCAAAGGAAGGTTTTGAGATCTGTCGACAGGAGGAAGAATCCGGAGCTCTGCACGCCACAAGACCAATGCTAGAATGAGCTCTACATCTTCATCCGCCAATCAGGTTCCTCCGTCGGCAACCAATCTCTGCTCACATATACAGAAAAAAACAACCCACACAAAAACACAGATACCGAGGATTGTAACACCAAACAAAGCTTCGGGAGTCCGTGACACACAAGAGTGGATCAATAGAGTTTAATCTAATCTGATCTAATCTCATCTAAATTAATTTGTACCAATAAGACCACAACTCGTGTCATGTGTAGCCTGGTCAACGGATTCACATATTGATCAATAATATAAAATATAGGCTACAAGTATGTGATCCTAATTAGTAATTGCTGTAAGTGTTTTTTTTTTTTTTTTTTTTTTTTTACAATTTATGTTATAGGGAAGTATAGTGTTAAATCGTTTAAATAAATAATGGATGCTCGATAATCATTTCCCTTTTAATGCATCAGGTGGGGTCACGAAACAATTTTTTCAAACCAGCTGTTCCAACCTTCTGATAAACTACGACATTTGAAGCTTCAAACGCCATCAATTACGTGGTATTTCGATACAAGCATCGGTACAGTGTGTGAAACAATAGTGCTTTGAAAACTGCGTCGGAGCATCAGAGCCCCTGTATCAAACGTCCCATCCCTAGATGTCCCTGTTTGCCTGTGTTTTGGACTCTTATTGTCTGGATTGTTTGCCCCGTGGTTCTGACCCTTGCCTGTATTTCTGATTCAAATAAAGCTGCATTTGGATCCTCAACCCTGAGTTTCAGTGCAGACTGTGCAAAGCTTCATAAACTGTATCTGTTTTAGTTTGGGTATGCCATTTATTGTTTTTTTTCTAAAGAGGTTGCAGGCTAACAGGTTCAGGAAAACAAACTTCTGAAGAATATTTACAGCACGTCATGTCAGCAGTACAGTTGAAGTGAACCTGTTTTGCTGCATTCTCTCAAATGTTTTTCATTTCTCATGTCAGGTAAAAAATGTAATTATGACATGCCTTTACTTTTTTTTTCAGATTTCCTTGTGTATATATCCTCCTTCCTCTTGAACTCTGTTTTGTGTGTGGTAGGAAATGTATGTTCCTGCCACCCAAATCTCCTTCTCTTTTATGTTTAAAACAACTCTGAGGTCTGAGTTGTGCTTATTTCTGTTACTTATGACATGGCTAAAATCTGATTATACTGTATTCTGCACAAACTCTGCAACAATAACATGTGACAGGTTTAGTGGTGGGTCTTTCTATCCTGCATGTCAAGTCAAGTCACCTTTATTTATATAGTGCTTTTTACAATACAGATTGCATCAAAGCAGCTTCACAGTAATAACATGAAAATAATATAACAAAGTTTGTTTCTAGAAGGAAATTGCATCATCGTCCACCTTAAGTAAGGCAGATCAATAATATTGTTGAATGTTAAATGTCCCCAACTAAGCAAGGCAATGGTGGCAAGGAACCAAAACTCCATCAGTGACAGAATGGAGAAAAAAACCTTGGGAGAACCCAAGCTCAGTCGCTCAGTTCTCCTCTGGCCAACGAGCGAACAGTGTATGATTATGATCCAGGCAGTGTTACAGGTCAGAAGTCAGACTGGATCAGAACATTCAGAATATTATCCAGTTCCATCTGGTTGGAAGTCGGAGTCATCACGCCAGTATGGAGACGAGTTTGTTGGGGATCAGTGCCAATGGCTGTCATGTCGATGAGGCCTTGACAGGGCTGATGAGGCTGGCACTTCAGGGATGCGTCACGGATGGGTCCAGGCGCAGGTCCATCATCTGATCTGGATACGGCCCGGATACGGCATGTGGTTGTTGAGTTGTCTCATTGATTGCCCTATCAGCGGGGGAGTATGTAAACTGGTATGCCATACGTAATGGCGTCAAGAGCATCAGTTTCTTTTGTGTTTTGTGCATTGTTTAGTTAATTTTTGTCCTCTAGTGTTTTGTTGGTTAAATCTTTGTGTTTGCTGTTCATTGCTTATTTCAAATATTGCGGTGTTATGTCTACTTGTTTGCATTATTGTGACTATTTGTTACTGTGTGTTCTTGTTCATATTTTGTTAGACTCTTTTCTTTTGTATCGTTACTTTATCAAGTGTTTTTTTTTATTATTGAGGTGTTCTATGTATGTGTATATTGTTGGGAATATTGTTTAATATGAGTTTTGTTTTTGTTTCAGTTTGTGAAATTCTCTATTTTTTTTGGAGTAATTTTGTTATTCATTGTCTTCATGTTTATTTTTGGTATTATTGAATATTGTTAACCCTCTGGGGTCAACAAACGCGCCGGCGCGTTTTGCTGGATTTTCTTCACATTGTAGCACAATAAACTTAAATTACTCCGTCATTTATGGTCATACAGAAAAAAGAAATATTTACATTTATTCATTTAGCTGACGCTTTTTATCCAAAGCGACTTACAATTGCTATATATGTCAAAGGTCGCACGCCTCTGGAGCAACTAGGGGTTAAGTGTCTTGCTCAGGGACACATTGGTGTCTCACAGTGGATTCGAACCTGGGTCTCTCACACCAAAGGCATGTGTCTTATCCATTGCGCCACCCCACCCCCAAATATGAAAAAAGAATCTGTGATATTTCTACTTTTGTATGTGTCCACTTACAATCAAATCAAAACATTGTGCTTTTGTAAAATAAAGAAAATAAACAGGGTGTGCGTTCTGCCTCCCCGTCTCGCTGAACTTTTTTTTCTTGAGCACGTCTATAAACTGAAACAAAACTCAGCGAATACTTGTCACACATTTATGAGCCATATATCTTTATAAACATTTAAGTGTGTTCTTTTAAATGATCGGATTCAAACTGAAAACAAATATTCTCTGCTTAAGTAATTTGTATAAAACCAACAAGATGTCCAGTATCTCAAACGCTTGCTCATTATTTTTTATTTGACCACGCCCACACGCTCAAAAGAGATTGACACGCAAATCATCCACGCCTCACACGAACGCGCTCGTTACCTCAAAAACAAAGCACCAAACTTCACCAAAGTCTCTGCTTTTCATCGAGTTCGGAAGACACGCCGTGAGCTTACATTGGATTTACCTCAGAAGAAGAACGCGATTTGAAGACAAGAAAGATGTAAGGTAAGAAATTCTTAATTATTAGTTTATGTTATTGTTGCATAAAACTCACATTGGAGTTGAACTGTTACTGTGTTTGTGGATATCTGCTCAAACGTAGATATGTATAATATGGTAACCATAATGTATCATATCTTGGAGTGAGCTCTGCTTTTGAATGTATCATATTTTGGAGCGCGGCCTGCGTTTGAATGTTTCATATTTTGGAGTGCGCCGTGCGTTTGAAAAGCAAAACGCACCAAACAATAGGCTTCATGTTTTTATATTGTAATCAATATATTTTTCTCTAGCGTAGTTGTTACTGAAATCTTTTGGAAGACTTAATTTATTGTAATTATTATTTTATGCAGCACTGCACGTAGCCTATGCCTACAAGGCACAACAAACCTGGTGTTCATTATTGTTGGAAACATTTGTGTGTGTGTGTGTGTGTGTGTGTGTGTGTGTGTGTGTGTGTATTCTGTGAATTTTAAAAATAAATTTTAACCAGAAAAATCTAAAATCTATTCCCAATATCGTGCAGCACTTGATATCAGTATGTTCAGTTTTTTTTTTTTTTTTTTTTTACAGGGCCCAGATGCAACTGAGTCCTGCTGACTTCAACATTCACATGAGTCTCTGTACATGAACATGGTAAAGTGAAAATCAAACACCTTGGAAATGAAAGGTATGTACAATGTTTTTAGGAATGGCACAAAGTTCTCTGTCTTTGGATCATTGTTTTCAAAAAGTGTGCTTTTTGTCATTTGTTGTGTATCTTTGGATTATGTTGTGTTGTAAATAAATCCAAACAATCAAAAAGCCATTCTTTTTTAAATCTCCTCATTCTTTGTGCAAGGTTTCTCAGAATGATAGGGCCTGATAGCTCCTAATAGGGCCATTAGGGGAGGGTCTTTGTCTTTCTCAGGTGTGAAAGCCATGCATATTAATGACGTGATCACGCCCCCCGCATAAAGCTTTCTTACATAAAACACGTCTTACAGTTTTTAAATCAATATATTGTCTTATCTGAATGAGCAGTCAGGATGATTTTCACATAGTTTTAGAGCAAATATTCTAGGCTACGTGATACAATTTTCAAAAGTCTTGTGAAGAAATAATCAGTATGGATTTCATGAGCTTATTTCAGTGACAATTGTTTTTTGTATTTTCACAAACCACGCATAAACGTCATTATCTCAAAACTACAAACTTTTACATACATGCTGCTGATATATTATTGTAGCAGAGTTTGTGCTGAATACAGTGTAATCAGACTTTAGCCATGAAAATGTCACAAGTAACAGAAATAAGCACAGATGTCAGAGCATGTCAGAACACCTCCAAGGCCAGAAAACAGCTCAGACCCCAGAGGGTTAATGCGAGTTGTTTCAGTTTGTGAAATCCTCTTTCTTTATTGGAGTGATTTTGCCATTCTTCATTTGCTTCATATTTGTTTATTTTTGGTATTATTTAATATTTGTTAATGTGAGTTTTTTCACTTTGTTAAATAATTTTTCTTGATTTGGAGAAATTGTCATTCTTCATTTGCTTCATATTCGTAATTTTTTTTTGGTATTGTGGTGTTGGAGTTTATGATCTAAGTCTTTTTGTTTGTTGCAGGAGCTGAGTGTTCAAGGCAGTGGTTGGATTCCTGGTGGTGGTCTTCCTTCATGAGTGCTGTTTCATATTTTGCTTTTGTGTGTATGTGTGACTTTGAATGTGTGTGGGTGCCAACCCTTATCGTGCCTAATGCGGAGTTCACACTGAACGATTTTAGGCAGATTTTTCGCTCATCGACAGGTTTTTTTGAGATCGCCGACAAATGCCGAAATCACAGGCCAATCGGTGCTTGTTAACGTGAGTGACAATCACGCAGTGTGAATGATCAAAGACACGATCTGAGAGAATCACCCATGAGATATTTGAGATGCTAAATATCTGGACCTGTCGGCGATTCAAAATCCTGCGGTGTGAATGTGTTCTGACTGAAAACTACATCGGCGATGAGAGAGCAAGAAACAGGACAGCGGGATGTTCAGCGAGGAGTTATAGACCACAATATTTTAATATTTATGTTTACAATTATATCAAACAGAAACAAAGCACAAACATTTGCTTGACCAGCAGCAACAGCAGCTCATTGCAAAATTATTTATTTACCCCCAACTCTCTTTGAAGAAGCACACTTGCTCCCCGCATCTCCCCAATCATTTTAGCTCAAAATACCCCACAGATATTTTTATATAACATGTTAAAATGGTCACTTTTTGAGGGTGGGCAAAAACAACCTGTTTTGTGTCTGTCCCAAAATGCAAATGAGCTGCTGCTCCCGGCACAGGGGGCGGAGCTTCAAGTGTGTCCTTTTACCTCACACACACATGCACTGAAAATTTCTAAAACTTTTAGCCTTTTATGTTCAAAGCGAAGTCATACAATGATGGAAAGACTCAAGAAGAAGTGACAACATGTAGAAGGAATAGGACATTTCTGAATGGTTAGTTGATGAATTTATGTAGCTTAATGTGTAGTTATCTTCTAGTCATTGATTAGCATATTCTGTCTTGATAATCTATAAATCGTGTTCTGGGGGCAGGGTTTATGTAAATTTTAGGGTTGGTGATGTCACTAATCCAGGAGGAATGTCGTGTAGTTCCTACCAGCCATTTTTTGTAGTCCTTAAAAACCGATTTCTTTAAAAGCAAATATCTCCATTTGCTTTGAACGTTGTAACTTTGCAGATGTTGTTTATGATCAAACAGCAACATTACACACTAACTAAAGTTAGAAAAGTCAAATCATAATCAACCACCTCTTAATAACAATTTCAGTTTTGCAGTGTGAACTCGGCATTATGTGATGCATATGTAAAATAGCGCGATCATCAACATTAAACAGCATATAAATCAAAACTGCCTAATGTTACTGAATGAACTGTTGACCCAGGATGAGCTTTAGGACTGTGAAGCTTTGGAGGGGTTGATGACTCAATCTACTCAATCTGTGTTTGATTATCGTTCTGAATCCCATCTAGATGTATTCTTTGACAAACACATGATTTTCTCAGCTTTTTGCACAAAATGTTGCTTTTTAAGAACTTACATTCAAGTGTTGATAAAAAAAGAATGCATGAAACTAGACTAAAATAGTTATTTTGCTTAAATGCAGAGGGTCTGTTCTTTCTTTTGATATATTGCATGATCAGATATTCATTCAACAAAATATTCTGGGGGCCATGAAAGTTTTGTGAAAATGATCAAAAACGCTGGCGGGGAAAGAGCTAAGAGTTCAATGTATTTTTATGTGGAATATTTTATGTAATAATAAATTGGTATTAAATGGCAGAACTGTCTCAGTCCTCTCTGGGAAGAACGAACCTGTGAATTTGAGTGATTGTATATCCTTGGGTGAAAGCGCCTAGGTGAAGTAGTTTGCTACATTGTAAGACTATTCGAGATTTTTCTTAATGTGAGCCGCCTTGCACGCCTCTTCTCTATCTTCTTTTAATCTGCCTTTCCATCCTGCCACAGATAAATAGATGTTAATGAAGGTGATCCGCAGGCTCCACCATCACAGCGGCTACAAGTCAGCAAGAGATGCGTCCAGTGATCTCGGCGAGAAACCATCTGGCCCAAACAAGCCTGTTTTACCAGAATTTCCAAATAATTGGTGACAGGCATCAAAGCCAAGGACCTAAGTGCGGATCATAGACTCTACACCAGCTTTTCCTGTCTAATATGTAGATACAGATCAGGTGATTGTTATGTACTTGAAATATACAGTCAGTTTAATAGTGGACACCCACTTCAATTGACCCTGGTAAATAAAATATTCTATTGACCCAATAATCTCAATTGATCTGTTCTTTTGTTTTCAGTAAGCTTGCTTCTCTGCAATTAGTGCAAATTTTGGGACCAGAATTATGATTCTAAAGCGCAATATGTAAAATATTTGTTTGACGTCACAGCTCAGGCTGAATGGGGCGGGAAACCGTCTTGTCGTTAGTACTGTTGTGTAATAACGTTCACACTGACTCTTCAATCTGCATGTGTGTAATTTTAACGCTACATTTTATTCATTTCTTTTTAACCTTGTTTAACCCTTACCCCTTTGAAATTGATGAAAAGGTACATGTTGAAGTCTATAATATAAGAAAATGTCTTTGTGACATCAAATACATGAAAGATAACATAAGATTTGTGTCCATCTATCTAGGCCTACATGCTAGCAGACAGCTTTGGGTTAGCACCCCCTACCATTTCTAGTTTTTATTTCATCAAATCATAATCAGTGTTGATCAAGTAAATATTACAACATATTCAGATGATTAGATTATATTGGAATTCATATTATTGATTTAATTGAAGTTATAAATAGGACAATATATATATATATATAATGTAGCGGGTAGGGTGGTTGAGACGGGAAGTGTAGCTTGAAGGCCTGCCCACTGGCACTGATTATTTGGATCAGGTGGCATAAGTGATGCGTCCCTTTAAATGTGTCATAAAACATGGACAGGAGAATATTAGTGCGGTGTGAGTTGGAGAGTGAGCCTCTAGGAGTATCAGCTGTGCAAACGGGAGAACCTCGGCCTGGCGTCTGTGCGTAACAGTGAATGGTACACGCAGTTACGAGTCTACAGAAACTTTGCTCGCATAATAGCGAGTAGTGATTCTACACGGGTTTGCAGCAACAAGCAACGCTGGCGAGAGTGTGTACACTATAAGTCATCCACACCGTTAAACTTCATTGGTACGGAGCATATAGCTCTAATTCATCTAGGCTGGTTTCAAAAACGTGGGCCTAGGATGGAGGCCTGCTAGGGATAGCCTGCGAACCTAAATGTCTTCTTTGGTTTGGTGTATGTTTGTTTGGTAATCACTATATCACCGTATTCGGCCTATGGGCATTGTGCAATATCTCCGGTGTAGACAGTGCTTATTTTGCAGTGTTCACTAGTGTGAAGTGTGAAACGCTGTGTTAGTGTGTGTAGGGCCTATTTGGTGTGCCTCTTGTAGTGTGTATGTGAACAGTATTCATTTATTCAACTTTATTCACTGTATCCTATGTATTATGAGACTTTATATACTGTAACTCATCTACTATGAGACTATGATTTTTTTTTTTATGATAGAATATTGTCTTTTTAGATAACGTTTATTTATTTATTACAGACACTGGACATTATAATGCTAATCTTGCTCTTTTTTCTTTCAGGAATGAAAAAAGATGTGCCCAAGTTGTAAGGCCATTATCAATGTGGCCTTCAAAACTTGTCCTGGATGCAAGACTTGTCAGCCATACAAGGCAAAACTGCAGAAAAAAAGGGAAAGATTTGAATGAATGGAATTCGATTGGGCTGCTTCCACACAAAAAAACATCTCAGGTTATGACTGTAACCCTAGTTCCCTGAGAAGGGAATGAGATGCTGTGTCAATGGTGCTTTGAAACAATGAACAAGTTTGGAACAAGGCGGACTCCGCATGATTGCGTCAGAAGCACGGATGTCAACTGGTCACAGGCGGGTGACATCACAACCAGGAAAGGATGAAAGCAGTCAACTGGCATGAGCTTTCATTAGCCGAAGCAAGTCAATCACAGGGATGAAGGAAATATGGCTGAGCACCGCAGCGTCTTTTCTGAAACCGTATCAAGGGGCTCGAAGGGAGCTACAGATAAGCCTTCTCCTAAGCCAGGTCCTAAGTAGGACCCCTGGTTCGAATTGCAGGTCTCAGCCTCAAAGTACCACGATGGAAACACATTATTAGAGGCTTCCTCCCCAAAGATGCCTAATCCACAGGGGCATGTGAAGAGCATCTTCCCTAGGGAACACATTTTATTTTTATTATGTTAAATATGTAAGATGTTACATGTCAGTAACATATTAAATGTTATAAGTAACATTGTCATGTGCTCATGAAACACAAGGAGGGGGAATTTCTGTTAAAATAAGTAATCAAATAATTTCATTGAATGTAAAAGGTTACATAAAAAAAAAAGAAGTTTTTCCCCATTTTCATGGATAATGCCCAATGTTGTTTGTCTTTAGATTGAAGTATCCACTTCAAGCAAACTTATTATTGAATTTTGTGTAAAAATGTGTAAAATGCAATTTTTTTTTTTATATTTCAGCTTGACAAGTTGGCTGCCATTGACCTCCATCCCATACTGCCTCTTGGGAAGAACGCTGACAACGCAATTGTGGCTGATGCCATTTTAGGTGGTGATCATGTTTTGGATGATGATCTCCTCCAGGGGTTGAAGACTGTCTATGAAGCACTGTTAAAATATTTGTGTTCTTGTCTTTTCTTGCTATTTCTTGCATTAAATAACTTTATAATACTTACAAATAAACACACACTCTCTACAATAAATGGTTGTAAGTGTGCACTAGGTTGGGCACTGTATCAGTTTTACAAAGGATCAAGTTATAATTTGTTCATCTAAAGACTGATACAATAGTCGCTGTATACATTTTTGTAAATGCTAGTTTTTTTTTTTTTGTTTTTTTTTGTCGTCCTAAAGTTCATTTTCAGAGAGAAAAGAAGAAATGGACTGCCCCAGATACGTAACTGAACTCCAGCACCACTGCTGAACCCCTCCAGTACCACAGCTGGATCCCTCCAGCACCACAGCTGGACCCACAGCCAGATACCTCCACACTTAAGTTCCACAAGCCAAAACCATCAAGTGTCACAAAAAGAGATAAAGGTAAAATATGCATAAAGCTTTTAAACAATTCCCAAATTGTTTTAACAATATACATTTTCTTTCCTAGAGCCAACTAAAAAAAGGAAAGAAGACAAGATGAATAAAGATACATGTAAGTATATTTTAAATGATGTTAGTAGACATGTATTAAAGGTCAAATAATTAAAAAATAATTATATTGTATGTAATACTAAGTGTGGCAAGGGGGTGTTGTTCAGCGAGGTCTGAAACAGGAGAGACGGGATAAAAGCCAGCAGAAACAGGAAGCTAGGGAGAGAGATTGACTGAGGACTCGTGGTGATCGTGTGAATACTCTGGAGAGATGCCAAGGATTTTATATGTTGAAAGACTGAGTTTATTTGAAGCGCAGAGTGCGCCTGTTTGTTTTGAGAAGTTTGTAAATGAATCCACGAGCCTCAGTAAAGCCGACCATGTCTCCTTCCTTCCACATATACTGAACCTCATCACACTGAGCAAGATTATATCAGATATGCCTTAGCTCTGGCTCTGTACTCTTGAATGCTCTCTGACTAATGAGATGGTTGAGGTTGTTCTTCTAGATTTATCAAGGAGATGATTATGGAGACAGATGTGCTGAATGCTTGGAACGGGCTGGAGAACAACAGCTTCCAATACCAGAACATTTTTAAAATAGAGAATGAAGGAAGTATGCAAAAACAGCGGAAGTCAGATCAGTATTGATTCAATTCTATTGTAAAGATGATCAATTATGAATTTTGTTCAATTCAGCTATATACCAGCTCTGCAGAAAACTGTCATCATCCATGTTCGAAAAATAATACATTATATATGATAGATTTTCTTGAAAATTACTTGTTGTCTAAAACAGTTACATGTTTTGTTTTTCTGTCATAGTGGAATCAAGTGGAAAGACTCTTGGGAGCCTTTAGTTAGGAAATTAGTTTTTAAGAATTTTAACAGTTAAAGTTAAATGTTAATATTGATTCCAAAAGGTTGATGTTATTACCAACATATTTTCTATTATTATTATTGTTGTTGTTAGTAAAATCCTAATGGCTGTTTTGTTGCAGTTTGAAGAGTAAATCACACTGCTGTCATATGAGCAAAAATAAAGTCAAATTTCAAATGTTTGTTCTCACTTTTCAAGTACTTTCTAATCTAATTTATAATCAGCAGTGATTTGGGGCTAATTAGATACACAAAAATAAAACAAAAAATAAAAGGTTTGCTTTTATGGATTTTACATGCATACCTTGCACATCATCCATCTGACACTGTATGGTATTTAGTATGCCCATCCATCCATCTTCCTAGAGTTATTCCTGCTCATTTGCAGGATCTGCTTCACACACACACATTTGATTCGACACAGATTTATGCCTGATACCCTTCTTGAGCACTGAGAGTTTCACATTCACACTCACACTCCTACAACAATTTGGCATATCCAATCCACCTAACAGCAGATCTTTGGACTGTAAGGTAAACCGGAGCACCCTGAAGAAACCCATGCTGACACAGGGAGAATATGCAAACTCCAGAAAGGACTCCTGGCTCAGTTGGGACTCAAACCTTCTTGTTGTGGGATGACAGTGCTACCCACAGTGGCCATATTCAGTGTGTGCACACACACACATACACATATACACACACACACACACACACACACACACATAATATAAATATATATATATATATATATATATATATATATATATATATATATATATATATATATCATAGGTGGGCATAGATTCATTTTTTTAATCTATCTAGATTAATTTTGAAATTAATCTAGATAAATCTAGATTAAAATGGCTCATTTGAATTCTGCCGAAGGCATTCAGAATATGTGTGCTACCCAAATAATGACTATAAAAGTAAGTCTTTGAGAACGGGTTTCTCAAGCCAGGTGGCGCATTAGACCAGGGGCTCATCTCCTGTTTCCAAAATGCATCACAAACTGCTTGAGAAAGCTGTTCTACTCATAGACTGTAAAAGGTTACTACTGTACTGTTACCGTCCGTAGGCAACATTAGGTAGGCCTATGTTATTATCAACTACTATAGGCTATCAATTAGGGATGGGCGATATGGCCTAAAATCCATATTGTGATATACATTGCAGCCTCTTGCGATAACGATATATATTATAATAAAACCATTTCAGAACAGGTTACACAGACCCTGCTAAACAACTGCTAAATGTTTTTTTGTTTTTTAAAGGGTGTATGTAGTTTTGAGAACATATATTGTGCAAAACTGTAAGTATACAACATAATTTTGCAGATGAATAAAATTAAAGTACACTAGCTGCAGAGACTTAAAGGGATAGTTCGCCCAAAAATTATATTTAAGCCATGATTTTCTCACCCTCAAGCCGTTCGAGATGCATATGTCAATCTTTTTTCAGACTAACACATTTTCAGTTATTTTAGAAAATGTCTTAGATCTTTCAGTGGTTATAATGTGAAGCAATGGGGTCCAGCTCGTTCAAGTCCCAAAATGTGCATGCATCCTTCACAAAAGTAATCCATCCGGCTCCAGGGGGATAAACGAAGGCCTTCTGAGGGTAATCCGTGCGGTTTTGTCGTAAAAATATACATATTTAAAACTTTATAAACGAAAATAACTGGCTTCCGGTGGTGGTCGGCGCGCGTTCATGGAGATGGAAGCGTCGTGACGTAGAACGAACGTGACAGCGCAGCCAGAGAGCAGAGCAAAACAAAACTCTACGTTCGTTCTACGTCACGACGCTTCCTACGCTACGTCCTACGTCATACGCCAGCATCCATCTCCGTGAACGCACGCCGACCGCCACCGGAAGCCAGTTATTTTCGTTTATAAAGTTTTAAATATGTATATTTTTACGACAAAACCGCACGGATTACCCTCGGAAGGCCTTCGTTTATCCCCCCTGGAGCCGGATGGATTATTTTTGTGAAGGATGCATGCACATTTTGCGACTTGGAGCAGCTGGACCCCATAGCTTCACACTATAACCACTGAAAGATCCAAGACATTTTCTAAAATAACTGAAAATGTGTTCGTCTGAAAAAAGATTGACATATACATCTCGAACGGCTTGAGGGTGAGTAAATCATGGGTTAAATATCATTTTTGGGCGAACTATCCCTTTAAGTAGGTCTAATGTTTATAATGGCTTGGAGCTTATGAAACCCCAAATTTAAAGTTAGAATATTGTCTAACTGATGTCTTTTCAGTTAAAAAGAAACACAACAACGATTCTTAAAATCGGGCGCAGACAGAGATTATGTGCTACACCACTAAGATATATTGGGAATAATACGCGCGCGCTGATATTCAGTGATATCATGTTTTGTTTTGAATTTGAGGTGGTAGAACGGATTAGTCGTGTGTTAACTTACCGAACTGTCACCCCACACACTCTGTCTATGTAGTTTGCTGCTGCTCGTCGGACAGCTTAAATCCGAACCAAGTCCAAATAATGGATGTTGCACCGATCTTTTTCACCAGCTTTCACTTTCAGCCGTGTTTACTTAAGATGACGACGAATATGATGCGTTGCAGCGGGGTGTACCTCGCGGCCGCGAGTAGATTGCGTCATCATAGCTTGTGTAGTATAGAGCAGCTCCCAACCCAACTTGGAGAATAGATTAACGGCGATATTGTTTTTTAATCGCCCGATAAGAGTCTCGCGTTAACGCAGCATGTTAACGCCGATAACGGCCCACCACTAATATAGATATATATATCCCTGCCCATTGTAACAGTCACAAACCTGTTAACATGTTTTTTTTCCTTGTTGTAATTGTACTACCCACCATGAGGAGGCAACATAGAGCTATACTCTCGTGTATAAAAGAGGTTTAGGGAGAGAAGTCAGATTTGTAAACTACCGGCTGCGTCTGAAACCGCATACTCAATGAGTAGATGATATTGGAACGGTGGGAGTAAGCATGGCTTATGGCTCCAAACAATGGCCGTTTCTCAATTGGCATTCTTGTCTGTACTTGTGTTCTTGTGGACTTGTGAAACGTCATCAGTCGCTGCCCCAAATCAAAGTTCACATCTAGCCAAGTCCAGTTCAAATCCCCGGATGTGTTCTTGAGCGCCCCTTTTACCGAGGATGCATCGAGAGGTGACTTGTGCGGACTTGAGACAGCCAGGTATCCCAGAATGCATCTCACACCAACCAGCAAGCGTCAATAGCGGAGGAGAAACCCAGCGTAATTTAAAAATACTGCGGTTATTGCGTCACGAAATGAAGAGTTTTTCAGTCGAGAATTTAGTTGATTAAAGGTCAAATATGTGGTTTATTTATAAAGATAAAAATAGCGCCTATTTTAAAATTGTATCCGACGTTTTCGGAGTTGTGAGATCAAGGTGATCACCGGGCGCTCATGTACCCGCCAAGAACAGCCTTTCCTCAGCTAGTGCTTCTGACGTTTGCCGCTGGCTCTGATGTCTCTAGTCTATAACTTGTAGCCTGTATAATCTAGTCTCGAGATATAATTCGTTCTTGTGTATATCTAACAGGTGATCTTTGGTCTCTTTAATCTATACTTTGTTCCCTTGCAAATATTTTGTCTGAGGGCAAAGTGAAGTTTCATAACTTTATATATTTAGGCTATTTAACGTTATAGACTACTAGAGAGGTGATTTATGTTTTACTGAATCGTTTGCTTTATTTTTTATTGTATAGCTTCTTATACCTTTTAGGCTACTTATTCTTTTATAATGGCTATTTTTGATCATTATTACATGGCTTGGCTGGATTCCAATGTAGAATGCGGTGTGTTATTTCTTGATAACAGACCGTTGCCATGAAAAACAGAGCGTTGCTATGGACGCGGAACGGACTATTTTCTTTGGCGGAAGCAATACAACCAGTTTTAAATCAATAAACTCCTTTTTAAATCAATAATTCGTGTCAAATTATTTATTTATTTTGTAGGTAGCCATGTAATAAGCAGGATAATGTATAGAGAGGCGGTCGTTATAGCGACTAACAACCCCTTCAGGCTGGCTCAAGCTCCGCTTCGCGTCGGGGTCCCATTCAGCCCGTCGGGGTTGTTATTCGATATAACGACCGCCTCTCTATACATTATCCCTTACTTAAAACTGACATTTAACAAAAATGGTTTTGTCATTTTATTTTATATATTTTAAATATTTATGTACATTCTCTTCACTCTGTGTAGGCTACATGGATAATAAAATAATTTCACAACCCTCTTTTTGTTACCCAGTAACGCGCCTGAATTAAAGGCTCATTATGTGAGTCATAATCCCATTATTTGATCTTAAATTGTTTTTTAATGTGCATACGGTATTTATTATAGATATGGCAAGGTCATCTAACACAGAGTACTGTAACTGGATACATTCACAAGGTGAGCTGTATAAAACAAGGCCCCAAAAATGTTTTTCTTTGATGCATTATTGCAACAAAAAGATATAGTTTCAACAGTCAGAATCTTCAGGCCTGAACTCCATGGTCAATTTAAAGCATCAGAAATTGATCGGTGAGTCGTCACAAATGTTATTCTTTTGAAAAGTAGATTCACAATGACCTTTCAGCTCTGAAGTATTTATGAACTCTTAAAAATGGTTCTAAACAGAACCAAATTAGAGTTCTTTGACTCATAACAATTGCAGAACCCTTTTTGGAGCCAAATAAAAAAAAAAAATTCTAATGAAAGCATTATATAGAACCCATGGTGTTATAAAGAATGTTTTTATTATGTTAGTTTATTCTATTCTATTCTATTTATTTTATTAATATTATTCTTTATATTTTTTTCTTTCATATTTATTAATATTGGGGGTTGTTTTACCCCTCAATCTGCCAGGTGTCATATTAACTTCTAGCCTCAAGATTGATTTGGTGGCTTTAATGACTTTGTGACTGGGATTGTTTATGCATAAAGTTTGTATAAAGAATTTGAAAGGTAAAATAAGAAAGATATTTTAAGATAAATAATTTAGAGGAGTCAGGTACATGGAGATGATGATGGTTTACAGGTATTAATATGACAAATTAGGTGTGGGTGTGTGTGTGTGTGTGTGTGTGTGTGTGTGTGTGTGTGTGTGTGTGTGTGTGTGTGTGTGTGGTTATCTGAAACAGAAAATACAATAAAATGTATATTAATAAACATGTAGGCTATGGTTACATACAGATGCATAAAGAAATCACCCGCAGTACAACCAATAATCCACTAGTGGAGGCTCTAACACTATAAATGAGCTTGCATAAATGCCATAAATCTCCAAATGGTAAAAAAAAAATGCCAAAACAGGCGACCAATACATTAAATATAATATTTGCAGTCATTTGCAAGGCAATAACTAAAGTATATAGAGTAGATGGCAACTTTAGAAACGCATGTGGAGCGCCGTAGCGGGCTGCAGCTGTATAACAGTAGGAAATAACACGAGTATAACAACTTCGCCACCTGGGCTAATAACTCTGCGATAAACGCGTCATTCATGCAAAAGCCGCACACAGCACTCATACACACAAGATTAGTGCAGGATTAACAAAGGCTGGCAATTCTCTGCACCGTGAATGCTGCTCTCATGACACTGGACCACACCAAAGTGAAAGCGCCTAGCGCAACCACGAGCGAGCAGAACTACAAATGAGCACATGCATTATGGGTAACGTAGTCTATGTAAGGGCACGGACTTTTAACATATATGCTGGAAACACTGACATTCTTTTTACGCAGCGTTCTTAAATATTATGTGCAGCAAATATTGGATAAAGTTATAACTCCAAAAATTGTGCCATTGGAGTATATTCTAAAAACAAGCTTCCAATATGAACAAGTAAGTACATTTTATAACAAAATTAAGTATTTGAATTTAAGTTGATGTATCTATTTTAAATGGATGTAATTCTTCACACTTTACCTAATCATTAACCACTAATAGAGATCCTCTTATAGGAACTTTGATGCCACAATTCTCAAAATAATATTACTGAAATTGAAAAGAACAGCTTTAACATACTCTATTTTACTAATCTGTGTAAATGTCTCTTTCAATAGGTATTACTACATGTGAAAATTGCTCAGCAAGAGAGTGAGGGACACAATGTCACGAGGGATGGAACTTTTCTTGCAAAAACCATTTACACCATGTGACACAACATCTTCTGCAGAACTCCCAGTCTGGACGAACACTGCCTTCACATTGGACAGTGGTATAGTATGTCAAACATCTCAGTGAGACAGTATGACCACAAACCATGTCTGGGTACGACAAAAGACACTGAGTTTACAAGCATTCAGTCTCAAGGCACTGCAATCTTTGTTCCCACCACAACCTCAGTCACTCAAAACTGTGCGCACAAATAAACACTTATATCTGTCCATTAAAACATCCCATTAGTAACATGTCACCATCCAGTTAAAAAAATACTGTGTCCAAAATGTCAAAGCCAATTCAAATCAAGTGCAATAGAAGTTAAAACATGGAAACCTCACTATGAAATCTTCCTCTGGCAACATTTTTAAAGCAAAAATTGGCAATAGCATTGTAAGCGCACTTGTTGATGTAAAACGCAGCAGATCTGATGATGATATTGTTGATTGTCTGCTTGAACTACCAGAAATGAAAGTCACGACACACAATGAGTTTATCATCAGAATTGAGCCTAAAGCTTCACTGGAGACCAACACAACTGCCATGACTGATGACACTGCTGAAAGAGCTGGACCATCTAAACAAGACTTCGAAGATACAGAGTTTGATCATACTTTACTGCACATGCACACACCACCACACAGAACACATCCTACACCAACAGACACTTCTCCTTGTGCCATCCAGGAAACACACACTGACATAGAGCAACCATACAACTCAACACATGTCCAAGAACCAAAAGGTACAAACAAAAACTTGCGGTCAGTACAAAAAAAAAAAAGAAAGAAAAAAAAGAAATTAAATATTTTTTTCCTTTCCACTGTGAAAACATCGTTTGAATTTCATTTAATACTTGTTGATTAAACGTCTCCATGTTCAAAATGTATAGTTTATTTTTTTTACATGTGCCTTTATTATATGATATCTATGGTAGCACGTGCTAAATGGGTTCTCCGGTCAAAAAAGTTAAGGTTGAGGAAAGTAAAGACGTTATTTGTGGATATGTGCACAATGTCAGTCCTGTGAAAAAGCATCTCGGACTGGGAACAACTTTTTTCAAACCAGCCGCGATCACTTTCATAATGTCGTTGTTTTCACGGCAGAGAAACGGACATCTTTTTTGCAGGCAAATAAGAATAAAAGCCCAGTGAAATTACAAAAATCAAACGCTGCGTCAGTGAGTATCTATTAGATTATTATGTAAATATTTACGCTTTTATTTAATGTTACTGTTTATTAACCTGTGTATTAATTTGGTTGTTTTCCCAGGTAGAGATGGTGGAGAATCTGACATCCAGTGCGGTGGCTCTGCCGACATTTCTGTGGTGCCCAACCTTGACTTTCCCATTAAAAACCCACCGGTGAAATATAAGACGATTGCTGAGGTGAAGTTAATGGCCCCGAAGCAGAACGCAAGAAGTTACTGATTTGTTTTGCTATTAATTTAGTAGTAATTTGGTTAAGTAGGGTATATTGAGCGTCTGTATACGTGGTGTGATTGGTTTAAGCAGTATTGTATTGATTTATGTAAAAGTAGGCTATAAACAGCTTCTTCTAGGTGGTTAAGCTTATAGTTTGAAAGCATTTAGTAAGTTTAAGATGTTTATATAAAGGGTTTTTTGTATGGTGAGTGCCATACGCGTGC
Organism: Rutilus rutilus; assembly: GCF_951802725.1. Classification (NCBI taxonomy): domain Eukaryota; kingdom Metazoa; phylum Chordata; class Actinopteri; order Cypriniformes; family Leuciscidae; genus Rutilus; species Rutilus rutilus. Next base: position 49,185,388 of record NC_140212.1, on the reverse strand, counting down.
GCAACTAATCGAAACGTGTGCAGTGAAAGCTTTCTGTCTGCTCGAGTGCCAACAGCTGCGTTTACATGGACACTTATAATCGGATTGATGGCTCAATCGGACTAAAGAACCTTCATGTAAACACCTTAATCGATCCGATTGAGCTCGATCCGAATGAAATTTCGATGGGATTGAAAGGGGTGGTTTATCCCGTTTGTAATCCGATCGAGAGAACATGTAAACACTTGATCGGATTGAAAACCGAAACTGAAAGGACTGCACATGTGCAATGATGTTAACTAGCGTAATGACATATGAACGAGCTGTTGTTCCTGTTGAATAAAGTGTCATATTAATAAGTTTCCCGTCATTCTAAAATCCTCATTTCACTCGCGCATCTGTGAAGTGAAGCAGGACAACGTCCCACCAGTGCTTGTTTTGGATTCTCATCCACAGGCGTCTGGTTTTGGCCGCGGGGAGGGGCATTTTTACTGCGTGATCAATAAGCAGCACAGCAAAACTTAATATGCTCTAAATTATGACCAGAGACGGATTAATATTACGTCTGCTGTTTAAAACAAATAAAGAACCAATAGAGGAGAATATTTATGCGCGAACAGCTCGGGAAACTCTGTATATTCATGCATTCATGACCTGTATATTCAATATTCATGATATTATGAACAGCAGCTACGCTAATTATTACCCATCTGCTTTTCTGTTGTTATCTCGGGACGCTAGTAAATACAGATCGTCAGCTCCAGTTTGTATCCAGCCTCTCATGGAAACTACAGATGCCCCAACACCCGTGAAGAGACGACTCGACGCTGGCGATATGTTTATGCCCTAAATCAATACAAGATTAACTAACTGTATTTCTCTATGTACATTTCTGAAATGCACTTTCTGTAAAGCTGCTTTGAAACAATATGTATTGTGAAAAGCGCTATACAAATAAATTTGAATTGAATATTCGTGCAGTGTGCGCATGTCAAAACATCAGATCCGATTTGAAACTTGTGACATATAAACGCGCACATCAACCCGATTACTTTATTTATCATTCATGTAAACACCTTGTTTGGATTCATCAATCGGATTGATTTCATTCCGATTGTGTCCATGTAAACGTAGATATTGTAATCAAACAACGAAAGACAAAGAAGACCTGGGCCCGTATCCCTAAAGATTCTGAGAATCCTCTCAGAGAGCTCCTAACTTAACCTAAAAATTCCTTGCCAGGAGTTTTAGCTTAGAAGTGATTCCAGAACATTTTCAGTGAACTCTGAGCAAGGAATGGTTGGAAAATCCTATCTTAGTGAGGAGGTGTGGTTGACCCCGTTGCTAGGTATGAGTCATCATTTCAAAAGCCGTGATTGGTTGATCCTACAAGTTTGATGAAAATGAACTTTTGGTGATAATGAGCAAAGGATGTACCCTCAAATCAATAAACATAATTATACACTCTAATCTTATGCAGACTGTAATTGTAAATAATATTTCACATTCAAGAAAATATCTGGAAAATGAATAGTAAGCTGTAGGGGTTATAGCCTAACATTAGAATCTAAAATATGTGAAAACTTAAGCTCATTACACCCTGTTCAAATAATGATTCGTGTCTTATTTGCTCATATTAATATCCTAGCTGGCATATTTTGTACTTTCACTCCCATATGGACCCCATTGAAAACAAGATGGCCTATCTCAAGGGGCTGTCCTTAATGAAGTAGAAATTGCAACGTTACAACTCAGTGTGGTCTTAACGAGGGTAACACGGCTCAGCTTTTATCAATGTCTGTGATTGCTGGCTGGTCTATTTATGAAGGCTTGTTAACAGATATCCTACAACACAGAAAATGGAGAAAAAAAGGAATCGCAAGCCGAACTGGACTGAGGAGCAAGGTTTGTTGCTGGCCCAGTTGGTGAACGAACATAAAGGAATGTTACGAGGAAAATTTGGCACTCCTAAGCCACTAAAAGTCCTCTTCCCTGCTCTTAGAAGATCTCGCCTTAGGAGCCCTTTTAAGCGCTAGGAATCTTGAGGAATAGCTTTTATATTAACTGGGATTTTCGTGTCACTTTTAGGGGAAATTCCAAGAAAACGTCATGACTTGAATTTGGCCGCTAGGAGCCACTTTTTGCACAAAAATTCTTTAGGGACACGGGCCCTGGTCTTGACCTAGTAGCATTTTTTAAATTATACATTGAAACGTTTTTTCGTTATCTAACATTATCTAATCTAACATTAAAAATTGCTTTAAAAATAAATTGTAATTGTTAATAGGATTTAATTAGTTAATACATGAATGTTAAATTGCAAATTGTTACTATTCTAAAAGTAAATTATTGGGATTAACAGACATTCAATTTAAATTAGATGAATTGACAAAAACAGGTAAAAACTAACCTAAATAGATTTACAATGCATACAATTATTTATTCTCAAATAAGCAACACAATGTCATTTCACTGATGCTTGTATGTAGTGATGTTCAAGTACACAGTAATTTCTCATGAAGCTTCATGCTGGTGCACAGATTTCTTTGAGAGAAATTGATCATATTTTGCTATGTAAATTAAATAAAACAGAGCCACGCCACAGGTTTATTGCTGCTGAACATTTTACTTGCCACATTGGATACGCATTGTTTTTGATGCTCCTGATGCTTTGAATCTTTTCCCAAAACAATCAGAGTAAAGCTTAAAAGATTCAAGAGGCTTCAGTTCTCCATCCCTATAGCAGACATTATACAAGTAAATTTACCTTTCAATTATTTCCACCAGACTATCAGGGGCCGTATTCACAAAGCATTTTATCTTACCACTAGGAGTACTCCTAAATCGCACTAAAAGATTTTAGCTAGGAGTTTTCTCTTAAAAGTTATTCACAACGCCTTTCAGACCTACTCTTAATAAAGAAAAATGACAACTCCTAAACTAAGAGTGAGTCTTCGTTGCTACGGATGACGTCATTACTCATGCACGAGCGTGACTTAAGTGACCACCTTGATTAGCTGATGATTGTAACGCGGGAATGATTCCAAACCCCTCCCCTACGATGATGAGTGACAGGTGACAGGTCTCAGAAAGCGTGCGCTTCACAAGTAGTGCGAAGGACGGAAGATGATGAATAACTGAATAAATAGCCTAAATGAATAAAGAGTAAGGCAAAACAAATAGCCTAGTAGCCTAATGAAACATATGGATTGATGCAATATCTTTGCAACATTATTGAATTAATCTGTCACTATATGCCTCTGCCTACGTTTGCAAAGAGAAGAACATTTTAATTTGATTCACAATCAAACGTTACAATTAGTTTACATGCAATGAGTAGCCTAGTTTTGGTTGTTGTTGGTGGCGTTATTGCATCTCTAGTTATGCCTACAATGCAAAATTGTTCCCTCGCGATTGGAAGCTCCTGTAGCCGCCGCACACGCATTTCAAAACATCACAACGTGAAATGCCACAAAAAGCGGTTTGTGAATAGGTCTCAGTGAGTTAGGAGTCCTCTCGACTTCTTTTAAGCTGTCCCAGTCTTAGGTGCTACTTTTAGGGCTAAAATGCTTTGTGAATTACTCTTAGTCAAAAAAATTAGGAGTCCTAAAGTTACGAGTGACACGCCCATTATTTTTAGGAGTTGCTCCTAAATTCGCCAGTTAAGAGCTACTTTTAGCCTTAAAATTCTTTATGAATACGGCCCCAGATCCTTTTCATGCATCCACTAAACTAAGCTTGCCAATTCTAAAATGATTAACTCAGCAATTTGATGAAGGTATTACTAATTCCTGCAATCACCCTAATTGCTTAATTGAATCGTTTGTCAATTGTTAATTGCATACCAAGCATTGTAATTTTCTGTTCTAGTAGGCCTAATCTACTATAAATCACACCGCTTGCAAACATCTTTTTACATGCAACAGCAAAAATAAACAAATATTTAAATAAACCAGAGAATCTGACAACTGCATTTATGCTTACATTCATGCAGTTTCCAGAGTGCAACTGTCTAGAACAAACTCAAAGCTTTTTAATGCAACTTTGCAAACAAGTCGCAGTGAGTATCACCAAGCTGTCATCTTTGCATCTGAAAAACATCAAACTTGGACAACTTTGGCATTAAATCAGACAGCAGTTAAACTGTCAAACATAACAAAAAAGCCAAGTAAGTGTTAGTCTAGCTATTTATTAGTCCTGTTTTGATATCTGATAGAAAATCTATATAACTAATCTGTTTTTTAACAGATTAACTTTCAGTAATCTTATACTTTTCACATTCATTGTACCATATCAGTTTTCACTTTTTTTTCATTCTTTAGGCCTCGATGCTTCTGAATATTTCATTCAGTGTGATCGGGGTGCTGTTCTGGAAGTCACAAAATCTACGTTTCCCCACAAACCACCAAAGGAGACAGAAGAACTCACTGTAGAAGAAGCAAAATCTCTGGGATCACAACAGTTGGTAAGCTGTTTTTTAACCCTCTCACTGTGTACATATAGGGTTGTTTACTTATTTTAGTAATGTTCTAGAGCAGGGGTTTTCAAATTGAGTGAATGTGAGAGTAGGTAAGGACAGCCGAGCCCCCCCTTCCCCAAAATCCCGTCCGCCTGCCCTAACACACACACGCCTCTGCAGTAAATGGCATTTTTTGTGTGTTCCAGGCAATGATGAGTTTCAATAACAACTGATAAAATGTAAATATAATTTTATTTCCACAACTTTCTTAAAAGTGCATTCATAAACGATTCTTTGCAACAGCAAATAATTTCCAACTTCATGCAGGCCTAATTGAGGCTACTTTTAAAATCACTGAACATCAGTAGGCCTGACCACAAGTCAACAAAACATGCTTAACATGTGCAATCGGTGCTAGAGCTACCGCCGATGACACCTGATGGCTGAAATCGGGACGGTGTGTCTGGGCTTTAAGCCCACATTTGAAGGAGATGCACATCATCTCAAACAAAATCAGCAGTGGTGGAAAGAGTACTGAAAAAACATACTCAAGTAAAAGTACCATTACATTCCAAAAATGCAGTGTGAGTAGAGTAAAAAGTACTTGTCCAAAAAACTACTTGAGTAAGAGTAAAAAAGTAGCTTATTTAAAAGTACTCATGAGTAGTGAGTAGCGAGTACTGAGCTGCAGATTCTACCCCCTTATGATAAACACTGTGCACTACAATTTATAAAAAATAATAATAATTGCACTTACTGTAATTCACATTATATTTGTTCTTTGTCAGAAAGATTGAAGAATATCTATCATCCATCTTTTTAAAATGCATCAAATCAGTACTCATCACCATTTAAATCATATTATAAAAAAAAGCATTTAAAATTAGGCGAAAGGCCATTGAGCCTGAGCATGCTATTGTTGCACATAAAATATCAATATTCATAACTGTGCAAAGAATTCAAAAACCTTTAGAAACTCATGATAGTTCAGCATCACACACACCATGAGATGGGTTAAATGGAGATTAAAAAAATACCCATTTTCTCTCCAAAACGGTACCAATTTTAGTGTTTTGATAAATGAGAATCCCTAATATTATCAGATTACCTCACCTAATGCACTGAAAAAGGCTAAGATAGTGAGCTAACACTAATTACACTGTAATTCCAGGCTATTAAATATGTTACAATCTAAACGTACATTGTTATAAGGGTGGCATCATCCCTTACATTTTACACGGCTACATTTACTCACATTGTAATGCTGATAATATAATTTGTAAGGAAAATTGTGCATTAAATAGGGAAGTTATATCCGGGAAACTTTTACAAAAGAAAGAAACAAACAAACACACACACACATGCATGCATGTCGGCGAAGCTGTTTTATCAGCAGCATCCACACAGTTTAAAGAGCATCTTGCAGGTTAGAAGACCCAACAAGTCAATGTATAGAAAAATAATGTAGGAACTAGATTTTCTTTAAAAAAAAAAAAGTATAAATACGCTACAGTGGCTTCTGGAGTCGTTTTTGTGAGAATTTTACTTCCGCATCTGAAAATGGGCGTGACGGGCGAGAGTCGTGACGTAGCGCGAGGGAGAGCGGTCGATTCAAACAACAGGGAAAAATGGATCGCAATGACATTTCGGACGCTGAGGAAATTGTTGACGGACCACAGCCATACAATTATGAGCCTGCTAGGTTGCCAAGAGAGCAGGGACAGGCCAGGATTAATGTTAGACAGAACATATTGGAACTTACAATAACAGAAACTAAGCTTTGATCAGGCGTTTGTCATGCTCATTAATATCCGCCCAGACTAACTGATCTGTGGACACTGGATAGTTCGTTCATTCATTGCACAATGTTTATTCCTGGTTTCCACGTCAGCGCTGTTTGATCCGTTAATAACGGAGAAATGTGAATATTTCTCACTAGATCTCGCAGCGATGTTATTACTTCAGTGGTGAATTCAAAATGCTTTATTTACTGGATCTCGCAGTTACAGTGTTGCTTTATCAGGCTCGCGCTGCACTGGTCCAAACTGAAATTGAAATACAAAAACTACTGAAAACACACTGACTCACGACCGCTCTTACTGAATACCAGCCTCCTCTACACTGAGCTGGGCAGAGCACAGCACACGTCTCCCTCGCGTGACGTAAAATGCCGCGATGTTGAAAAAAAGCGGTTAGTACGAGCAGTCAAAGAAACGCTCACTTTATCTACTAAATTGGTGTCCTTATGTCGTTTTAAAACATTTTAAATCCTGCATTATCTTTTCATATGGTATTTTCATACACGGTTATATATTCATTTAGATTTTTTTTTTACCTGCAAGATGCTCTTTAACATGAAAAATGTTTTTGTGCAAGTGCACTTGCCAAATGAAGACGATTGTATGAAATGGATCAATAAAAAAATAAAAAACCGAGCAGTAGTTTATTAACGAGCTGTAGTCACGCACTGACAGAACTGCAGTTCAAGTTAACGCCATGGTTCATAAGGTGCACTGATACTGAATCTGGCGACATGACGAGCGCGAGACGCGGCAGTGCACAGATCGTGACTCTCTATAATGCGATTATGAAGTATTAACGCCATGGTTCATGAGGTGCACTGATACTGAATCTGGCGACATGGCGAGCGCGAGACGCGGCAGTGCACAGATCGTGACTCTCTATAATACGATTATGAAGTAAATGGGAGCGGGAATTCACCGCATTATGAACTGGTCACGCAATACTACATGGGCACGGTTTATGAATTTGTGGGTACAGATTGCAAAAACTGAAGGCACTGTTAACAAGTCTGAGAGCGCGCCGGATTAGAAACTCGTGGGTACGGTTTATTAATCCGTGGGCACAATTTGTTAAACCGAGGGAACTGTTTGAGAATTTGTGAGTACAGTTTATTAAACTGAGCGGATGGATTTCAAAACCATCGCCACGGATGTTTTTTTTTTTTACTCACACAGGTGACTTCCCGGGCTCCGTATCCTCCATTAATGCTGACTTCTGTTGACTTGGGACAAGGAAACGACGCATTTTAAAGCTAATACTCGCACACACAATTACCGATATCAATAGAGCTGCATACAGTTATTTTTTCTTCGCGTGTCGCGCCTCCTCACCTATTGATAACCGCTGCGCTAGAGGAAGATTTAATGACTTGCAAATTCTTCTGAGATTGTATTTTTAATACCAATGTATTGTGTGCTGTGTTGTTTTATTGTTATATGTGTGTTTGAATAAGTGGGCCGCCTATCTTGGCCAGGACACTCCTGTAAAAGAGATTTTAATCTCAGTGAGGTTCTCTAGCTCCTGGTTAAATAAAGGTATAAATAAAAAAACATTTGAGAATTTCTGACTTTATTTCTTCCCCTTTGTCTAGGAGTGAAATCTGTCTCGCTCGCACGGAAACGTGCATTTGGAGGAAAATGATGACTGTTCTCTTCAGAGCTGGAGAACTGCTGGAGTCTGAGTCTGTAACGTGGAGCGCTTCTGTCTCACACGGCCTCTAAAGACATCCATCCTAACAGTTTCTCCTGAAATCCCAAAAATAAATCAGATAAATGTAAACAATCAAAATAAAATGGAGAACAAGCCTATCGCGACGTTTCGATATGCAATACCTTCTTCAGGCAGGCTTGTAAATAAATGTAAACAAAAAAAGATAAATAAAGGTAAATATATTATATATTTATATAATAAGAAGATATTTTATAATATATATATATAATATATTTTTCTAATGAATCTGTCTTAAATAGTGTTCTTTTTGAAATTCGATACTACAGCGATCGTCGTGTCTGCACATTCAACAAGTGAAGTGTGAGAGAGAGTGAGCGCGCGCATTGCGCGCCCCCTTAAATAGACTGCCGTTGAAAAAAAAAAAAACGAAAACCGGCTAAAGTAAGCTTTATACAGTCAAAACAAAAATCCAAGTCGGCGAATTGTTAGTAAATAAGTGAAAGGACAGATGTATAAAAGGATTTTTGTGAAAAAAGTTCAAATTAAAGAGTTACACGGTGTTTTAGTGTAATTAGGTCACTCTCTCCTCCGCACATGGTCGAGCAAGAGTGGAGAGACAATGAAACAACAGAGTCCACGAGGGAAAATGGCGATATAAAATCGAATTCTTGTTACAATCGCATGGGAATGGTATGTACATGTAGCCAGGGTTGTGCCTAATCATGCTGATATTTTTGTATCTGTGTTGTGCATGTTGTTAATCATTTTTAAAGCACTCAACTCATGGCGACGACATCGGATGACGTCACGACCATCGTTCGTCGTGTGGAATGTGGTTTTCCTCGTCATGAGGTAAAATATTTATTTTAGATCAAAATATCGAGTTTTAATGCCTCAAATCATGCTATACATATCCTTAACATCTCAATCAACTAATATTCAGGTAAGATGGATCATATTTTTAATTCTGGATGTTGTTTTTAATGTGTTCCTCAGAAGGAAAATAATTAATTTAAAATCAACCAAATTCATTTTCATGCCAAAAACGGCTTATATGTGTAGTCAATGTTGTATTTAACTCAAAATCAGTTGGGATGAGTTATATTTGTAACTTTAAATGTGTTTTTTGATTGTTCAAAGATGAGATATGCAAAGCTCTGATGGGGGCGATATCGTATGACGTCATAACAATCGTTCGTCGTGTGAAATGTTTTTTCCCACACAAATCCTAGTCCTTTTTAAAGGAAAATGAAGATATGAAAATGGAAGATTGAAGAGCACTTATAGTTCTTTCATCTGTGAAGATACTAGCCTACTTGAAAACAGTGTAGAAAATATTGCAAAACCTTAAGACATGTAGGAGGAGTAAAATAAATAAAATTTATAAGAAAGAGAATCCTTGTAGTATTTATTATGTATGTAAGGATTCATTCTGTAAAATATTTTAATGTAAGGATCAAATATAAGTGACCAGATAATGAAAAAGGAGACTTTAAGCTTTTCAATGATATCTTTGTATTATTTGATCTTTTTAAAGGTGAACTAAGTAACTTTTTTTACCTTAACTGAACAGCTTCGGAGTCATTGGAATGGTTATAATACTTATTTCGGGTTGAATGGTGGTCGTTTCGCACCCCCTGGTGCCTGTGAGCGGAAAATTCGCACTTGCAACTTTGAGCCCCCGCGGCAGGAAGTATCGCGTGATATCAGGTCTCGCGATGTAAACAATTGCTTTACGGCCAAAAGAAATCTGCTCAAATATTGTCATTATTGCGCTCCCTCACGCTGTCCGAACCTGAATGAAGAAGACGTTTTAAAGAATGTCCCATCTGCTTTGATGTCGTTGATCTGCTAGCCTCTGGTGTCTGAGAATAGCCAACGAGTTTTTACAACAGTGTTGTCAAATATCTATTCTGAAGCTGTGGGGGGGAGCTCTAGAGAGAAACCTGCGAGCAAAAAGAGAGAATACAGTGAAGAAATCCCAAAGCTACTGAGTGCTGCTTTAATAAAAATAAATACATGAAATCTTTTTTAATCACATGACCTTCACTTTTTGAGTCATATTTATTTATATTTCTCCTCCTGTTTGTGCAAACAAACAACAACATTCCTTTGTCTTCAATCAGTGCTTATAAACATCTTGCATACAAACAACGCTGTATATTGTCGCTGTATATAAAATGATTTATTGAATATTTTCCCACACACTGCTCTATTGTGCTGCAACCCAAATACTCTAGTACCTGTCATGATTTTTACACAATAAGAAATATCATGAATAAAGGATAGAAAAGAGTGACTCATGACTGAATGTGGCTTGCTAAAACTTCTTAAACACTGTTTGTGGTTTTAAAGGGGAGGTGAAATGCTCATTTTCACTCAATCTCCTGTTAATCTTGAGTACCTATAGAGTAGTATTGCATCCTTCATATCTCCAAAAAGTCTTTAGTTTTATCATATTTATAAAAGAAAGATAGGCTGTACCGAGTCTTTCCGGAAAAAAACGAGCGGCTGAAGGCGGGCCGTGTGGGCGGAGCTAAAGCTGTGCTAACGCGCCGAGCTAACAACACAGAGACATTTGTTCAACAGTTTTACTCACCGTCCGGTTCCAACGCACGACCGCGAACCTTTATCATTGTGACTGTTCGATCCTTAAGCATTAGACGATCTGCAAATCCGTCGATCTGGGCTTTGTCGAAATCATCGTCGAAATTCAGGGAACAAACAGTCTTACACAACTCCGTTGATGCTCTGAATAAACAAACTCCATCCACGGGTCCCTTAACGCTGGGTTCTTTGGGAATCTGTGCAGGGTTGTCTTGCCCTGGCAACCAAAAACACACTTCTTTGGTGACATTGACTTCCCAAAAGCCGAGCAGAGCGCTTTGATGGACGTACTGCTTTCGCTCTCTTCTCTCTCTGGTCTACGAGTGCGCGCGCGCCCGTGGAGAAGTGCCCTTAGGACCCGTATAAGGAAATTCTGCTACATCTGACGTCACACATGCCCATACTTTTTGGCACAGAAATACTCCTTCAAACGTACAATTTAATTTTTGAAACTTTGTCCATGTTTAGCATGGGAATCCAACTCTTTAACAGTGTAAAAAACTCAGTATGCATGAAATAGCATTTCACCCCCCCTTTAAAGTAAAGTTATGGTGGCACATGCAAACTAGGCCCGACAAGGGCCGGTCCAAAGCTCAGAGACGGAGGCACTGGCTGGTTAGGGGAATGAAACGTCCAAGGCTCAAACCTAAGGTCTGAAGGCCTGCTTGTGCTCGGTCCATCCGTCCACTGACCACTCAAGACCAACCCGAGCCAGACCAAGTTCACCAGCACGCACCCCCTCATATTTCTCAATTATATTATTAGTGTGATGTTGGAAACTATTCCTTCGTCAAAGCAGAGACCAGGAGATGTTGGGATATCGTTCAAGCAGAAGTTATTCTTTAAAAACAAAGGATCGAATCAGGTTTTCCAGAAGAACGTGTCTTTTATGACTAGTGGAGGGCCTCCCAGTATCCCCAGAGAGAGAAATATCTGCTAGTCTCCGAATCCATCAATACAGCATTGACACGCATTGACTCAACACAAACTAGGCCATTTATTTACAGTGACAAGTGACTCGCATGAGTAAAGTTATTTAATTCTGTCTTTCAGCACACTTCACACTCCGCAAGCCTTCTGCAGCAAAGGTGGCAAGGATAACTGCACAGGAGGGTTGGAAGGTGAACTGCCCAAGGTCAGAGGACATTGAACGGCTGTGGAGATCAGCTCCAAAGAAAACGGTTAAAGATAACAAGTTTGTGATTCAGTGTGTGTCCGAGCAGACCTGGACGGGGCTGGCCATCAAAGACTTTGGTGCAGAGCAAGGTCTAGGCAAGAAAACCTTTCACTTATCTTATAAGGGCAGAAGAAACAAATGTACATTTTAGCAGCCATGAACTACATGTAATGTTTATTCATTAACTCAAATGTAATGTTCTCTTTATTATAGGAGTTGTCGCAACCTGACGATTTTGCAAAGATGACATAGTTTGTGATTACCATGGCAAGGTCATCACAGCTGCAGAAGGGCAGAGCCAGCAGGACGAGCCAGGTTATGCTTTCTTCTTTAAAGCTGGACAGAGAGACCTGTGCATCGATGCCCAGACCTTCCCGTGTGAGTGCCACCCTCATGCTAACACTTTTGGCAGAAGAATTAATCATTCGTGTAAGCTGCCCAACCTGAAGCCGTTTCATAGCAGGATGCAGATAAATGGGGAGGACAAGGAAGTCATCTTGTTCAAAGCACTAAAGGACATCAGTGTAGGCACCCAGCTTAAGTTCGACTATGGTGTAAAGAGATTCTTTCCGGGGAGAGGGCCTGAACCTGGAATGGCTGGATGAATAGGCCAGGTCCAATGGTCTGACTGACAAGTACTTACATTTGTACCAAAGTATATATATATATATTTTTTTTTTAAATTGTGGTTTGCAAAAATAATTTTTTCATTCTTTTTTTTATTTAATAATTTTATTCTTTACTTGTTAAAGTTTTTTATTTTTATAAAAGACTTTTATTAGAGCTGAACATTTAAAACGGCATCAGAGGATCCACACTGGAGAGAAACCTCACAAGTGTTCACACTGCAACAAGACATTCAATCGGTCAGAACGTGTGAAATCTCACGAGAGGATCCACAAATAGATAATAATGTAATACATATATTAATGTTCAATAATAATGCTTGTTAAAAAAAAATCTGTTAATAAATAAAATAATAAATAAATTTGTTCATTTTTACTTTTGCTTTTTTGTTTATGCTTCACAAAGTCATTTATAAATGTATATACATGTATAAATGCATTTGTGGCGGAGGGAAATATGCCACCGCCTTGTGGGGGAAATATTCAGCACTATACTAAGGAAGACTGAGTGAGCAACAGGATCCTAGTCCCCCCACCCAATGCTATTAGTCTTTGTACAACTGCTAGCCTTGTTGTGTGTGGGGTCTATCGTGTTGCACTGTGTAACACTCAAGAGTTGGCGAGGTGGGCTTCAGGATTTACTCTTTTTACAAAAATATTAAGTGCATTTCAAGCCATTTTATGTAGTGTACTTGAGTAATGTTCAAGTAGGTTTTAAGTAGACTGCTGTAGTAAGTATACTAAGATCATGTTTACATCTAGGTGCACTAATGCAATACTACTTGGGACTACACGGTTTGATATACACTACCGTTTGTTTTTTCCAAAAACAAACAAACAACAACAAAAAAAACACTAATGTTGTGAAATAGTATTACACTTTAAAAGAATGGCTTTCTATTTTGACATTTTAAGATATGAAATCATTGTAATATGTATATGTTGATGTTTACACTCGGTTATTATTTAAGTCGTTAAAGGATTAGTTCACTTTCAAAAAAACATTTGCTGATAATTTACTCACCCCCATGTCATCCAAGATGTCCATGTCTTTCTTTCTTCAGTCGCAAAGAAATTAAGGTTTTTGATGAAAACATTCCAGGATTTCCCCCCATGTAATGGATTCTATTGGGACCCAAACGGTAGAAGGTCCAAATGACAGTTTCAGTGCAGCTTCAAAGGGCTTTAAACGATACCAGACGATGAATAAGGGTCTTATCTAGCGAAACGATCGGTCATTTCCAAAATAAATAAAAAAGTTTAAGTTTTATAAGCACAAACGCTCGCCTTGCTCTGTTCTGTGATGCGCGTTCGTGACGTCACGTAATACGCAATTACGTTGAAAAGGTCACACTTGACGTGTTTACAAATGTGCGGAAGGAGGACCATATACACATTTTCAAATGTATTTGTGTCAGTTTATCGTTTAAAATGCCCATTTCGTGTGCGTATCCTGGGTGTTTTAATATTAAAAAGCCAAAAAGAACATTTTCTTCAGGACAGAAATTTTTCAAGCGTGACTTTTTCAACGTAATTGCGTATTACGTGACGTCACGAACGCGCATCACAGAACAGAGCAAGGCGAGCGTTTGTGCTTATAAAACTTAAACTTTTTTATTTATTTTGGAAATGACCGATCGTTTCGCTAGATAAGACCCTTATTCATCGTCTGGTATCGTTTAAAGCCCTTTGAAGCTGCACTGAAACTGTCATTTGGACCTTCTACCGTTTGGGTCCCAATAGAATCCATTACATGGGGGGAAATCCTGGAATGTTTTCATCAAAAACCTTAATTTCTTTGCGACTGAAGAAAGAAAGACATGGACATCTTGGATGACATGGGGGTGAGTAAATTATCAGCAAAAGTTTTTTTGAAAGTGAACTTCTCCTTTAACCGTTGGGCTGGTTAATATATATATTTTTTTTCTTTCAGGATTCATTGATGATTAAAGAGTTAAATTTCATCTTTTTTAACAATAGAAATCTTCACTATCACTTTAAAAAAGATAAAAAAAAAATCAAGTTAATACATCCTTGCTGAATAGACATATTAATTTATTTCAAAAAGGGAAAAAAAAACACACACTTTTGAACGGTTGTTGTAGGCAGACAGACAGACAAGGACTGAAGAATAAAGTTTCAACACGATTTTGATTCAATAACACGCATGTAAACAGAATGTGGCAATACACCTTAAGCAAGACCAGACAGAGAATGAACGTGAGGGTACAATTTAAATAGGAACTCAAACAAGATGATTAATAGAACACAGCTGAATCAAATGAACTCATAATGATGGTGTCCATGGAGTGGCAGGAAAACTGAACAAAGGAAGACGTGTGACTAATAACAACAAACTGACTGTGCAGGAAAACTAAAGCAAACTGAACACAACTGTGACAACACTAGTGTCTGTTACAAAAGATTTCTATTTTAAATAAATGTTGTTTCTTTTTAAATTTGTACTCACCAAAGAATCCTAGACAAAGTAGCACAGTTTATGAAAAATATTAAGCAGCATTACTGATAATAAATCAGCATATTACAGTTTTTCTCGATTGCTTAAACACTATAATCAGGCTTTTGAACTAAAATTTCACAACCACAATGCCATTTATCAAAAAGCACACCCATTTCACTAAACTATAAACACTATTCCCTGTTTTGACACGAGTCAAATTTGTTGAACTGTCACTGCAAAACTCTACACACAAATCCCTTCATTTCTCATTGCCTACACCATCTTGTCATGTATAAAGCACTAGCATTCAGTATTGTTCACTCAAGTCAGCACAGCTTCAGCTCAGTTAGACACAATTACCCAGGTGGAAACACTAGGAGTCAAAATTTAACACACATCAATCAGATCCTTCAATGGATAGATAAAAGGGCCCAAATCAGTTTGAGTTTTGGAACAATGGATCCAGAAAGACATGAAGGAAGAGATCGAGGAGGGATGAGGAGGATGAGGAGGACGAAGGGCAAGAAGACAAAGCAGTCTCAGATGAAACTCAAGCCACTCTAGTTGCCCATGTGTTAGTCAATGGTATGACTATGAGGGAGGCTGGGCTACGAGTAAGGCCAAATTTGAGTCGCTTTACCGTCGCCTCGAGAGCCTTCAGGGAGGAGTGGTGACCAACAAAATTCTATCACTGAATAAAAGACAAACTTTTCCAATAGTCTTTGATGAGGTTTATTTTCTTGTAAGAAAAGGCCAGCAGTCGTACAGTCACACAGAGTGGCACAGAGTGTGACGGTGAAGGGCATCCTTTCTCCTTTATAGTCTTGACTCCCAGAATGTTATCTTTCTAGGCAAATGATGGCGTTTCAACCATAGGTGGAATATTCTTAGACATGTTCATCATATTGTGTCCTTGAGTGGAGGCCCTCCTGTCATGTAACAACACTCTTTACCACTCATAACATTACCAAGTAAATGTTAAATGGATTCAAAAAGTGACAGTAAAGATTTAGATTGTTAAAAAACATTTTTATTTTGAATAGAATAAATCTTTATTGTTCACCAGGGTGGAACATTTTCTATATATGTTGCATGAATGCAAAATAAAAAGAACTGCATTTATTCATTTATTTATAAAGATTTTATTTTTAAGAAATGCTCACAACGACTTTGTTTCCTCAGACGAAGATGGGAAACGTGTCCAGAGACAGTGGGGTGAACACTTCATGTGGAAGTGGGAGTTTGTTTCCTCAGACGAAGATGGGAAATAGTCCATCGAGCGACAGTGGGGTGAACACTTCATGTGGAAGTGGGAGTTTGGTAAGTAGAAATAATATTGATAGAAAATGCTTTTTCATTTGGCCTAATCTTTATTAACTTCATTTATTTCTTCCAAGGTGTTTTTTTTTTTTTTTTTTAGTCTTCCCACTGTGATTTTAAGCCGCACTGACTGCGAGTACACTTGTCATTAAAACTTGATTATCGTATGATGTGCAGTTGGACAGATGTTGTGTTGTGTTATTTTGCAGGACAGTGAGCACACATCCTCATCGCAGGAGATCGTAGGAGGAGGTCATATTCCTCCTCCTCCTCCACCCAACAGCCCCAATCCCCCCGCCAAGGGGCAAATGATGACGATTTTGAGGTAATGGATATATTCAATGTAGGCTGTCAAACTCTCCAGTAGCAATTCTGGTGTTAATTATTCATTTGATTTTTATTTATCTCCAGTACATTTGCAGACAACAAAGAGGAGGATGAGGACCGATTTTTTTTTTCTTTTTTTTTTTCAATAAAAATAAATATTTTATACATACTCCCCTTTAATGTGATTTTTGATTTTATTGCAAAACAAAACTCCAATGAAAGGCCTGAATCCAGGCTATATGTTACCCTTAGTCAGCAGCAAATCTGCCCTCTTTGTTGAGACCAGGGTAAAAAAATAAATCACCTGGGCAGAGTTTTATCCTGGTCTCAACCAAAAAAATGTAAGGGCATTGCTTTAAATTATAGACATACCATAAATTACAGAGTAGATTTCCTCTGCCCCACAAGTCCAGGCTCAACAATTCAGGCCAACTCTTTCAGCGACTGATCAGCATTACAGTGTATTCAATTTGGCAGGCCTGTCCACCCGCTGGGGTCAAAAGATCAGATCTCTTAAAGTTTTACCCTTACCCTTTCCATGTAATATTTCTAATCAGAAATTAGATTAGAATTTCTAAATTTAAAGACTAACAAATTATATTAATAAGAGTCTCTTTTCTAGCTACGCTACTGCTCTTAAACACATCCATCCTAACAGTATCTCGGGAAATTCCAAACATAAATCAGATAAATAAAATAAATCAGAGAAATAAATGTAAACAATCAAAATAAAATGGAGAACAAGTCTATCGGACTTTTCGGTATACCTTCTTCAGACAGGCTTGTAAACAAAAAGGATAAATAAAGGGAAATGTATTATATATTTATATAATAAGAAGATATTTTATAATATATACAATATATTTTTTTAATTAATCTGTCTTAAATAGTGTTCTTTTTGAAAATCGATACTACAGAGCGATCGTCGTGTCTGCACATTCAACAAGTGAAGTGTGAGAGAGTGAGCGCGCGCATTGCGCGCCCCCCTTAAATAGAGTGCCGGTGAAAAAAGTTTTTTCCCCCGAAAAACGGCTAAACTAAGCTTTAAACAGTCAAAACAAAAATCCAAGTTGGCGAATTGTTAGTAAATACGTGAAAGGACAGATGTATAAAAGGATTTTTGTGAAAAAAGTTCAAATTAAAGAGTTACACGATGTTTTAGTGTAATTGGGTCACTCTCTCCTCCGCACATGGTCGAGCAAGAGTGGAGAGACAATGAAACAACAGAGTCCACGAGGGAAAATGGCGATATAAAATCGAGTTCTTGTTACAATTCCATGGGAATGGTGTGTACATGTAGCCAGGGTTGTGCCTAATCATGCTGGTGTGAACATATTTTTGTATCTGTGTTGTGCATGTTGTTATTCATTTTTAAAGTAATCGACTCATGGCGACGACATCGGATGACGTCACGACCATCGTTCGTCGTGTGGAATGTGGTTTTCCTCGTCATGAGGGAAAATGTTTATTTTAGATCAAAATATCGAGTTTTAATGCCTCAAATCATGCTATACATATCCTTAACATCTCAATCAACTTATATTCGGGTAAGATGGATCATATGTTTAATTCTGGATGTTGTTTTTAATTTTTAATGTGTTCCTCAGAAAGAAAATAATTCATTTAAAATCAACCAAATAAATTTTCATGCCAAAAACGGCTCATATAGGTGTAGTCAATGTTGTATTTAACTGATATTCAGATGGGATGAGTTATATTTTTAACTTAAAATGTGGTTTTTGATTGTTCAATGATGAGATATGCAAAGCTCTGATGGGGATGACATCGGATGACGTCACAACAATCGTTCGTCGTGTGAAATTTTGTTTTTTCCCCCATAAAAATCCTAGTCCTTTTTAAAGGAAAATGAAGATAATATAAAAATGTAAGATTGAAGAGCACTTATAGTTCTTTCACCTGTGAAGATACTACTTGAAAACAGTGTAGAAAATATTGCAAAACCGCAAGACATCCCAGCAAGCATTTCTGCTATGGTAACGTCGCTGGCTACGTGCTCGCAACATTGTAACAACGTAGAATTGTAAGACACAACAGGGCTGTAGCAACGTTGTTGCACAACATTCAGCAACTGAGAGACGACGTTCTGACAATATTTTGATATGCTGCTATATCCCCCATTAGCTATACTTTTTATCGTTTATTGTCTATATTATTATTTAATGGTGCTATCAACACCTGCAAGTGTACACTTTGAAGAGTAAAAATGACAGAAGGTTTCGTTAATTCAACTTTATTAAAACTGCATAATAGAATCAAATTGCACTTCCAAAAGTAATACGTTTGTGAGAAAAAAAAAGAAATAAACGAATATACAAATTTATTTTAAGTGTATTAAATAAAACATAAAAAGCAAAGGCAGATCAGAACATTTAATTAACAAAACCGGGTCTGTATGGCAGACAGTAGCCGAGCAGGTGTCACCGGGGAAACATATCCACAAATCCAGAGGAGCAAAGAAACGAATGAGACTAAATAGCAGAAAAATCTAATTACAAACTAAACAGTGCAAGCGAGGCTACATTAATCACATTAGAAATTAAAATTGTAGGTTGTGTTTGATAGCTGAGGAAGGCTAAATTAAACGCAATACTCACGTATCGTTGCTCGATGAAGAACGAGACAACACAATGAGCCCAACAGGTGGTTGGAATTTAAAAGGCTGATTTTCCCGCTTCAGGGCAGTGACGAGTACATTATGTAGTCCAGTGGTTGTCCAGACACCCTCGGCACAACCTTAAGAAATGGCCCTGAACGATGGTTTAATGTTAACATTGTGACAACGCTGTAACAACCTTCACTACACAACGTAGTTATAGCAACCTTTTGGCCATGTTGTTAAAACGTTGTTAGAAGGTTGGCTACGTTGCGCCAACGTTCTGTAATTGATACTGTTCGATTCCTCAGCACCCATTCATTTATTAAAAAGTTGTAGCAGGGTTAGAAATATTACTGTTTTTGATTGCATATATTCAAATAGCTATTTTAAATAAAACAATAGCATTCCATTTAAAAATAAGAATATCCATTTTGATTTCATGGTAATATTTCTTTTTTCTTTTTCTTTCTATTTAAATGTATTTTCCTCCAGACATTGTTTGATTTTGTGGGGCAAGAAGACTTATCCACTGAACATTTTAGCATAAGAGAAGCCACATCTGGCATTCCGATTCACAGTAATGCCCTGTCAGGATCAATCGAGGACCATAACATAATGGGTTTCTCAACTCTCTATATTCTATGGACTCCCGCAGTTGAGGAAGAGGTACAGTGTTTGGTGTTTTTATCTTTATTTTTTATTTGCAGTGTCTTTATTATTGATTGAACAAATGTAGCATGCTGCCTGTTTTAAGTGGTCCTATTATGCTCTTTTTCAAAGTCTTGATTTTGGGGTGTAGCCTACTAGAATAGGTTTTCATTAGGGTTGGGAATCTTTAGCCACCTCACGATCCGATTCTGGGAGTCACGATCAGATTCCAAAATGAATCTTTATCCACTGTTTCTTAGATTACCAACTCAAAATAATTTCATTACATACATAATCAGCGGGAGATCTAATAAGCTGCGTTAATGCACAGATCTCTTTAGAAATATACGAAGATGTGGTAAGTCTGAAGTCCTGTCCGTTTAATCCCTTAAGACTAAAGAAAAGCCAATCTGCTGATGCCATTGAAATGGAAAAATTTTACAGCAGATGTCAACTGCTTTTAAGGCTGGTAGAAGCAAACCTACTGCTGATAGTGACAGCAACTTTGGAGCACAAGTAGCTGAGGACAATTAAAAACACTGTGCTAAAGACCAGACTAAAGAGAAAAATAATGAATGATTTATATGAGGCTCAGGAGAATGATGCACAGGCATCTAACTCATACCAGCTGCCACTTAGTATTTACCCTGTATCCTCCTCTGTACATATGCCCAACACACAACCAACCCTTCTACACACATACACAAGAACCACCTCACCACATGCCTCTACCCACAAGTACACAACTGCTGCCGAATCAGTACCAGCTTCACAATAATGAGACGCATAGCTACAGGAGAATGCTAGAAGATGATGAGTGAATACAGATTTAAGGGTAGATTGTCAGTCATGGTTCTCAAGGTTTACTACAACTACCTCTGTTTTTTGTGGTTAATAAGAAAAACAATGCATTTGTGTGTTTTCAAATGCATCTTCAGTTATAATTGTGTGCATCCTTTATTGATATCTTTGTTTTATTTATATTTTGGCCTTTTTGTTATATCAAGGCCGTAAGTTATATTCTACCACAGTTGTGGGAGTCATACACACCGCTATTGTTTTAAATGCTTAACCATTTCACCGTAAGTGACATGAACAAATGTTTTATTGGATTGCTTACAGTATATCCTGAAGTGAATAATAAACAGTTATTTATTTTTCCAAGCAGACTGTTTGTTTTTTTTGTTTTCAATTTTGACCTCTACCCAATTGTTGTGAATTAACTTCAAGATTGAATTCTGTAATTTCATAGTAATACTACAAGTAGAAAAAGTAACAAAATAATTTCATTAAAATATGATGATGCTAAACCATTTGGTTATGCAGGCAGTTTAATTTGTTGCTCAGGGAATTTCAGGTGGCACTAAATATCAAAATATTAATATTGAATACAAACAAAGTTATGAATATACAATTTTGAAAACCTTAAAATATTGCAAAGTTAAATGTTGTATCAGCGATTTCAGGCCCAAACATAAATGATCACATTCAACTAATCTTTCCTAACGATCCACTGCCCGCCCCATAAGCATGCCGTCAAAAACCACGTCTCTGTAGGCAGCCTAGGCTCTGAGATCTGCACACAAAAACAACTGGTTTCACCAACCACTCAAAACCAAAACAAATAGTGTTCCACCCAATCACCGACAGGGGGAGGGTGTTGTGAGGTTTTCGCATGCAGCCGTGCACGAGACCATGCACAACACCCTCCCCTGTGCGCGTGTTGGTAGGCTCTTACTCTCAGTTCATTATTGGTCTGGCCTACATACTGTTTTCAACATTTGAGACCGTATATGAGATAAATCCAGTTTACACTCTCATGTGACAGAGTATGAGACAACCTGAAAACCTGGCCATTAAATCTATTCTTCATCCATCTTGATGGGGTGAAATACTTGTGCTTGCCCACCTTTAGGTGAAGGTGTCGAGAGCTTGCTCTGCACTAAAACATCTGAAATATTTGTGTTCCTCCTATAGGCCGTGATGGGTTTATGGTGTTGTAGGAAGTTTGTGGAAGTCAAGAACTTTGATAAATTAGATTTAACGGCCCGGTTGAGCTGTGTACTAAAACACGAAAAATGCGCCACCAAAGGAATAATTATATTCCTGTTCGCCGTGTCCGGGGCGGGAGGTTTAGGTGTGTCAAATGATTTAAGTGCATTTCTCAGGAAAGAGCGTGAATATCCACACTGTCTCAAAGCCTTGAAAAGAGTGTTTGTTGCCGATGCTGCCTCTCCATCTCCATATCAGCAAAAATGCTGTACAGCAACCAATAGGGTTGCCACCTGTCCCGGTTTTACCGGGATTGTCCTTCTTTTTAATAACCTGTCCCGGGAAATTTATCCACTCTCCCGGGACACTGAATGTCCCGGTTTTCGAAAGGCTACGTGAATACGTTTGTTCAATTTACTATTTTCTCACTTGAAATAGCCTATGCATTGTGCACAGAGTGGTCGGTGTCTCTCATAGGGTGTCTCTAGAATGCGCTATCATTGGCTCTGGGACGGGTGTGTCGTGTGACGTGACGTAGGCTACGTCATCTAGCGCATCTGTCTTGGCAGCTAGCCAGTTACTACAGGTGGCAAATTGAAGCAGTGAAGAAGATTGTACGTCGTCAACATCGTTTGTTGGTGTTAACATGGGTGGCGAGACGGAGGACAGTGTGTCAACAAAGACTGACAGGCCAGTAAAAAAGAAAATGAAATGTTCAACCTACTTTAATAATGACTGGATGAAAAATGAGTATTACTCCACATGGCTAAAGCAAACACCAGGCGATCCACTATATGCTGCTTGGTCCGTATGCTCAGTTAAAACGGACATAAAGTGGGCCTATTTTTTTTAGCAAGGCAACTAAATCCACCGAGCTGTCTAAAGTAGATGCTTTTGTTTTTTCCATACCAGTCAGTAATGCCTATGCAGAAAGAGTGTTCAGTCATATGGAGGATGTTTGGTCCGATAAAAGAAACAGACTGTCAGTTTCAATGGTGAAGTCTGAGCTTCAGGTCAGATTGAATTTCAAATTATCATGCACTGAATTCAAGACATTCATTGAAGAACAGAAACCACTGATAGCTGCAGCAAAGGGAAACACCAAGTATAGATGGAAGACTAGGTAAGCTAAGGCCTATTTATGTATGATTTTGTTATTCCAATGTCTGATTGAGACATACTAAATAAAAGTGGCTATAGATGTGGCTAAGGTATGGTAAATGCACATCTAATGTCATCCCTCTACTTATTTCTTTAGCAAAGAGGATGCAAAAGCAATTAGCAATTTTGTCTTGTGGGTCTAATGTCTAGTGGACATTTTCACTTGTGAGCAAAGCAGTCTGACCGGTCATCGATATGTCCAGGTTTTTTATCAGACATAGGTGGCAACCCTAGCAACCAAACCAGTAGCACTTCCATTGTTCAGCGCCGAAAGCAGACATTTTCACTGACGTAATGACGTGCACTTGCTAGCCTGTTCCAGTTACGTGCTCTCCGAATGCTCAATAATCAATAATTTGACACAAAATATTGATTTAACCCTCTGATGGTCTTTATTTATGTCTACACTTGAGGTTTTTGGGGTCTCTAGAGACCCCAGACAATAACATTTAATTTTGTAACAAGATAATAGTTTTTTTTTTTTTTACAAATGTAATTTTATTCTGTTTGTTAATGTTTTTACTCAACATTTGTGCAGTCTTTGGAGAATTTATGATATTTTTTAAATTTCTATAAATAAATAAATAAATATTTAAATAGCCTTTTTACAAAAAAACTGCATTTGATGTAAAATTCACTTTATAAAAGACCCAGATTTCTAACTTTCATTCATGGGGATAACATGGATGATTTTAAATGGTTTAATGTAAAATTTTTGCCCATTTTTTGGAAAATGCAGTTTTAAAATAAAAAATAATAATTTTAACCACTATATGGCTATAGAGCTCCAGTATATGCTATTTGCTATTAGACTACCTGCAATATATCTTTTCACAAGTTGGATTCAGTTGGATTCATATCTAAATATTATAAAATCACAATTATAACAAAAATAAAATATTTTTGTCAAAGTTTAGCATTTTTTTGTACCAAAAAAACCCAGTTTTTCAATAATGTTACATTATGATTAGAACCAAACCTGAACAAAATGTTACAAAGAGAAATGTTGGAGTCTTAAGATTTTATCATTTATTTCAATCATTTATTTTTAATCTAATTCTAGATTCTAGACACACCCAATTGTGTGTGTGTGTGTGTGTGTGTGTGTGTGTGTGTGTCTGAGAGATAAAGAGAGAGAGAGAGTGTGTGAGTACACATTGTCGATGTGCCAGTGTCACCACACCACTTTATATTTGTAGTGGTTCTGCATTTTGGATGATTTTATTTGACAAAGTATAGCCTTACAAATGTTCCTGTGTGTGTGTATGCGTGTGTGTGTGTGTGTGTGTGTGTGTGTGTGTGTGTTTACATTTTCAATGTGTCAGTGTCACCAATTTATTTTTGTGGTGGTACTGCATTTTGGATAATTTTATTTGACAAATTATAGCCTTACAAATGTTCCTGTGTGTGTGTGTGTGTGTGTGTGTGTGTGTGTGTGTGTGTGTGTGTGTGTGTGTGTGTGTGTGAGAGAGAGAGAGAGAGAGAGAGTGTGTGAGTACACATTGTCGGTGTCAGTGTCACCACTTTATATTTGTGTTGGTTCTGCATTTTGGATGATTTTATTTGACAAATTATAGCCTTACAAATGTGTGTGTGTGTGTGTGTGTGTGTGTGTGTGTGTGTGTGTGTGTGTGTGTGTGTGTGTGTGTGTGTGTGTGTGCACATTTTCAATGTGTCAGTGTCACCAATTTATTTTTGTGGTGGTACTGCATTTTGGATGATTTTATTTTACAAATGATAAGAGAACAGTTTTTATAGTCTCAAAAATGTATTCCTCTATATGTGTGTGTGTGTGTGTGTGTGTGTGTGTGTGTGTGTGTGTGTGTGTGTGTGTGTGTGTGTGTGTGTGTGTGTGTGTACACGCGTGTTGTGAGCAATATAATTTAGCATTGTGGATGTTTTTTGCATTGGTGGAAGTGTGCCAGTGTGCCACTTAATTTGTGCCATTTCTGTCGATGTGTTCTGCGTTGTTTCTGATTTTGATGATGAATTGTGTCTATTTTGATTGCAAACACGAGTGTCACAATTTTTGTCACGCCAACATAAAAACATATCATTCCAATTTTTTTTTTGTAGATCTAGAAAGTGTTAAGAGCTGTAGAAGGTTTCATACCATTTGGACAAAGGGAACATTTTTTTTAATTTGAGTAAAAGTCATTTGGGGTCCCAAAAGACCCCATAAACCATCAGAGGGTTAAAAAGGAGTTTATTGATTTAAAAACGATTATATTGCCTGAGTGAACAGAACTGTGTCCATGGCAACGCTCTGTTTTTCATGGCAACGGTGTGTTATACTTCGTCTATTATCAAGAAATAACACACCGGAATTCAACCAAGCCATGTAATAAATTAAGAACTATTTGTTAAAGACTTGTCCTATCTCACAAACAAGATTTTTTTAATTTCCCCAACTAGGCTTTTTTTACCCTATTGAGCAAAATGATCCTTCAGTCTTTCTCTCCACATTTTGAACATAATGTATGCGTGTGCTTTCTGCAGTGTTGGGAACGTTACTTTAAAAAAGTAATTAGTTATAGTTACTCACTACTTGTTCCAAAAAGTAACTGAGTTAGTAACTGAATTACTCTATAATAAAAGTAACTCGTTACTAGGGAAAGTAACTATTTGCGTTACTGTAAAAAAAAAAAGTTGCTATATGTCAAAGAATTTGGATTTTTTAAGCAGTTTTCACAAGTCAGTTGAAATGAGTAGAACAGACAGGTGTTTAACTTTAGATATTTATTGCACGTCGACAGACAGCAAGAGGTTTATCCTGCACTTCAAGCATTCTTTGTAAGAAAAGTAAACAGTTACACCATATAAAGTGCATTTAACTCTGCAAATTAAATCAACCTCTCTCAACTTTTTATTTAAAAGTTTTATTAATAAAGTAAAGGCATTGAACCAGTTTATTTGTAGTGCACTGACTGTGCACATTATATAAGATTAATATATTTGTTTTCCTTAAAATTTTAATTAGCAGTAACTTAAACACTTTGCAGTTTGAATGTCCTGTATAAACAAAATTACGGATTATGTTTTTGTTTCCACTGTTCGATCGCGTCCGCGCCTCACACACACACACACACACACACACACGCACACAAATGTAAACAATTTGCGCCTTTTCGATCGCGCCTCTCTCTCTCTCTCTCTCTCTCTCTCTCTCTCTCTCTCTCTCTCTCTCTCTCTCTCTCTCTCTCTCTCTCTCTCTCTCTCTCTCTCTCTCTCTCTCTCTCTCTCTCACACACACACACAAATGTAACCACTTTGCAACTTTTCAATCGCGCCCGCGAGTCTCTCTCTCTCTTTCGGTTCAATACGAATACATGTACCGTTCCACTCCTAGTTCTAGCCTTTGACCTCAATGAATTTGAAGTAGTGCTTATATCTTCACCTTGAAAATGCCAACTTTTCATCGGATTGCTCCTGACCATAGACTGCTACTGACTCGCCATATCTGCTGCGTGCTTCATCGAATCTCTGTTTAGCTGGTGTGTGTGTGTGTGTGTGTGTGTGTGTGGCGCGTGTGCTGGCGTGTGTAAAAACACTGGCTCTGATTGGCTACCATGAAACACATGACCCTGCCTTAGCCAATCATAATCGCTTACCTCGTTATTAACCCACCTCCTCACTCGCTGTGCGAGCCAGGGGTGCGTTCGGATTACACAGTTTATTCAATCAATGCATAGTAACGCACCGCATTTAACGTCCAGTAATGGTAACGGCGTTGTAATGACGAGAAAAGTAATTAGTTAGATTACCCCGTTACTGAAAAAATAACGTCGTTACCTAACGCCGTTATTTTAAACGGCGTTATTCCAAACACTGCCTTTCTGCATATGTATTTATTGCATTCAACACAAGTGAAGCTGGCATCTTTTTCATTGACACTTTTTATTGACCCACAACATAATAGGAGTGTTAAGCTTATTGATTGGTAACATTCTAGCTGTTAAAACACATGCAATGGTAAAACGTGATCAACAAAAAAAGGCTATAGACCATTTCAAGGACGTAAACAATAACAAACGCGTTGGAATGCTACTGCGCATGTCTGGCCCTGAAGCACTTCCGGTGGCGCCATTTTTAAACCACAGAGCTGTCAAAACAAAATGACTAGCACATACTTTTTAAGTCTAGCTAAAACAGAACAGTTAAGATATTTAAAAAAAATTCAAATCGGCGATAGCGTGGAATTACCGGACCCTTTAAATAAGACGCTGAGGCGACAACTATTCACTCAGAACGTAAAACATTTACCTGAAGTGTCGTATCCAGACGTGTACCATTATCTGGTTGAGACCGAGTGTGTTTACACGAGAGAAGCGGTCAAGGCATATCGTAGCCTAGATGCTTACAACTACTTCCTTAGTGGAAAAGTTGGGAACATTTGTTCCTACATAGTGGACGATGTTTGTATTGTATTTGGTGAAGTTGGAGCAAGTCAGACATTGTCAAAAACGTACTCTGCGTGGTTCGTTGCTAAGGTGACCGGGGAGGTTATTAGTGGGCATTGCACTTGCATGGCTGGGTAAATATGTCTATTCAAATAATAAATCACATTGCTAATCCTCTAGTAAACGAATTATTGTGTTCTATTATTACCTTTTGCATAGTTAATTATTTCATACGTTTGGAAATATTTGTGGTTAGGTTAGGTGAAGTGTGTAGCCATGTTGCTGCGATCCTGGTTGCTGTGGAACAGTGTGTTAGAGATGGTTTGAATGCTCCATCTGTGACATCTGAGACCTGCATGTGGTCACAAATAAACAAGAAGGTGCATGCAATTCAATTCTGGCTAATGTGTTTTTGTTGTTGTTGTTGTTCTAATTCATATTAAATTAAAATTCTAATTCTGATCACATCCCTTATGAAAATGATCTATGGTTTTACTGCAAATAGAAAACATGGTTATTGTAGTTAAACCATGGTAACCACAAAATTAACCATAGTTTAACAATGGCAATTATAATAAAACTGTGGTTATACAAATGAGTATCATAAAACGAAACAAAAGCATGGCTACTAGACTTGGTTAATAACCATAGTTAATTTTCATAAGGGGTGTGTTGTTGCTTTTATGTAAAAGTAGATACTTGCAGTAAATGTATAATCCCACTTTGTTTTAGATTGATCCAAAACCAATAGCAGACATAGACTTTTCCAAGCCTGTCAGACAAAGAGCAATTCAGAGTAGGGAGCTCATCTTACCCACTGTAGTCACACCGGTCTCACCAAGCATGCTTTTTAAGTCATTGATGGTAAGGAATTTGCAGAAACCTGATGACAATATATGCAAAACACATGTTCCTAGTTTGCATGGATAAGTCACATACATGAATACATATACATACACTTGTATCTAACTATATCTGTGAAATAAATAAAAACCATAATTAAGAACACATTTCATGTTTTCCCATACACATACAGTATATGTGTGTGTGCATTTGTATGGATTGAATCGTCAAATAGGAACTTTAAGGACAAAGCAGGTCATAGAAAAGTAGTTATGATTTTGACTAGTTACTAGATTGTTAATATTGTGTTACTCATTTCTTCCTGTGTAGTTATTCATTAACGAAGGAACCATATTCTAAAGTGTTACCAAATAACGTAAACCAAATGCAATACAGATATGTAACTATACCGTCAACAGCATATACATTTCACTCTTAACATGTTTTTTAGAAAATTATCTGGATTGAGAGATTGAGAGAAATAAATTTGACTATGATTTAATGTGATTCTAATTTCAGAATGAGATCCCAGACTGTGCACTGTTTACCACTATAACTGTAGGTAGTGATACAGACACTGCATCTGAGGGAGAGCAGGAGAACACAGACAGGGTTGATGTTCTGACTACAGCTGAGGCAGATTCTAGTGAGGAATCACATGTAGCAGTTTCGGGTGACACACCTTGTACCAACAGCACTGTAGATGCAACAATCTTGCCAAAGCCCCTTACACAGCTTTTTGATGAAAAGCACAGTTTATTGTCACAAGTTGAACTACAAAATGAGCTAGATAAAATCATGCAAACCATCCCTACTTACTTTAATGAACTGAATTGTAAGCACCTCCAAGAAAGTACAATGGGTCAGTCCTCTTGTGAACAGTGGTTTGAGCAGAGACAGGGCAGAATCACCGCTAGCCACTTTAATGAAGTATTAAGAAGCAAGACAAGTCAAGCTAGCGTGACATCTAAAATCATGGGCTACACATCCAGCAGAAATGTACCAGCCTTAGCTTGGGGAAAGAATAATGAACAGCTAGCTAGAGAAGCATTTACTTCAAACCAGATGACTTGTCATGACAGCTTGATAGTGGAAGAAATAGGGTTAGTAGTAAATCCAAAGTTTCCTCATTTAGGAGCCAGCCCAGATGGAATAGTCCATTGCAAGTGCTGCCCAAGTGCAACACTTGAAATAAAATGCCCTTTTAAGTATGCAAATATGTCCATAACTGATGCCATCAAGAGCAAAGATTTCTGTCTGGGTAAAAACTTTGAGCTTAAACAGAACCATGCATACTATGCACAAGTTCAGGGGCAAATGGCAGTGTGTGAACTTGAAACATCTTTCTTTGTCATTTGGACAACAGAAGACTGCCACATTCAGAAAGTAGAGTTCTCTAAAGAGTACTGGGCTCAGATCAGAACAAAACTGGACCTCTTCTACAGACAGCACATTCTTACAGAAATTTGCACACACAAACTGAAGAAACAATTTCTGATCGCAGAGACTTCTTGTTTGTGTAAAAGCAGGTCTAAAACATCAGTCACACAGTGCTCTGTCTGTCACAAGGTGTTTCACCTGAGATGTCTAGGCTTAAAAAGGCACCCTGGTGAGCAATGGTTTTGTTCAGTGTGTTCACCGTAATCCAAATAAATCTGAAATCATACCCAGCCTTGCAAGTAATTTGTTAAAATTGTTATTTTAGTAATTGTAATACATTCAATCAATTGCAGGACAACAAATGTTCTCATTAACAAACAAATGTTTAATAATTGTAGATAGTTAGAAAAAAATAATAATTAAAGATCAAACATAAATCCAATAGAAATCTATATACAACATATATACAATCATAAACAAATCCAATAGAAATCTATATACAATATATACACATAATTCTGTACACAATCATTCAATAACAAAATAAATAAAATAAATAAATAAAAGGTTTTCAACCACTTGTCAGTGTCTCATGTATTTTTTTTTTTACTGAATTAATGACTTGTCCAAATTAGATAATGCAGAACAAACCAAAATAATTTTATCTACAGTTGCCACTGTGTCTTTTGATCTTCGCTTCACCAAGTTTATGGGGAGTGTATGTCTTAAAATGCTGTACTTTTTAATTCGACCAATAGCTCTTTCCACATGAATCCTCAACCTTGACATTTGCCGTGACACAGACACTTCTCGTCCTGAAAGCTGTGTCTTTCCACGGGTTGAAGCTGGTATGAGTAGCTGGACTCCTTTTGCAGCAAAATACTCAGGGAAACTGAACCCTCTGTCAGCCATGACAATGTCTCCCTCTTCCAAAAGATCAATTAAACCAGATGATTTTGTGATTGTTTTGTCACTGGCTCTACCACCCCAAGACTTGGAAAGGAATGTGATTGACCCTGTTGGACTGATGCCAACCAGGAATTTGATGGTGTTGTGGGACTTATAGTTGGAGTATGTCATTGATCTTGCACTGAGTGATGTTGGTCGGTCAATAAAAATCTCGCTGCAGTCTATGATACACCTCACTGAATTGAATGGGGGGCTTTTGAACAGGGCAGGAAGATTCTTTTTAATCTCTTCCCTAGAAGGCCAATGAATTAAAGAGCTGAAACGCTGTGTCATCACATTCAACCAGTCATGAAATATTGCAGAGATTGTTGCACAACTGCAATGAAACCTGAAGGCAAGATCTTTATGAGTGAGGCCAAGTCTCAGTTTCATTAAGACTAAGTAAAACTGGAGAGGTGTTGAAGGACTCTGTGTTCTCGGACTCCAAGCAGTGGTGAGATATGTCAAAAGGGCAAAAAACACTTTGGATGAGCGAAGGCCAGTGTAGAAGTGAATGATTTGATCATTGTTTAAATCCACATCAGATTTCAGTTGTTTCCTCTCATGGGTTAGAGTTTGTACCTTTGAATCTAGGCTTCTCACTTGCTCTTTGTAAGATGTGTTCAGTTTCTGCATATCTTCAATATCACTCATAGTGAGATCTGTTCCAACACACATATCATTGAAGGACTTAACTTGTGTTACATTTATGTCCATGTCCTGCACTTCCTCAATAGGCTGAACTCCAATGCTCATCTCAGAGACCTCTGATGCTTGTCTCAGAGACCTCTGATATCGGTCCATTTTTCTGGAGGTGTCAGGTCTGTGAGGAAGCTTTGATGGTATGTAATCTGGATTTAGAGGATCATCTGATGGCTTTCCTAAAGACACAAGTAGAAAAACATTATTGGGATAGGTTATATATTTTACACATCACTGGTTGAAGATAGATGACAAAGACCAAGAGCATTTTAATGTAATCATCAATAAACTAGCTAGCTATCAGTATGACCACTGCATACTGCACTAACACTTTAAAAAGGGTCTTGTATTAGTAATATTTTAGGTAGCATGAACAAACAATTAACATTTTACAGCAAGTCTAATACATCTACAATTCTTCATAATGTACAGCTTTTGTTAGTGGCCTATGGCAAAATTGGGTTAAAACTTTAAATCACACAATAATAAAAAACAGATTTGTAATAAAAGTATATTACTTTAATATTTAATATAGGATGATTTGACTGCTTTTATTGCTCTCTTCATTTGTAAGTTGCTTTGGATAAAAGCGTCTGCTAAATGATTAAATGTACATGTTTAAATTAACCAGGTTAATGAGCAATGAAAAAATAGCCATACTGTTATTGTTTAATGCATTAGTGCATGTTGGAATTAACATTAAACAAGCTTAATAAGTGATGAACATTTTTGTTTATCATTATATTTTGTGAAATAATGCAGTTAGCTAATGTTACACAATAAAACATTATTGTAAAGTATTAATGTTATGCACTGCTGTCAGCTGAATGGATAGCTAGACAACTAATGTATGGCTACTTTCCTAATTACAGCCCACAGAACATTTAGAAATGAAACGGAAATTAAAATCTGGCTTTTTCACTGCAAACGTATCAAAACGCTAACGTTAGCTATTTAACGTTACATGCTATCTATGAAAACAATGACGGGGCCAAACTGCTAGCTCAAATAATGATTCATCATACTTAACTAGTTAACGTATAGAAATACAAATTATTTAATGACAAAAATGTCGTTTACTTACCAGAGTGTGTGCAGAATGTGTGCTGCATATCCTAGAGTTGCTAGTTGGTATCCAGCCATCTCTCTTCACTGCCGCAATCCAGGCGTCACGTTGGTTTTTGTTTTTCGGAAATCTAAACGCTTTGATTTCCGAAAGCAAGTTAGTTCCGGGCCTGAGAGAACAGCCAACAACTGAACAGCACGCTCCTAATTTAAATTTTGACATGTTTTATCTAATGAATAAGAAAATAATCGAACAATTGCCATAAAAAAAACGCCTCACGTCTGTTGTTTTGAATGTGCGCGATAACTAACCGGAACCGTCTGAGGGCCAAACACGTCACTTCCTTCCATCTACAAATAGCCGTTGAAATGGTCTATATGAAGTAAAAACTACAAGGTGAATCACCAGTAAAAGGGAACAGCTTTAAATCCCCCTCTGCAAATCAGTTGAGCCGATATGTTTAATAGTTTAACAAACATTAAATAAATGACAAAACTGAAATTATACTTAAACCTTCCTCTCTTCTTCATGTTGTACAGGCTGTGCCATCAGTGCCAGCACTGCAGCGGGACTATGGAGGAGGACACTCGGCCAGACTTCAGGCTGGGCACAGAGGCCATGCAGCAGCTGATGGTGGCCCTGAAGACTGACAGGCAGCACGGATGGGGCCTGTAAATTTCCTTAAAGACATCTAGTATGGACTGGTTCTACCCCCCCCCCCAAAAGCCAAAAGGCCTTCATTTACAATCTAAATGACCTCCTGCTTTCCTCAGGAGGGGGCCTGGGACCCTACTATATGACATCCTGTATTCTTCGACTAAGATTCTTTCTCGTGCCTAGGTGTTTGTTATCTCCCCGGGCTATCTGGTTTATTACATCTGCTCTTTCCTACCCCCAATTCAGCTGTTAGAAATGCTTTTACACACACTCAAATGAAATCAACAAGTTTTAAATGAATGGACACAAGAACAATGAATTTTTCATTAACATCTCCCCCCTGTTTATCATTCTCTGATAACCAATAAAATAATAAAAATTCATTTCTATTTTCTAAAATCAATCAAACCCATTATACTATTAAATCTTTAAGAATAGAATTAATTCAAGTCTTAATTCAAGAACAGTTATACCCTTCATGTATATCAATACTAAGCCCTAATTTGATTCAATCAAATAAAATCGCAAAACTTTTCTTCAACCATTAATTGGTCAACATTTTCTCCAGATATGTTGATCATCTCGTTGCCTCATGGACGTTCCATCTTCACCAATATGACACTTTGTGTGCTGTTGAAATGGTCTTTTTCCAACGTTGGCAGGAGAGGTATGTTCTAGCGCATATCCTTGATCTTCCACTTTATTCTTCGTTGTGGCGTATGGGGTTGCTGATGTTGGTTGGTATAGTTTAAGGTGAGATGCTTGGACCCAGATCCTTCCAAGATTTTCCCTTAGATCACGATCGCACCCCCACTGGAATGAGTCGTTTACTGTCTGCTGTCACCTGTGAAGGCAGACCTTAAGTGATTTTGTTAGTGACCGCTTGTCTTGTCGTCTCTTTGGTGTGACCTGTGAAATTTTCAACCTGAAACATATCACCGGATAATTTCTTGCTCATTGAATAGCACTCAGGGTCCTTGTTCCCCTGAAAAACATTCAACCCATGTTGTTCATGTTAACAAAACAATACAGAATCAGTTCTGTGTGGTTCAATCCATCCTGACATCCTGCAAAATGAAAATTTTAAGTTAGGCATTACACAGGGTTAGGCACTGTTTCTTCACTTTGCTCATGCCATGCGCAAAAGTCTGCATCTTCTGTAAAGAAAAACAAATGTTGAGGTTATTGTCACATAGTTTTCTTTTGTCTGCTGTGCTGCCACATCTGCTCCGGCGTTTCCTGTCAAAACAATTCTTGTTATTAGCACACTTAAAATACAAACAATGCACACAATTAAACCCAATGTCCTCCCAACATTTATCTTCCCACCTGTGCGATGGCTTTCAGCAAATGTGAACCCCTTAGTAAACCAGATCTAGCTGGTTAATACAAATAAAGTTCTTCAAATAAACCCCTCCTGGACTTTTACTGTCCTCATATACCGATGAGGTCAAAGCTAGATAACCTCTCAGCCTGCTGTGAAGACAATGGGTTTAGCCCTCCCCCCCTGGATTTACTGTTTTCCCACCTGTGAGGCCGAAATGTCTTTGTTTGTGGCCTGAATACAAATTATCCATACTAAAAAGTTCAAAGACTCATCTGACCACTTGTTTTACTGTGCGTTCTCTTGTTCCCGCCATGAGCATATTCATCCTCCTCTTGATGCACAACACCCATCTCGTGCATAAATTTAATATAATAAAATTCTCTTACTTTTATCAGACGCTTTTATCCAAAGCGACTTACATTTCAAGGTACACA
This sequence comes from Rutilus rutilus, assembly GCF_951802725.1. Taxonomy (NCBI): domain Eukaryota; kingdom Metazoa; phylum Chordata; class Actinopteri; order Cypriniformes; family Leuciscidae; genus Rutilus; species Rutilus rutilus. The sequence continues at coordinate 49,150,783 of NC_140212.1, read as the reverse complement.
TTTACATTCTTATCAATTCTTGCTTTCCCTCGGAAATTGAACCCATGACTTTGGCGTTACAAGCGCTAACGCTCTACTGTTTGAGCTATAGAAAACTGCAATATTTGTTCATATTTATTTGGTAACATTTGTTTGGATAAAGTTTGCTAACCCAAACGTTGTCCTTCAGCCAAATTTCCCATCTTTCTCTGCCTCTGAAATAAAAAATATTACTTAAAGCCACAATTTCATCTTCTTATCAAATTGTAATTTTTTGGGCAACGGCCCCTAGTCTCACAGCGTTTCTTGCTTTTCAAGCCTATTGTTTGGTCTCTTAATCAACTGTCATCTACGAACATTCTCCAGGTCATCAATTGGTCAGGTCAGGTCGTGTACACTTCGTCAACGTCAGTCGAATAACAATCTTCCCCTTTTTACAATACATAACTGTTAAGGGCTCTCTGGATAATCTGATATTTACTTAGCCTACTGTACGTGTTTGTTGCTGTCAAATTTATAACTTTTTTCTCAACACATGACTGACGGCTATCTACGACTTCACAATTCTAATTTATCAATACTTAAACCTGTCCAGAAAGTAATTCAAATCTACTGCACATCATGAATGACCAAAATAATAATTAACAGACAGAGCTCGATGATCAATCAACTTAAAGCTCATCCTGTTCTGTGTTGCCTTCTCATCAGATTGACTCACAATCCTCAGCTTACTTTCAAATTTGTCATTCGCCTTAACCCATCTATAATGCTAAAACACTCTTTCCAGAGGTTAATGACAATTTATACACACTATTCAGACAGAACAGTTGTCCTAAACTAACACATACTGTACAAAACATGAATTCACACTCACACTCATCCCTGACTATGAACTGCTCATATTTCTTATTCATATCTTTTCTCTAAAAAGATTTAAATTTTAAATGACATTTTAACCTTACATTTTCCTGTATCTTTTATCTAATGTTTTTATGGCCTCTTAACCAGTTTCAAAGCATGTCTGTTCATTATTCATTTGATTTTAGAAAAGTCAGCTGGATTGTTTTGGTTCATTATCTTATTTTGCTTCAGCTTTCTTTGGCTGACTGATAACAGAAAGACAGACAGAGTATCATCCCTTCCTCCACTCATGCAGTCTCTTTCTCTCTCACTATAAGCAAATAATCTTTTCAACAGCCTCCTAGGACTGTAACTAAAATAATCATAGTCATATTCAATCGTTCTATGATCTTTTCTAAGGTTATCTTTAGTTTAAATACTCAATTTACCTAACCTTTGTTTTCCAGAAAATTCTCTTGAGTCATCTTTAGCCACCACCATGTCTTATAGTGGTCCTTTGTCATGTCTAAATGATCTACAGGAGTCAGAACTGACACATTAGTTCAGCATCAACACAAATCTCTGTGTTTTCCTTGCTCATCAGGCTTAGATTATCCTCAGTGAATTTAGATCACAATCGTACATTCAGTGTACTGTTACTTCTGTAGCCGGAGCCATCAGCCCTGTTTTATGGTGGAGGCTAAAATGAGACGAAGTCACTGGTCCTAAAATATACAAGTTCAAAACAGTATTATTTTAAAGTCTTTCAGTTTTACTTTTAAAACGTTTTAAGTACAAATTACCCTTTGAATGACAATGATTTCCTTTAACATCTCTGTGTCTATGATTTTCAACTGAAACACTGTGCTTTACACAGGCTCAGACAACAGCTTTCAGCTGGCATTGAATGAGAGAGAGACTCTTGAGGCATCAGGGCTGGTACACTGCATTCTCATAAACCTTTAACTTCAGACTTTATCTGCCATCTTTTCTTTAACTGTAGCCCATCTTAAGGCATCTTTTCCATAAATTACATGTATTGTAATTTAGACATTACAAATATCCACTCAGAATGAGTCTCTGTTGCACTGAAACTGTGGCAGTTTCAGTCACAGCACATGCCAGATTCAGATAAGCAAACCTGTTTTGGCCAAATCACATTCTTATCTTTTAAAATCAACATTAACAAGCCTTTATTTAATCAAATGCCTTTTACACATTTTACATTTAGCAACTGTTAATCCTGTAACACTGCTTCTGTTTATTTTATCTTAAAGGAATAATAATTATTCTAGTTCTTAATAACGTTTCAAATTTCATTTCAATTTTATTTTCAATTACCATAATTTAATGCCCGACTTCAATGTTTTCTCTAGGAGTTTATCAATCTGCTTCTATGGTTCATACTAACTTTTGAGGCTGCGCTCTCTGCTTGTCATACATTTTATGATTATCACTATAAATCATTCGTTAGATTTGTCTCTCTATATCATCTAAAACCTTATCAAAGCGTTTCATTCAAAACACAATCATCCTTTTAGTGATCGGTACTTTTAAAATATTTTGCAACTCATTTAGCTCATCTGTAATTTTACGTCCACCGGTACTTTTTATAGTTCTTTTCCTTTCAAAAGGAATTCCTTACACTTAATATCTTTCAATCTTCTTAACAACTTTCAAAAGTTTATCTATCAACTTTCTTTTCTCCCTCATCTACTTTTACAGTTATACAGTTGTCATTTTACAGTCACTGAATGACCTCGCTGACCGCAGTAAAACACTCTCTGTTATTCTACCTACAATCACTGTGATCTTTTTAACATCTCCACCCTACTTTACGCCCCTGAAGCAGAGCGTTCCTATTCAGAAAATGCAAACAGAGCCACTGATAAGTTCTCTGCATTTTCCCCCACTGTCCCAGCTGCAAATTCAATTACAACAGCCGAATCACAATCTTCATCATATTAACACTGATCTACTTTCTAACTCATATTAACACAGACTTTTCTTTAAATTTGTGTTATTTTGGCACTTTCTTTGTTTGGAGCCAATTAAGTTATTGTTTATCTTTCCAATCACAATCAAACTTTTACAAACATCATCTGCAAATCTCTTCAGAGCATGAGCAGAACTGCTTACAGCATTTGCTCTCTATTATCTCACTATTTATCAGGACTGTTCAGTTACTCTTCATACAGTATTAAAACTTTAACGTGTCATTAATTTCATCAACACTGGTTTTATAGCTTATTCAAATGATTAGTATGCAGATTCAACTTAATATTATCATTATTCAGTCCCACTTATCTCTACTGTTCCACAGAAATCACAAGATTCCTTAAATCTTGTTCTCAGTCTCTAAATGACACAGACAGCTATCCTAGCCGCTTGCACCTTCAACTCTTGTTACAAAAATATGGCAATCTATTCTTCAATACCCTTGTTTTCATAACATTAATACAATAAAGCATTCACATCGTCATTATTGGCAGAACATTAATTTTCATAAGCGACACGGAAAATCTAAATATTCTAAAACGGGTTTCACAAAGTTTCTGATTAACTTTAGTCACACGTTTCTGGGGAAATTATCTCCAACCCATAATTTCCTTTATAAAACAATATATTTCCTTAAATGGCTTAATATCAACAAAATATCCAATCTCTGGACATTTTCTAATTTGATATTATCATCAACAACACTGATTACAAAACAAGTATACATTTAACATTCAGAAGCTGGTTTGAACAAGCAAGCGCTGTTGCTGTACTCCCAGCATAGCTGGACCCTTTAGGTTCAAAAGACAATCGTTTTACTTAATGAAACATTCCTTATCCTTATATCATGCCAATCCCTGTTAATCATACTCAACGCCCCATTTCCATCTAAAACTCACTTTTCGTACCATTTCAACTTAATTTGACTTAATCAGGCGTTCATAAATAGTTCCATGAACTCTATCGTTCCCTACATGTCAGTTCCTTCTGCATCTGCTCAATTCAACAATTCACTGTTTCCATCAGGAAAAACATCCTATCTTCCCCTACATGTCAGTTCCTTCTGCATCGACTCTGTTCTCTTTTATCTGCTTCTTTCCCATCCAACAATTCACTGTCCGTTCACAGTTTTACACTCATGAACAAACTTCAGCAACCCTTTCTGACTAGTAACGGATAGCATTTCAGAAAACCCTGTAGGCTACCTTTGTACAATCTCATATGCTCATCATTCACAACACTGCTCAAATCATCAGTCATAGCTTTGCTCAAAGTTTCATCAGCCACACATAAAGATTTCCAACCGTTTTTTTTTTTTTTTTTTTTTTTTTTTTTCATTGCAGGTAGCAGAAAGTAAATCAGCGTATGCATTCGTGTGTGCGTCCTTTACACACATGTTTAACACACACATAACAACCATTCTGTTTTCCCTCGTTCTTTTCTATTGATTCTTTTACGACATTGAGTCTTATCTTACTCAAGGTTCCCGCCTCGGGGAAATACATTTACATTTACCACCATCATTATTTCTCTTTTAACAGAAAATTGGTGTATAAAAATGATCTACTTTACTGTTAGATGACCCCATTTTGGCTGAATCTCCCTTCTGGATTTCACAATTTCGACACGTGTCTTACAGTATCTGTCAAACGTCTTCAACAGACCCAATTTTTTTTCATTACCCAAAATCGGTCGGGTTTCTGTAATTACGTTCTACTCAAAATCTTCCCACAGGCACTTTCTAGCGCTCGATTAATTTCTGATTCACTTAATTGATTTGATGTGGCTCTTCCGTCCACTTGTACGATGTGGCTCTTCCGTCCACTTGTACGATTGATTTGATGTGGCTCTTTCGTCCACTTGTACGATGTGGCTCTTCCGTCCACTTGTACGATTGATTTGATGTGGCTCTTCCGTCCACTTGTACGAGATTTCCTCAGGTTACAGAGTTTTTGAGTAAAACTAATTAATCAGCAATTGTGATTATCTGAATCACCTGTGGCACTTCCGTCCACCAACGAGCTTAAGTGTGGTAGAACTGATCCGAATCTGTCAGATCAATTTCTTCCCCAAAAAATGTGTGATTATCTGAATCACCTTTTCGCTCGTACCAAAAGCAAAACTCAGCCAATATGGTTCACGTTCACTCACAATTATCAAATTACACTCAACTTCAATAAAACAATTTTGCCGTTTCTTACCCAGATGCTTTTTTTCTGTTTCTCCCGCAATCCGCGGATTCTTTATTGTCCTGGTGGGAGCTTCCCCTTCTGGTCCTGAACGCGGTGTTGGCTCTTTCTCTCGTAATCTGTTGAGTTTCTATCTCAAACCGTCGAGGTATGAGACGGCTGCCTGGTGCTACCGGGGTCGTGCACTTTCCCGTCAAATCCGTTCTCAGGACCAGGAGAAGAAGCGTCCGCACAGGATCCCTCTTCTGACACCAGCTGTAATAGCAATTTTTATCTCACTGGGAAAAACAGCATCACAGGGTTAAGGAACACTCAAAAGGCAAAATTGTAATAAAGAAGAAAAAGGCTTTATTCTTTGAGGAATCTTTTCGCAACCGCAGCCACCCAGATGTGAAACAGAAAGCCTACTGACATAATAAAACTGAGACATTTTATACAGGTTTCTGACATTCTTGACTCCTCCTTTCCCAGTCTCTGTAAATTTGCCCCCCCCCCCCCCCCCCCCGGGCAGGTCATGCTGTTCTTTGTCCCTGAGAAGCCAAAAGGCCTTCATTTACAATCTAAATGACCTCCTGCTTTCCTCAGGAGGGGGCCTGGGACCCTACTATATGACATCCTGTATTCTTCGACTAAGATTCTTTCTCGTGCCTAGGTGTTTGTTATCTCCCCGGGCTATCTGGTTTATTACATCTGCTCTTTCCTACCCCCAATTCAGCTGTTAGAAATGCTTTTACACACACTCAAATGAAATCAACAAGTTTTAAATGAATGGACACAAGAACAATGAATTTTTCATTAACACTGGCAATTATCCTTAAACTACTGTAATGTTGTAACCAACATATGAAAAGTCATTTAACAACACCATTGGTAAACACCCATACAGTCAAGAAGGTAAATGAAATATACTCAATGTACCAGTGATGTACTGTATTATGGTCTTAACTGACCATAAAAGTACTTTTAAGTATATTTGATTTACCTTCTTGATACAATATTAAATATACTGCAACTGTTGTAGAATCAGTTATAATCTTACATGACAGAGTGGATTAGCACTGGACTAACCTGAACTTACTACTTCTGTCTGCAGCCTTGAAGCATCAGCAGCAGCACCGGCGGTGCCGTAGGCAGTGTGGCAGACGGCCGCTGGCTGATGTTCTTCTGGGTCTTGTGTATATAGTTGTGAATGTTTAAATTGTTGTATATAGTTGTGAATGTTTAAGTTGTTGTATATAGTTGTGAATGTTTAAATTGTTGTATATAGTTGTGAATGTTTAAATTGTTGTATATAGTTGTGAATGTTTAAGTTGTTGTATATAGTTGTGAATGTTTAAGTTGTTGTATATAGTTGTGAATGTTTAAGTTGTTGTATATAGTTATGAATGTTTAAATTGTTGTATATAGTTGTGAATGTTTCAATTGTTGTATATAGTTGTGAATGTTTCAATTGTTGTATATAGTTGTGAATGTTTCAATTGTTGTATATAGTTGTGAATGTTTCAATTGTTGTATATAGTTGTGAATGTTTCAATTGTTGTATATAGTTGTGAATGTTTAAGTTGTTGTATATAGTTGTGAATGTTTAAGTTGTTGTATATAGTTGTGAATGTTTAAATTGTTGTATATAGTTGTGAATGTTTAAATTGTTGTATATAGTTGTGAATGTTTAAGTTGTTGTATATAGTTGTGAATGTTTAAATTGTTGTATATAGTTGTGAATGTTTAAATTGTTGTATATAGTTGTGAATGTTTAAGTTGTTGTATATAGTTGTGAATGTTTAAATTGTTGTATATAGTTGTGAATGTTTAAATTGTTGTATATAGTTGTGAATGTTTAAGTTGTTGTATATAGTTGTGAATGTTTCAATTGTTGTATATAGTTGTGAATGTTTCAATTGTTGTATATAGTTGTGAATGTTTCAATTGTTGTATATAGTTGTGAATGTTTCAATTGTTGTATATAGTTGTGAATGTTTCAATTGTTGTATATAGTTGTGAATGTTTAAGTTGTTGTATATAGTTGTGAATGTTTAAATTGTTGTATATAGTTGTGAATGTTTAAATTGTTGTATATAGTTGTGAATGTTTAAGTTGTTGTATATAGTTATGAATGTTTAAATTGTTGTATATAGTTGTGAATGTTTCAATTGTTGTATATAGTTGTGAATGTTTAAGTTGTTGTATATAGTTGTGAATGTTTAAGTTGTTGTATATAGTTGTGAATGTTTAAATTGTTGTATATAGTTGTGAATGTTTAAATTGTTGTATATAGTTGTGAATGTTTAAGTTGTTGTATATAGTTGTGAATGTTTAAATTGTTGTATATAGTTGTGAATGTTTAAATTGTTGTATATAGTTGTGAATGTTTAAATTGTTGTATATAGTTGTGAATGTTTAAGTTGTTGTATATAGTTATGAATGTTTAAATTGTTGTATATAGTTGTGAATGTTTCAATTGTTGTATATAGTTGTGAATGTTTAAGTTGTTGTATATAGTTGTAAATGTTTCAATTGTTGTATATAGTTGTGAATGTTTAAGTTGTTGTATATAGTTATGAATGTTTAAATTGTTGTATATAGTTGTGAATGTTTAAATTGTTGTATATAGTTGTGAATGTTTAAATTGTTGTATATAGTTGTGAATGTTTAAGTTGTTGTATATAGTTGTAAATGTTTCAATTGTTGTATATAGTTGTGAATGTTTCAATTGTTGTATATAGTTGTGAATGTTTCAATTGTTGTATATAGTTGTGAATGTTTAAGTTGTTGTATATAGTTGTAAATGTTTCAATTGTTGTATATAGTTGTGAATGTTTAAGTTGTTGTATATAGTTGTGAATGTTTAAGTTGTTGTATATAGTTATGAATTTTTAAGTTGTTGTATATAGTTGTGAATGTTTAAATTGTTGTATATAGTTGTGAATGTTTAAGTTGTTGTATATAGTTATGAATGTTTAAATTGTTGTATATAGTTGTGAATGTTTAAATTGTTGTATATAGTTGTGAATGTTTCAATTGTTGTATATAGTTGTGAATGTTTAAGTTGTTGTATATAGTTATGAATTTTTAAGTTGTTGTATATAGTTGTGAATGTTTAAATTGTTGTATATAGTTGTGAATGTTTAAGTTGTTGTATATAGTTATGAATGTTTAAATTGTTGTATATAGTTGTGAATGCTTAAATTGTTGTATATAGTTGTGAATGTTTCAATTGTTGTATATAGTTGTGAATGTTTAAGTTGTTGTATATAGTTGTAAATGTTTCAAATGTTTCAATTGTTGTATATACTTGTGAATGTTTAAATTGTTGTATATAGTTGTGAATGTTTCAATTGTTGTATATAGTTGTGAATGTTTAAGTTGTTGTATATAGTTGTAAATGTTTCAAATGTTTCAATTGTTGTATATAGTTATGAATGTTTAAATTGTTGTATATAGTTGTGAATGTTTAAATTGTTGTATATAGTTGTGAATGTTTCAATTGTTGTATATAGTTGTGAATGTTTAAGTTGTTGTATATAGTTGTAAATGTTTCAATTGTTGTATATAGTTGTGAATGTTTAAGTTGTTGTATATAGTTATGAATGTTTAAATTGTTGTATATAGTTGTGAATGTTTAAGTTGTTGTATATAGTTGTGAATGTTTAAGTTGTTGTATATAGTTGTAAATGTTTCAATTGTTGTATATAGTTGTGAATGTTTAAGTTGTTGTATATAGTTGTAAATGTTTCAATTGTTGTATATAGTTGTGAATGTTTAAGTTGTTGTATATAGTTGTGAATGTTTAAATTGTTGTATATAGTTGTGAATGTTTAAGTTGTTGTATATAGTTGTAAATGTTTCAATTGTTGTATATAGTTGTGAATGTTTAAGTTGTTGTATATAGTTGTGAATGTTTAAATTGTTGTATATAGTTGTGAATGTTTAAATTGTTGTATATAGTTGTGAATGTTTAAATTGTTGTATATAGTTGTGAATGTTTAAGTTGTTGAATGTTTAAGTTGTTGTATATAGTTGTGAATGTTTAAGTTGTCGTATATAGATGCAGATATGAGAATGTTGTTTAAATGAATTTGCTGCTACATTTATATAGTTGTCAATATAGAAATGTTTAAATAAAAAATGTTATGTAACAACGATGAAATTAATGCTTTTGTAGAGCTTGGAATACCTAATCACAAAACTCTGTAAATAAGGGTGAAGATATTGTTCAATACATTGTTTTAGGCTTCACATGCTAATTATTTGTTACCAAGTTTTTTTTCTATTGCAGTCTAAAGAACAAGGTTTTTTAAAAATGGATATACAGTTTATATTAAATAATTAAGGGGCAAAGACAAAACCAGTTCAATTTAATTGACTTTATTTTTCTGCCAACCTCTCCAACAGCAAAAAAAGAAAAGAAAAAAAAAGCGTTTTGCCCTCTCTCTGGCCTCTGCTTGCCTCCTCTCATCCGCCTCCCTCTGGTGTTTAATATCCTCCTTTAGTAGCTGTAGGATTGGATCCTCTCGCTCCCTTCTCTTCTCTAGATTTTATTGATGAATTTCTTACTTCTGTTGAACGGAAAGGAAGATATTTAGAAGAATATCAGTAACCAGACAGTTTCTGGTCTCATTGACTTCCACAGTAGGAAAAAAATATACTATGGAGGTCAATGAGACCAGAAACTGTCTTCTGTTCAGCAGAAGAAAGAAATTCACAAAGGACTGAAACAACATGAGGGTAATGACAAAATTTTCATTTTAAAGTGGAGTATCCCTTTAACTAACGTGATTGGTACCATAGACTATACTGCCATCAAGGCCTCAATGAAGGGGATTATGTGAACAGAAAGGGGGTTCACAATGTAAATGTGCAGCCCAGCTACTATTGTGATTCTTAATATTCCAGATTATATCAAATAAAAAAGGCATTTGACTAAAATCTTCCATATCACAAATGTGAAAGCAAAATGGCCAGGATCTGTGCATGACTTAAGCATTTTCAGAGATTCACATTTATGCACATTATTTGAAAGTGGTAAGAAAAGTTCCACAATTAAATATCAAGCTCACTGTATTACATACACTTATGCTGATCCTAACAGAACTGCATTTCTTCATAGGTGATTATGACATGTTCCTGCCTGCAGACAGGTGTTTTATGACCCCATTCCCTGACCCAAACCAGTTACAATGCAGCTCTAGCCAGGACAAGGGCACACAATGAAATGAACTTTGGCTAACTAAAGGGAAGATGTCAGTGTCTGAAAAAAAAACACACTTTTCATTAAATGTTTAATAAAATACAAATATGCTTAGTTCCTTGAGTTTTATTTCAGTTGTTCTTTGTAAAGAAAAGCCAGTGGTCAAGTGCCTGCAACAAGAGATATTAGACACATGCCTCATGCAACAAATAAAAAGGAGACGTTGGCTATACACTGCCCACCTGTAGGCCTATGTCTCCTCTGTCTGTGCAGACTCTTCTGTAGGCCTTTCTGTAGATGTGGAATCCTGCAACTTATATTGCAGCCATAAAGCATACAAGTATAAATTAAGTAAAGTTATTTATGCACTTGCAGGTAGGCTAGTTCCTCCATATGACAGTTATCTTAGAGGGTTTATTCACTGTCCAGTGCAATGGAAACAAATGGACATTACAAAGTCTTATACTTTATTTATTTTGGAAAGTTAGAAAATGTCCACTTAAGTTAACAAGTGTTGGTGTGTTATGTAAAAGTGCACAAAAGAGGAAAACACAATGTCATTACAATGACCTACACTCGGGAAAAATGTGATCAATAACTCTTTTTGAACTCTTCTTTAATAAATAGTTTTACATTAACATAAGTTTATCAGTTTTCACTTTCACAAGTCAAAGCAATTCATCATTACTCAAGATTTAACAGTTGAAATGACTATACAGCCTTAATTTAATGCAGCAAAAATTATTTTACAGTGTAGGAGAGTAAGATCTTTTCTTTTTCTCAGCCTTTTTATTGGTTGCTTTTATAAACAGACAACCATGTATTTAACAGTGCCTTTTATAGAAGAGAAGAGACTATAATATAACTAAAAATTACCATTATGTAGAATATTTTTGTACTTCACTTTTATTTGTTCCCATGTTCTAGTGTGGTGACTCTGACATTACAATGCACAAGGTAATTATGCAATTATTAAAATACAAAAATATAGGCTAATAAGTGATAAAAACATCTAGCATGGCCACTTCTAACAGATTTAAATTGTCTGCTACTTTTTGCCAGCCCTCTCTCCTGGCTTTTGCAGACTTTGAGGTGTTCCCTGGTGGGTTTTTTTTCAACACTAGGGCCAAATGCCCTTTTCTTCGGTCACTGAAATAAGAGCGCACGGTTCATCTGTCAATCAGGTGCGCATGGAAGTTGAGTTCGTTACTATAGCAACAGTCTTCTCTGTCTAAATACAGTCAAAATTAAAGCAGAGGCATGCTAATCAATAGTTTCAGAACAATTGTGGTACTTCAGTATGAGAAAGGTATCACAGATGATACTCACTAGATTCCCTTCAGTGTAATTGGACTCAGCGGTGGCATTTCAGAGTATTTAAACCGCAACGGTCGTTCTACAGCTTCTTTTATAGGCCGCCTCTTTGTAGCACTGCAAGCGGAAAAAAGACATTAGAACTGATTTACACAGTCAAAATTAAAGCAGAGGCATGCTAATCAATAGTTTTAGTCCCTGGCGTTTTATTTTTTTATTTTTTGATTAAACATTAAAATTCCGAATAAACTTCGACTATTAGTTCTTGCTCTGCTGAGGAGAAAAACTGAGCCGCTCTTTGGCCACGCCCACGCTGAGCAGCCAATAGCAGCGTTGCTGATCAGTGTTTCTACTATCGATACATATCCCCTTTTAAACCAGCGCATGAACGCGCAAGTATCTCAGATGACTCAATCCAGCGATACTAATCATATCCGGCAAGTGTGTTCGAAGAACCGAGTAAGCCAGATCATGATCAGCACGATGATATCATCTTGGATGTGTCATTTGATCTCGGATGTAATAAGCAACGTACGAAGAACGAGCTCCAGGTGCACAATGAGGCTAAACATGTCATGCCAACACAAGCAAACCCGAGTCAATGCAGTCGAGAGCCTCAACACTAGTGTTACCGGTTCCAGATTCCCAGTACTGATGATCAACAGGTTACAGGAGTAAACTCACAGAAACAGCAGCGGCTGAGAGAGTTCACTAGATGTGTTACCTTAGGCCGTTCAGGGGTCCAGTGTGGCCTTCCTTAATGAACCGCCATCCCTGTCCTCTGGCCGTACGTGCACAGTTTGCTCACTGGATGCATTTTTTTTTTGTTCATTGAATTTTGATGTTCGTCCGAGTTTCTTCTTCTTTTATGCATTAACTGGCGGCTAGTAGCAAGCTAGTAGTACCTTGGGGAGTGCGCCAGTCCAGTGTGGCCTTCTTTAATGAAGTCGACCGCCAACCCCTTCCTCTGGCCGTAGGTGTAAATATTACTGACCGGATGCTGCATTGTTTTTTTTTATTATTATTTTTGTTCATTGCATTTTTAGATGTGTGACCTGGGCACGTGCGCCGGTCCAGTGTGGCCTTGAGTGTGTGTGTGTGTGTGTTAACCCTAACCTCTGGGAAATTGGGGAGCCCAGTCCGCTCCACCGATGTTACAATGAGCTCCTCCCCATGAGCGGCTGCTAATCTCCGCAGGCCAGAGAGGGAGTGAGTGTGTGTGTGTGTGTGTGTGTGTGTGTGTGTGTATGTGTGCCCTTGTTTATATTACATTGTGGGGACCAAATGTCCCCATAAGAATAGTAAAACCTGAGATCACCTACATTGTGGGGACCAGCCAGCGGTCCCCACTTTTCAAAAGGCTTATAAATCACACAGGATGAGTTGTTTTGAGAAAGTAAAAATGCTGAATGTTTCCTGTGATGGGTAGGTTTAGGGGTAGGGTTAGTGTGTGTGTGTGTGTGTGTGTGTGATGGGTAGGTTTAGGGGTAGGGTTAGTGTGTGTGTGTGTGTGTGTGTGTGTGTGTGTGATGGGTAGGTTTAGGGGTAGGGTTAGTGTAAGGGGATAGAATATACAGTTTGTACGGTATAAAAACCATTACGTCTATGGAGAGTCCCCACAAAGATAGTGAACCAGACGTGTGTGTGTGTGTGTGTGTGATAGTGAGTGAGTGTGTGTGTGTTAACCCTAACCTCTGGGAATTGGGGAGCCCAGGGTCCCCCCTTGATGTCAGGGTCAGCTTCTCCCTACGAGCGGCCGCAAACCTCTGCAGGCCAGAGAGGGAGTGTGTGTGTGTGTGTGTGTGTGTGTGTGTGTGTATGTGTGCCCTTGTTTATATTACATTGTGGGGACCAAATGTCCCCATAAGAATAGGAAAACCTGAGATCACCTACACCAGCCAGCGGTCCCCACTTTTCAAAAGGCTTATAAATCACACAGGATGAGTTGTTTTGAGAAAGTAAAAATGCAGAATGTTTCCTGTGATGGGTAGGTTTAGGGGTAGGGTTAGTGTGTGTGTGTGTGATGGGTAGGTTTAGGGGTAGGGTTAGTGTAAGGGGATAGAATGTACAGTTTGTACGGTATAAAAACCATTACGTCTATGGAGAGTCCCCACAAAGATAGTGAACCAGACATGTGTGTGTGTGTGTGTGTGTGTGAGAGAGAGAGAGAGAGAGAGTGTGTGTGTGTGATATATATATAGAGAGAGAGAGAGAGAGAGAGAGAGAGAGTGTGTGTGTGTGTGTGTGAGAGAGAGAGAGAGAGAGAGAGAGAGAGAGAGTGTGTGTGTGTGATATATATATAGAGAGAGAGAGAGAGAGAGAGAGAGAGAGAGAGAGAGAGTGTGTGTGTGTGTGTGAGAGAGAGAGAGAGAGAGAGAGAGAGTGTGTGTGTGAGAGAGAGAGAGAGAGAGAGAGAGAGAGAGAGAGAGAGAGAGAGTGTGTGTGTGTGTGTGAGAGAGAGAGAGAGAGAGAGAGAGAGAGAGAGAGAGAGAGAGAGAGAGAGAGAGAGAGAGAGAGAGAGAGAGTGAGTGAGTGAGTGAGTGAGTGAGTGAGTGAGTGAGTGAGTGAGTGAGTGAGTGAGTGAGTGAGTGAGTGAGTGAGTGAGTGAGTGTGTGTGTGTGTGTGTGTGTGTGTGAGAGTGAGTGTTAGGGATGTCCCGATCAGTTTTTTTTGCCTCCGAGTCATTTGATTTTGAGTATCTACCGATACCGAGTCCCGATCCGATATTTCTATAATACATAAAAAAGAATAAAGAAGAGCGAAAAACAGATACAGGATGTTCCTTATTTTTTATTTAATTCACCTTGTTTTAACATTCAACAACTCTGTTAACAAACAGAGCACTTCTGTGAGGTATAGCTTGAACAATCAAGTAATAAATAACATAAATTCTTCACTTTTGGACTTTAGTGCAACAGTAAACATAAAAAAAGTCTAATATATAAACAAATAGCACCTCAACTTAAAATACCCAGCAGGCATGTAAACAAATAAAAAAATAAAAGTGCCACAGTGTTTGCAAAGCCAGTAATGTGCTTTTAGGAACTGTACTGTTTTTTTTCGGCGCCCATTATATCAGATTAGAGCATTCACACCGCACGCAGAGGCGGAGCAGAGCAGAAGCAGCAGTGCCGCGATCGTTTCGGCACAGAGTCTATTTTTGCTGCGCCGCTTACAATGAATTAAAGTGACATTGCATTGATCATGGCCAAAATACACCGCAGTTTTATCCAAAAAGTGCATTGATGATATCTATTGTGTATTAAAGGTCCCATGACATGAAATCTCCACTTTCTGAGGTTTTTTAACATTAATATGAGTTCCCCTAGCCTGTATATGGTCCCCAAGTTTCTAGAAATTTGAATCGGTGTAAATCGAGCTTTTGCAATCTGTCTCTACCTTTGAGAAAATGGAAGCTCAATCAGGCTGATCTTGAATCTCCTCCTTATGACGTTATAAGGAGGAAATGTTACCTCCCCTGTCTCTGCTTTGCCCGCCAAAAAAATATTTTACGCCCATGAGAAAATGAGCTAGGCAGTAGATTTTAGTTTGACAGCAGGTGAAGAAAAATCAGGACCGATCTTGTCAACTGTGATCATGTCGTCATCTCTTGTGTCATCACCCCAGTCAGATCCATAATTACGAGCTGGTGTACATCGTAACATGTCTCTGTCTGGCTGGACTGATTTAGATCTTGTTATTACTGGAGCTGCTTGTGCAGATGCAATGTACATCTTGTCAACTGGACCTCCATTTGATCTCGAAGCTTGAGACTGTGTCAAAGGTTTAGATGAACTTGTATATTGTTCAGGCAAAGCTGGATAGATTGGTTTATAAGGAGGAGGCGTTACTGTGGTTGCGGATTTCACTGGTAGTTGTGAATATTTTCTTTCCGCTTCAGTTATTATATTTGTCCAATCTGGATCAAACAAATCATCATTGGTTGCATTTTCTCCATCTGAACATTTAATGGACATGATTTTGTTCAACTTATTAAATGCTTCAACTTGAGGCTTCATTGCTTCAGCAAGTGGAACTGGACCGCCATTTGGATCGCAACAAATTCCACCTTGCTACCTGCGTGAAGTTGGCCCCCCACCCAACGCAAAACGTCGTCAAACTATGCTCAATCGTTTGTGCTCCGTTTGTGCTGTAAAAAATTTCGTTTGTGCTGTTTCGGTTTTTTAGATATTAAAAGATTATTTTTAGGTCATTCTGAGGTCACCAGCCCCCCCACATGCTCCAAATTCACCCAAAATAGTCTCGTTCGTTTGTGCTTCGTTTGTGCTGGTTTGTGCCGGTAAAAGTTTCGTTTGTGCTGCGTCGGGTTTTAAAATATCAGAAATTGAATTATAGGCGATGACGTCACCAGCCCCCCCACATGCTCCAAATTCACCCAAAATAGATGCAATCGTTTGTGCACCGTTTGTGCTGGTTTGTGCTGAAAAAAGTTTCGTTTGTGCTGCTTCAGTTTTTTAGATATTTAAAATAATATTGTGTGGTCATTCTGAGGTCACTCAGCCCCCCACATGCTCCAAATTCACCCAAAATAGGCTCGTTCGTTTGTGCTTCGTTTGTGCTGGTTTGTGCCGGTAAAAGTTTCGTTTGTGCTGCGTTGGGTTTTAAAATATTAGACATTAAATTATTGTTGATGACGTCACCAGCCCCCCCACATGCTCCAAATTTACCCAAAATAGGCTCGGTCGTTTGTGCTCCGTTTGTGCTGGTTTGTGCTGTAAAAAGTTTCGTTTGTGCTGTTTCGGTTTTTTAGATATTAAAATAATATTTTTAGGTCATTCTGAGGTCACTCAGCCCCCCACATGCTCCAAATTTACCCAAACTAGTCTCGTTCGTTTGTGCTTCGTTTGTGCTGGTTTGTGCCGGTAAAAGTTTCGTTTGTGCTGCGTCGGGTTTTAAAATATTAGACATTAAATTATTGTTGATGGCGTCACCTCTTTCTCTCTGAGCAAAATTTGTGCGCGTGTGCCAATGTAACTTCAGCATTTTTGGGCAAGAGAACAGCAACCTATCCTCGAGGTGAGCACACTTTTGAAGTAGAATTGACGAAGACATCCTGTCATCATATAATGTGTTCAATAAACAATTATCTTCACTTCAGTCTCTCCTGGTTGTATTTTATTTTTATTTTTACGAGTCTCATCTGCTACACTTCACTGCCACCACTAGGGCCAAGTGACACTTCTGTTCAAGAATGCTCTTGCTTGTATAAAATGGTGTAGAGTTAGTGGAGAAAAGGTCGATATAAATCAAACTACAAAAGTCGTTACTAATCCAAATTTCTGGCCAATGTAAGTATACATTGTTTTAAACCTGTCAGTTACAATATTAGTAGCTTCAAGAAAAATTGTACAACATTCAAGAGAGCTAAGACTTGTTATTGAACAGAAACCTAATTAATAACACTTATGTTACTAATTTAGCCATGAAATGCTGATTACAGTTGCACAAAGTTGCTTTTTAGTATTAAAAAACGACCATGGGTCACATGTGCAACTGTATTTAACATTTCATATCTAAATTAGTGATATTAGTGTTAGCAATGAGTTTTCGGTTTAATAAACACTGACAATCTGGGTCAACAACATTACCATATTGGTCCTAATATAAGATATATTATCCATCTACATTATCCTAACTATATTATATTATCCTTATATTCAGACCAATACAGTAATATTAAAACAAATTTATGCTGTACATATTTTTTGGATTCAGGATAATTGAGGGTTATTATGTTTTGCTTATGCCAGATGCCCAAGAAACCAGCAGTCGATAGGGATTCCATTTTCACAGTCCTGTGTTCATCGAAAGAGGCCATAGTCCAAAATGGCAACATAGCTACTCCTAATCAGAGCATCTGGACAGAGCTTAGTAAACAGCTAGACAACAAGATCACTGCAAAGGCACTATACACTTTTGTTAAATTAAACAGACACAACATCTGGAATGCTTTAGGGTTTACTCATGAAAGTGATCATGAAACAAGTGGAAGTAGTGATGACACTGATTTTGAGCCAGGGTCCCTTTCCTTCAGTCCAAAAGATTGCTGCACTTTTGATTTTGAAGTTCCATTTCAGAAATGGATTGAATTTATGCCTGAAACTGTAACATACAAAAACAAGTTCTCTAAAACAAAAAAAAGGGAATACACAGTTTTGAAGCCTGGTATCTGGACGCATGTGATAAATCATCACATTTGGCAAGAAGTCAAATGCCCCTGCACATTTGCTTTCAAAAGAGCCAAGGTCTATCCATCAGTCACAGACAAATATATTGTTATCAGAGGCAACTGTAAGGAGTGTCGTGGCCACATTCACATAAAATGTGACAAAAAGCCTGAAATAAACAGCACAATGATGTTCAGGTGTTCGCTGAAAAACCCTGATGACTCCCTGCATACTGGCTGTTCCAAGCGTGCGATGTCTGGTAACTTGCGTGTGCAGATATCTAAAGAACTGTGTGAGGGAAGAAAGGAACCCCATGTATGGAGTGCATCAGAGGCAAGAAAGCTGATGGATTTTGGAGATCCTGAGCCAAGTCATCTGCCAAATTTGGCCACCCTGCGCAAAGCAAAGCAAGAGAGAAATGATTTAGAATTAGGCGACAAGGATCCTATTCTATCACTGCAGATGTTAAAATACAGTGCACCTCACAGTGGTAGCATTAAAGACATTGGACTAGACAAGTTTTTCTGTCACTATTGGAGTCAAACACAAATGTATATGTACAAGACATTATCAAAGACATCTACTAACCCCACTGTGAGTTTTGATGCAACTGGCTCAGTGGTGAGGAAACTACAGAGACCAAATGGCAAGTCTGGCCATATATTCCTATATCAGGGTGTTGTGGCAGGGGGTGAGAGCTCAAGTGTCCCAGTGGTGCAAATGCTGTCAGAGAGACATGATATTAATGCCATAACACATTGGCTGACAGAATGGATACGCGCAGGTGCACCTACTCCAAAAGAGGTTGTTAGTGACTTTTCTCTGGCTTTGCTCGGAGCTTTGGTCAAGGCTTTTACTTCTCATCCTGATCTTAAGACCTACATCAATGAGTGTTGTGGTGTCTTACTCGGTAGACAGTCAGCAAAAATCCCACCTTGTTTTGTGCGGGTTGATGTTGCACACTGCATCAAGATGATCTGCCGGTGGGACTGCTTGAAAAAAAAACCACATCGCATTAAAGATTTCTTTGTGAGGTCAATAGCTCAGCTTCTCATGTCACAATCCATGGACGATGCAAGAGAGCTACTAAGATGCATTACTATTGTGGCTTTCAGCGAAACAGAGGGCAGTGACAGCTCTGGAGCCCCCCTCATTTCAGAAAGGTGCAAGAAATACCTAAAAGCCCGAATTGCAGAAGAGTGTGTCATCATTCCAGATGTAGAGGGTGCGGACCTGGAGGAACTGGATCCATGTGACCAAACACAGACAGACCTGCAGCAGTGGGTAACAGATATATGTGAGGAGAGCAGGTCACTTGCCACATCTAATGGTGATCATGACAATATGCACTTCCTCCCTGAGATTATTCCACATATAATCTGGCTTGCAAATTACTTACCTCTCTGGACAGGGGTAATGATCCCTCACTTCCAGAGCTCCAAAATCACCGCAAGTTCAGCCAATGTCGAAGCCGAGTTTAAAATCACCAAACGCGGCCTTTTCAAGCATGAACACTTGCCTATTCGAGTGGATCGATTCATTGCTCGACATCTGTCCTTCATTGAAGGCAACATGCGTATTTTTTCTGCAAAACAAAAGAGTGTAGAAAAAGGTGAAGAGGATAAGGCTGTTGCGACAGTTATCGACACAGGAGTCAATCCACTACCAACCACAACCTCCAGTGTAGATGGAAGGCCAGAAATGGATGCTTCCTGCTCTGGGAAGTCTGACACTGTCACAAACATCCATCCAACAGATGAAGAAGCTGTTGAAAACTGGAGAGGATTAGCAGTTCCACCCAAAAAGAGGAAGAGGAGTTCATACCTCTCTCCTTGTCCTGAATGGCTCCATGCAGATCCATCTGTGAGAGGGAAAAGACTCAAAGTGGACCTGTTGAAAAATGGAAACAATCAACAGCCTGTTAAACTCAGGAAATCAAGAATCTCTCTGCTGAACACATGTGCATTTGATGCTTTTTGTCAATGCTTATGTTGTGCTTACTGTGATAGTGTCACTTTTGAAAATATTGTTTGCAATGAGGATTCCAACAACCTCCTCCAGCTAGTGAAATCCATCACCACAAAGGGTCTGAATGCACAGGCCTACATACAGAGGGCAGAGCTGCTGAGTGAAATATTCAAAGCTGTCCGACTGAAGTCTGGTGCCCTCCAAATCGATGCACAATGCCACATCTCCACTATCATTGAAAAGTCAATGACAAAACGCACTTGTGTTTCATTATCAAAACAGTGCTCTTCACAGTATTGTGGTCTCAGCAAACAAGTCACAAGGGAAATTGCATTTGTTTGTACTTCTGTTGCTGTACTGCAGGCTTCTGGCATGGCTCATCTTCAGACCGCAGTGGAAGAAGGCCTTGACCTTCCGGAGTCCCCCTGCCTCAGGCCGATCCAAAGTCCGTCACAGTGTCCCTCTGCAATCAAGCCAGATACCTCAGAAAAAGTGCTCTGTGCAGGGAAAGTTTCTCACAGTTACAGTCTGGGAGAACTTATGTGGATTGACACTGACCTGGGAAGCAACTCCACAGAATTTCCTTTGAGTGAATTTCCCTCCGATCTGATGCTCCAGGGAAAGAGATATACTTTACGGGCAGTCATTGCTTTTAGAGGAGGCTTAACCCAGGATGCTCTTGGACATTATGTGGCCTATTGCAGGAGGTCTCCATGTGTCTGGGAGATGTATGACGACCTGAGAAGTGGAGTGACAGGAGCGTCAGATAAAAACAAAATATGCCCACATGCTGTATTATACACAAAAGACTGATTGCACTATTTATATTTAATTTCACAAGTTAAATTATTTTTGTTGAACTTTTTGTATGCCACACACCCTGGTTTTCTTACTCTTAGGAGAAGTAGAGTGCTATTTTATGGAAGTTTGCACTCAAGTCTATTATTTTGTGTGGTATCTTTGGTTTGAAGACAGATTGTAACTTGTCAGTATTAAGTGTTTTTAAGTTTAAGTTTTTAAAGGTTTTTTTTTGTTAATGGATGTTCGATAGTACAAAATTAAATTTCAAAAGTTAAATCATTTTGATTTAATTGAGTCATGAGTTTCCACATACATAATAATAATAATAATAGTAGTAGTAGTAATTCAATGATATATACACACAGACACATAGATACACACACAGTAGCCTACTAGTCAGAAGATTTAAAAAATATATTTTTTAATGTTTCTCAAAGTTGAATTTTCCCTTATGCTCACTAAGGCAATATTTATTTTATCAAAAATACAGTAATATTGTGAAATATTATTCCAATGTAATACTGCAGTTTTATATGTGAATATATAGTAAAGTAATTTATTCTTGTAATCAAAGCTGAATTTTAGCATCATTAGTTCAGTGTCACATGATCCTTCAGAAAACATTCTAATATAGCTACTGATGTTATGAATTTGATGCTCAAGAAACATCAATGTTGAAAACAGTTGTGCTGCTTGTTCTTTTCTTCTTCTGAAAACCAATATAAACAGCAATTCAAAGATTTTGGATAAGTAATATGAAAAATAATACTTTTATTTAGCAAGGACATAATAATAAAAAAAAGGATGATCAACATTGATCAAAATTAAGAGCCTTTCTTAACTGAGCACCAATAATTATTGAGCATACAATCAACATTTTACTATAATTTCTAAAGTATCATGTGAAATTGAAAACTGGAGTAGGTCTAATGATACAGAAAATTCAGCTTTTACATCACAGGAATAAATGACATTGTAATTATATTAAAACCGAAAATAGCTACTTTAAATTGTAATAATATTTCACAATATCAGTGTATGTTTCATCAAAAAAAAAAAAAAAAAAAAAAAATTAGCCTATAGTGAGCTTAAGAGACACAAAAAAAGAAGAAGAATCCAAACTGTTCACCCCAGCCTACTGTAGCCTATAGACCTTTACACACGAGTATAAACGCAGCAAACAGATTATGGTGCATGTATTTGTGACAATTTTCATATGTTATTAACAAAACACAACATATAGTAAGTAAAAACACTTACCTTGAAGTTTGTGTTGCATCCACATCCTGTGATCCGCAGTGTTCGTTAAAAGTTGAAAACGCACAGGACAACATATAACCTAAGTGAATATTATGATTTGGCTTGCCGATTCTTTAGGTCTTACCTTGTTACTTTAACTAGTCTACTGTTAAAAAAGTGGGCTGGTGCACCGTCTAGAATTCTCTCAAATTCAGTGTCTCTCCCATTCAGTTAGTTGTGCACAAACGGAGCACAAACGAACGAGACTATTTTGGGTTGGTGACGTCATCAACAATAATTTAATGTCTAATATTTTAAAACCCGACGCAGCACAAACGAAACTTTTACCGGCACAAACCAGCACAAACGAAGCACAAACGAACGAGACTAGTTTGGGTAAATTTGGAGCATGTGGGGGGCTGAGTGACCTCAGAATGACCTAAAAATATTATTTTAATATCTAAAAAACCGAAACAGCACAAACGAAACTTTTTACAGCACAAACCAGCACAAACGGAGCACAAACGAACGAGCCTATTTTGGGTAAATTTGGAGCATGTGGGGGGGCTGGTGACGTCATCAACAATAATTTAATGTCTAATATTTTAAAACCCAACGCAGCACAAACGAAACTTTTACCGGCACAAACCAGCACAAACGAAGCACAAACGAACGAGCCTATTTTGGGTGAATTTGGAGCATGTGGGGGGGCTGGTGACGTCATCGCCTATAATTCAATTTCTGATATTTTAAAACCCAACGCAGCACAAACGAAACTTTTACCGGCACAAACCAGCACAAACGAAGCACAAACGAACGAGCCTATTTTGGGTGAATTTGGAGCATGTGGGGGGCTGAGTGACCTCAGAATGACCACACAATATTATTTTAAATATCTAAAAAACTGAAGCAGCTCAAACGAAACTTTTTTCAGCACAAACCAGCACAAACGGTGCACAAACGATTGCATCTATTTTGGGTGAATTTGGAGCATGTGGGGGGGCTGGTGACGTCATCGCCTATAATTCAATTTCTGATATTTTAAAACCCAACGCAGCACAAACGAAACTTTTACCGGCACAAACCAGCACAAACGAAGCACAAACGAACGAGACTATTTTGGGTGAATTTGGAGCATGTGGGGGGGCTGAGTGACCTCAGAATGACCTAAAAATAATCTTTTAATATCTAAAAAACCGAAACAGCACAAACGAAATTTTTTACAGCACAAACCAGCACAAACGGAGCACAAACGATTGAGCATAGTTTGACGACGTTTTGCGTTGGGTGGGGGGCCAACTTCACGCAGGTCACCTTGCTTTACAATCCAATGAGCTGCCAGTATTGGAAATGCTTGTGATTTTATCTTGTCTTTTTGAGACTCGAACCAGTGTAACTGTGCATCCATATTTGCATTTATGTCAAGTCCTTTTCTCAAAAGCTTAGCTTGTTTCTTGTTCTTTCTTTCAAGGTACCAAGTTGAAATTGTTCTGCTGTTACAGTCACTTTCTGCCATCTTGCAAAGTTTTATCACTCTGTGCGATGCTCTCAAACAGCAGGACTGTGTGTGTGTCTGTGAGTGTGAATGTGTTTCTCTAAGGCTGGGGCTATGGTACTCTGCTTCTCTCTCTCTCCCTCTGTATGTATGTGTGTGCGCTCAGAACTGCAAGCCTATGTATGTGTGTATGCATATGTGCATGTATGTGTGTGTGCGTGTGTGTGTCAGAGGTTTTTTTTCTCTCTCTCTCTCCCTCCCTTCCTTCTCCAAACTACAGTATATGTGTGTGTGAAGGTATGGAGCAAATTCTAAGGTAAGGGCTGCTTCACTCTCTTTCCCTCTCTTTCACTTCACAGAACAAAAGAAAATTTAAGAGCAAAGTTAACTCCAATGTTTTTCAGTATTTTGTTTAGTTTCCAGTTCATCAAAACATTTTTTTCTTTTTTAAATATTTGTGGATTTTCTCTCAGATTAATTTCTTTGTTTCCTTTTTCCTTTTTTTCCCCCTTTTCTTTAAGCTTACTCGGATCAGTATCCTCAAATATTTGAACAGCTTTACGGTCAAAATCCGAAATACACGTGATCCTAACTAGTATTACTCCAGTGTATTACCGTGCTTTAGAGTTTTACCTGCCATCGTTTTAAACAGACTCGCCA
Source organism: Rutilus rutilus (assembly GCF_951802725.1). NCBI lineage: Eukaryota > Metazoa > Chordata > Actinopteri > Cypriniformes > Leuciscidae > Rutilus > Rutilus rutilus. The sequence continues at coordinate 49,126,924 of NC_140212.1, read as the reverse complement.
CACTTTAACCACTCATGTCAATCGAGCTTTGCTTGTGTTTCACCTCCTCGCCTCGAGTACGAATCTTCCGTGCTGGGTATACTTTAGGGATTACTCTGCCTTCGTTTTTACAGTCCCGCCATAACCCATTAACACCAAACAGTGAAACCAGCAAATATTTATAGTTTAACCGTCTTAAAGCTAATTCTCCCAATTTTTGTTTAGATGGTCTTTTTTCTAAAAAAGATCCGTCTCAATCCCAGCATATCAAATAACTTTAAATTGAATTTAAAGCCACATTGAATTGAATTATTTTATTTTTATTATACTATGTCTTATATCCATTGGTAAAACCACAGGTTCCTTAAATAACACAGTTCTTTTTAGCAGTTACAGTCATTGTCTCCAATCAACAGGCAGACTTAGAACTTTTATATAAAGGAAAAAGTTTTACCTTAATGACTGGACCAATGCCTTATGCAATCCTGTTCTTAGTGACGCCAAGCTGTTGATTTAAAAATCTTGCTTTCCCCTGTTGTTTAATTTCATGGAAACAGACACCAGTGATTTTGCCAAGAGATCTCTTATTTATTTAAAGGCCATGTTGCAGGTTAACCACCACTGTTGATCAATGGGTACATTAATCACTCAAGATATGTATACCATTTTTAAAATGTCTCAAAAATGGTCTTAAAGACCACAGTTTTTTACGTTTTTTTGGTATGAACGGTTTTTTTACGCAATTCGGTGATGACGTCACGTTGGGGAGAAGCGGAGGAAAGGTAGCCTCAGCCAATACAGTTTGTATTAGAACTGTGGCGACTGACTGGGAAAAATGAGTGAAAAATCAACGTTTTCTTTATATCTAGTGGCAGTGATCATGACATTAGTTCAGATCAGTACCGGTAAACTTTGTCTTCATCTAGAAATAGAAGGCATCATGCTAGCTATGGGCTAATTTGCCAGTCCCACCTGTTATCCACCCCCTCCAGATAATCCCTAATTAAGTCTTTCCCCCAACGTGGTAAACACATTAATGATTAGTTATCCCACGTTTTGATGGTAGCCTACTAGCTCCAGTAACAGCATCATTGCCAAGTGTTTCTAAGCGTTTACCTCTTCCTCCGGTGAAAATGTTGCAAACACAGCCGTCGCGTGTCTGTCGCTGTTTGGCAGGTGCTTGTGTGGGCGCCGGCGGTGCCGTCCCATGGAAACTGCGTTGGAAAGCTTGTTGTCGGTACACGATCCGTTCCACCTGCACGATCCGTTTCACGCATGCGCGTAATTACGTACGTTAAATAACAAACGGGTTCTTATGGACGTATTTTGTTATTCTGTGCCGTGATGAAGACAGAAATATTATGTCGGTGCCTGTAACAGTTATACACTGCTGTCACGTTATTTGAGCTGTTTCTGGATGAAGGCAGACTGCTGACAGTGAGTCGTGTTGACAGAGTTCAGGGAAAACTTCCTAATGTCAAGTTTAAAATGAATACGCGCTTAAGGTGCGTTACAAAAACACACGCGCACTTCAGTTAGTGCGATTCAAGTGTTTACATGGTTAAAAACGGCGTACGCCACCTGTTTTAATACGATTATAGTTATGAATCTAACTTATATCTTATCTAGAACATCTATCTTATAGTTACTTATGAACCAGCTTAAACAGTTATAGGTGACTAGAGATGTGTTGTATAATCTGCGCTATCTGAATACTCTCGTCTACTCGTCTCTCTAGTCACTCTCAACGCTCTCAAGGCGGGCTTTGGAATATTCTCTCCCCAACGTGACGTAATGGAATGCATTGTGGCGGAAAGGAGAATCGTTGCAAACCGCTGTAAGATAGCCTACTTTTTCGTATTATATTGCGTTTTGTGATACCCAACAACATAAAATACAATGGATAACAGTTTAAATGTTTATTACCAACAAGTAAACTGCACAAATTCGATGAAAAAAAAAAACCTGCAACATGGCCTTTAATTATATAAGACAGAGGAAAGAAGAGACAGGCTGAGTCCCAATTCGCCTACTTATACTACGACCTAAAAGTATGTACTTTTTTTGTGAGGAAAAAGTACATACTTTTGAGTGTGTAGCAAAAGAGTATGCACGTTCTGGGACATACTTCGATGACGTCATGCAACGTGAACGAGAACGTGGTTGCCTTTGTTACACACCATGACTGTTAACAAAACATTTTACATTTCATTCATTCTTATATGTCCAATATAACTGTATTTACTATTCCCATCTTTTTTTCCTCATAGTTTTTTCCAAAATACATTTACAATGTGTCCTACCAAATTGTGAGTGAAGCAGGCTGTCGTCGTAGATCAACCAAACGCAGGTCGTTTGTGAGGCGGGTGGTTCTGACGTTCATGTGCAATGTGTGTAACGAAAGCTAAAATATTTAAAGTTTATAGTATAACTATTGTTTAACGTATTTTATACTTATGTAGCCTATAATACTCAAAAATACCCCAATGAAAATGAACCATGCTTGTACTATAGTAAAAGTGTAACGTTAGTAACCATGTTTCTTTGGTTGGATTGATAAAGTTAACATTTGTACAGCCACAGTATTACTACACATAAGTCAGTGTGGTTAAACTATGGTTAGTGTAGTAAAAGGTGTTTATTTTCATAAGGGTTTATAGTAAGGTAACTTATAAATCTAAGACAGAAACATCAGAAAAAAATCATTAAAAAAAGACACTTGCATGACACTGTACTTTTTATTTCATCGGTCCATACAAGATAAACACGGTACTTTCTGGCACAACATAACCCCATTAATATTACGAGACAATAAAATAAAACTTTAATAAGGGTTCAACATTTGAATTCTTACACTTAAAAACTGAGGGCGAATCTCCGCGGCTGCATCCGGCTGCCATGTTTACATCACCATAGATACCACCATCACCACAAAGCTTCTCCCTCCCGCACGCAATGGGTTGTGGGCAATATTAGCCGTTAGAGTGTGCATTGATCTGCACTTCGAATTCTAACCGGAAATAGTAGACCATCCGGGTATCTTTGGAATACTCTTTTCAACATACTACGATTTGGGACGTACTAATTCTAGTTTCGCATACTATTTAGGACGGATAGTATGCGAATTGGGACTCAGCAACAGTGAACCTCCTCAATCTAGTTTCTCATCATCTTCTCTGCCTTTTCAGACAAAGGCTTGGTTTTTATACGGTGACCAGGAAAAAAACTTCATCCCATAGCACATACACATAACACATACATTCAGCAGAGGAACATATGGTTTCCATTAACGTTGGAATGTATACCCTTATGCTATGCTTTGTATAGTCCAGTCTCCAACTCAGCACACAAAGTCTCTCTCCCCCCACATCTTCACAAAATACATTGTACAAATGATTATGAATGTATATAAAAAATATAAAAGATACTACTGATTATGCATATTAATAAAAGGTAATAATAATACTAAAAACAACATTTAATGATGAAATTTGAGTCTTCACTAATGAGCCGACCAAGAGCTACAACCACGAAGAGCTGGTCAAGATCATCGGGGGCCTCGCCCACCTCATCGTCCAGGCTCGGCTAAGTGAGAAGAGCGTCATCCACCTGGAGCAAAAAGCAGCAGCGCTAAAGCTCCAGACTGAAGAGGCAAGGAGGAACCAGGGACACGCTCAAAGTCGTCTGGAGGCCCAGGACCAGCGCAGAATAACGGATGAGCCGACATATATTCCTCGACAGTGTTTTCTTCACTAACATACAGACATTAATACACTAGGAAATCTTCTAAATACATGGATTTCGTTAAATATTTCTTCATAATATTTAAGGAATCTTAGGGTTTTTTTTATTCTTTAAATAAGAGATTTAAGAAATGAGCTCAGTTCACTTTATAAAGTGGGGATTAGATGGAATACTGTTTGCATAATTGTTGCATATGAATGAAGAATCGATTAATTTCTGCCAATTTCCCCTCGTGACTATATCACACAGGTGAAGCAGAGCTACGAATCGATTGCCCTAAACTCAGAGTTTTCCCCCTTACTGTGCCTGTGCGAAGACAGAAGTTAGAAAATGTAATCTCTAATGCAGCAAAAAAGAAAACAAAAAGCAGCAGATCTTGTAGCTATCAAACTACTGCAGTTTAACAAACGGTTGCTTTCCTCCAGTTCGTGTTGCACAATGAATAAACAATATTGCCCACGTCTTCCAAGCCATGTGTGCAGATACACCAGTGCCTCTTTTATTCATTTAGTGCTTAAATTAAATGCTTATTTTATTAACCTTGCTAAAATTACACCGTGAATTCCCTCAATTGTGGGTCATGGTGGTGTATATTCACCCAAAGGAAAAACGGTTATGGTGAAGGACACTGTTGATTGGATCTGAAGCGCTGCTCTTTCAAACACACTTCAACAGTTGAAAACATTAGATCATAGCAGTCTGAACATAGCTTACGAAACTTCCCCATTTCGAGAGAGAGAGGTAAAGGAGCTGATTACTCTAGGCTCCTCCCACTCATCCTCCTCCTCCAATCAGAATGCTGGAAGACTCATTGGTCACAGCTGTAATGGAGGACAGAAGCTTTAAAAGCTCTTGTGGTGAATCAGTGTGTGTCTGACACTCAGACCGCTCTCTATCTCTGTCATGTTCCTCTCTGCGGTATGGTAATATAATGTTTCCTCCTGTCAGCTCCAGACTCTTTTGAGCTGTGTGTGTGTGTGTGTGTGTGTGTGTGTTTTATTTAAACCAGTTTGAGTCTCTTTGTTGGGGGAAACCTTTGACAAAAAACATTTCCAGTCTCTTACCCATTTGCTCATGAGTTTTTGTCCAGCTAACAATCTACATGAAGAAAAGTTTGTCCTCAGATTATTTAAAACAAACCGAAGAGAAATGGATGTTTTTCAGCATTTCTAATGTTTCTAAAGATAGTAGTTAATCAGTGAATCCTGAAAGCTGAAGCTGTATGGCAGGCTCCACACTTCATTAAGCAGCACAGCCTTTCTCAGCTGATCATAAGAGAGGTTTCTTCAGCATCTCGGCAGTGTTTCTGAACCATCAGGGCTTATTTGAAATCAATTCAAGGAAATTACACCATATATAATCATGCATGAATAAAACCAAGTTTAATATTTAATCTGTAATCCAAAATAAAACATTAATTTGTGTGCTAAACACAGATGAAGACAGAAATGAGGCTGAATATAAATCTTCATTCTTCATGCTGGTCTGGAACGACAGTAAATGGCCTAAATTATAGGCAAATAAAGAAGTGTCCCTTTTTCAAGATACTGTATTTAAAAGAATGTTATAAAATCCAAATACGCTTTACAGATTCTTATTGGAAAGGGTTTGTTGTTCATGAAATGTTTGCACATGCACCTGAGGAACAGTCCTTAAGAGACTAACAGATTACAGACAGAAGAAATGGTAAATGGACTGCATTTATATAGCGCTTTCACAGACCCATGGCCACCAAAGCGACCATTACGTTTATTGTGAAAAACAAACAAACAAAATGAACGTTTGTTGCGGTTTCTGAGACGGCACACTCTGCCACCCACCAGTGGAGAAATACTGCTCTACATCTCATATATTTACATATCGTGTCTTCTACATTTAAAATATACACAAGGTGCACAATGAGGCTAAACATTGTTGGGTGGTTGGTTGGTTGGGTGACCCATAATCCTGCCCAAAGAAATTTACGACCGTGGACTCGCAGCTACTCAAAGAGACGGTAATTAATATTTCTGAAAAAGAACTATCTGATGATCAAATTGTGGTTTTATCTAAAGGACTATCTTTTGTGCCTACTAGTGGTGTTAATTGTTTTGGTCTAAAAGTGGATTTGTTCAAATGTTTTAGACAGATGAAACTACGGTATTTTTTCTCCAAATCAGAATCGAGTTCATCTATGACACCTTTTAGACCTAAAAGTAATTTTGGCCCTAATGTGTCTAACCACACTATTCATACTTTTTGTCGTTTGGTCGAAAAAGAGGTGATGGAGACTTGCTCGTCTAGTAAAAAAGTCTCTCATAATTTTTCATTGAATGAGCAAAGAGCTTTGACCGAATTGATAAGTGACCCAAGTATCATTATAAAACCTGCTGATAAAGGAGGGGCTATTGTAGTCCAAGATACAAAAAAATACCAAGATGAAATTCTTTCACAATTACAGAATATTAGGTTTTATAAAAAACTTCCCAGTGATCCTACCAATACTTATCAATCTGAGATATTGTCATTTTTAACAAATGCTAAAACAGAGGGTTGGATATCTCAATCAGAATTTAAATTCTTGTATTGTCAGCATCCGATTAGACCTGTCTTTTACACTCTTCCTAAAATTCATAAGAGACTTATTGATCCTCCAGGTCGTCCGATTGTGGCACAGACTAATTCCCTCTTATCTCCTTTATCTCACTATGTTTTTTTATTTTTATTAAACCTTTTGTTTATTCGTTACCATCTTACATTCGAGACTCTACTGATTTTATCAATAAGATTTCTGAGGTGTATGATTTACCGGATTTTTCTTTATTATTAACTTTGGACATAACGAGTCTATATACTAACATCTCACATGAAAAAGGACTTATTGCACTTAGACATTATCTTTTGTTACGCGAGGACTCTAATCCACCATCAGACTTTATCGTCGAGATGGCTTCGTACCTTTTGAAATATAATTATTTTTGTTTCGATATGGATTTTTTTCCTTCAGATAAGTGGGACAGCAATGGGCTCGAATTTTGCCCCTAACTATTAGGGGTGTAACGATACATCGATATGGATCGATGCATCGATATAACGTCTAACGATACGATGCATCGATTCCACACTTAAAAAATTTTGGTTTACACCTTTATTTTGCCACTCTCCACATTCTCACGTAACATCCTTCCGCCAAAGCGCACATTTTCGCTTACTCACCAACCGCCTGCCGGTGTGTAACATTAATCTCCTCCTCTGAAAAAGACGCCTGACAAGACTGACTAAACCCTAAACAAGTTTTTTTCACAAAAGTCGGTATTGTCCGTTGTCAAGGCATCACGAGTTCATGTTTTACAGCAGAAACAGACAAGCACTCGCACCCTTGTTGGTGAACACAACACGATAAGTCCGTTTTAGCGACTCAGCGCGCAGTATTCAGGTCAGATGTCACTTTGAAAAGACGAGCTGGCTAAGAGGAGTTTCGTCAAAGCTGACTAAAAGTGATCGAGGATGGAAAATTTCAATCAACTCGTGATATACTTCAGGGCGTAAAAATAAAATAAAACCTGAAACATTTTCACGGACCCTTACTAAAGCAGCTCGTTTAGTGGTGAGGGAAAAGCTCTCTGTACTGCATGTAACGTTACGTTATCACAACAAAGTTTGTCAGGCGTCTATATCAGCTGAGGAGATTAACGTTATGAAGATTAATCGAGTGTTGTATTATTTATCATAGCAATTACTTGGTTTTGTTTGACTCAGAAAGATGAAATGTGAATGTATCTGCTCTGCTAAAAAAAAAAAAAAACTTTTAACATATTAAAGCATACTTTCAATTAACTTTAATTTTGTAATTTACCTGTATTTTTTTTATTATTATTATTATTAATCAAAACAACCCAGCTGCAGTTTGATTGATATTACTTGGATGCACAATAATAAAAAAAAACATGATTTATGAAAATGAACAAGAACGGAGTACTTGCAAATGACCTCTTCTGTTATAAATGTCCCAATTGGGAGAGGGTGTGCAATTTTCAAAGAGTTTAATTAAACGTTCATGTTATATATTTTGATTGCATTTGTGAGTTAATAAAAACGTAACTGGTTGTGTGAACATAATATCTAAATATCGATTAATCGATCGATATAGCCCTGAATCGAATCGAATCCTATCGTGGAATTTTTTGAAGTATCGGAAAATATCGTATCGCTGGCTGAGAGAATCGATATCGTATCGTATCGTGATGAACTGTCCGATTTACACCACTACTAACTATGCCAATTTATTTATGGGGTTTTTTGAGGAGAGTTATATATTGAATACAGAAAAGAATCCTTTCTATTCACAGATCATCAAGTGGTATAGATACATTGACGATATATTTTGTATTTTTTTTAGGTGATCACGATGAGGCTCGAGAATTTGTGACATATTTGAATAACTTGGTTGACGACTTAGAATTTACTTCCGAAATTAATTCGTCTAGAGTACACTTCCTCGATATGTGGGTACAGAAGAACGAAGGCATTTTGACTACAACTTTGTTTACAAAAGAGACTGATCGTAACACACTTTTACTTGCTACCAGTTTTCATCCGACTTTTTAAAAAAAAAGGGCTACCTAAGAGTCAGTTCTACAGATTGAGGAGGATTTGTCATTCTGATTTCGACTTTATTGAGAAATCGAAAATCATGAAAAATTAATTTTTGAACAGAGGTTATCCTTTGGATTGGGTCGAAGAAGGATACGATACAGCTTTTAAAAAGACACGGTCCGAATTGCTAAAAAAGAAGACAAAGAAAACAAGAAAGTATTCTTTTGCTTGTATTACAACACAATTCACCTAAGTCCTACATGATAAAATCAATTTTTAAAAAACACTGGCATTTATTGTCTTCTGATCCGGAGTTGAACGATATTTTTAGACATCCTCCTTTGATTGTATATAAACGTGCCAGGAATTTAAAAGATAGCTTGGTACAAGCTCGTTTTCAGAGTGTTAGTCCTCGTGCATCTCAGAGTTTACTCAGTCCTATACAGAAGGGCAATTATCGTTGTGGGAATTGTGCTCAATGTAATAATACTTTTAAAACATCATTCTTTTTTCATCCTAGAACTGGTAAAAAATATAGCATCAAATCTGTGATTACTTGTGTTTCCACTCATGTTGTGTACTTGATACGTTGTCCTTGTGGTATAGGCCAGGGGTTCCCAAACTTTTCCATGCCAAGGCCCCCCAAATACCACTAGGTTCTGGCCAAGGCCCCCCTTTTGCAGGATGTGTTATTGAACCCATCGACAATACGGCACGTGTAGAAATAAATAAATGAAACATCTAGGTGAACATCAGATTATGTGATGGTGTTTGATACCAGAAAGATTATAGAGATGCACCGATTACAATTTTCAAGGCAGATTCCGATTTTCATTGAGTTTGACCTGCCGATACAGATTTTAGCCGATTCTGATTTCATTTTTTCTAACCACTTTACAGCACACACAAATATTTTATATAGCCTATATATATAATAAAACACCACTTTTACCCAAACTGATTAATAAAAACAAGTTTAAATGGATACATTTTCTATAAATATTTTTGTCTTAAGACAAAAATCCTACTCCAGTTCTTGTTCAAACACACTATAGGGGAGAGTGGGGTGATTTGTGCCAGGGGGGAAGTAGTTCCACCCTTTTTTCTGGAAAACCATAGAAGAAATTGGTCATGTGTCCACATAATTTTGAAAAGCAATCACTTTTACTCGTCCTCCAAAGACGGGAGACACATGGCATGAGAGTTAAGCATATTTTAGTGCAAAAAACTGTTTTTTCCCTTTCAAAGTAAAATTTCTATGATTACGGTTTTTTTATTGTAGTGTCTGAACAATTATAGACAAGTTTGAAAACATTTCACACATGTTTTAGTGCTTTAGTAGGCTACACAATGAGTCTATACAGTTAGCTTGATGTTAGCTCTTAACTGCTGGATCATGCTAGTTTTTCAAACTTGTGGGTCCGGGGTGATTTGTGCCAAAGGGCCTGGGTTAAGTTGTGCCAGATCCAGACCACCTAGACCTACATTCTCACAGGGGATAATCTTGAGAAGTGAGGAGATGGGCATGCCTCATCATTGTTTTACTTGGGCCTGCCCAAAATTTGTTTAATTTAGCTAACACTGATTTCAGTTTTGAGTTTGCTCTATGTTATTAAAGAGAAGTTTTATTCCGTTTTTAAGTGGCCTATGTCAGGATGTTTAGAAATTAGCCTAGTCACTTTATTCTTATATGTTACATAATTGACAGACAGCGCTATGTCAACAGGCATCTATTGCCAAAGCCTTTTTGCCTGAAATGATATCACAAATATCATATATTGTGTTGCTATGGTGCTCTAAATGGTTGCTAGGGTGTAGCTCGATAGCTTCACAATGATCCTGAGAGACTTATTGGTCGTCTGAGTAAAATGAGCCTGCCCCCTTGTCTCTATGACACTGTGATCCAGAGTTATGTTCAATACAAAATCCATGCAATTGACCATATATAGGAAAAACGCATGATATGGTATTCCAGGGTGACAATAAAAATAAACTTTAAATTAGTAATTTTGTATTGAATTTATATTGCTTTCATATAGCATTATGGTTCATAACATTAAAATGTTCTGTTTTACTTCAGAAATCACTGGCACGATTTACCCCCAATGTATTCCCCCAAAGGCACAACTTCCCCCACACCAGGGGCAAGTTGTGCCATGAGACCACTTTTTTTCCAAGAGCTATATTTCTGAAACAATTTATTTCAGATCCAAAGTTATTGTTCTCAGGGATGCACCACATCCTGAAATATATGTACATCCTTAAGTTGAAGGCATTACTGCCATGGCCTCACTTTAAAGTCACTTTGAGTAAAAACTGGCACAACTCACCCCACTCCATGCAAATTATGTGCATTTTAGGTAGTACTTTTTGTGTGAAATCATATTTATTTTGTCCATCAAAAGTGTGCCTTCACTTTAATTGAGCGTGAGCAGCGCAGCAAAAATAGACTTGGCGCCGAAACCCTCCGCTTCACTACTGTTCATGCGACGCTCCTGCTTGACGCTCACACGCTGCTCCTGCTCGCGGTGTGAATACACTCACTGAACATGCACGCCGAAAAAAAAATTGCGCTACTCACGCGACGCTCGCGGTCTGAAACGGCCGTAATTCACAAAGGTTTCCTACATGTGCGTTCTGTGTGCATGTGTGATGCTGATGTTGCGCGATGTTATTCATGCGACGCCCGAGTGCATTTGAATCGGCATATGTCAGGCTGAAAATCACGTGAAAATCGGCCAATTCTTGTCAACAAATTATTATAATGTTATTTCATAACAATACTCATATTAGCAAATATTTAATATTTTATATAAATATAATTTTTTTTAAACTTTTTTTCCACTTTTTTTTCCAACTTGCTGCGGCCCCCACTTTGAAACCCCCTGGTATAGGCTATGTGGGAAAAACGTCACGTCAATTGAAACAAAGAATTAGTGAACGTAAGAGTTCGATCAGAAGAAAAGATATGAATTATCCAGTTGCGGTACACTTTTTAAATTTGAATCACGATGTTACCTCTACGTTTGTGTGGGATCGAGAAAGTAACTTTGCCACCTAGATATTGAATTACTTCTACAGAGACGCGAACTGTTCTGGATTTACACCCTTCAGACTTTATCACCTATGGGTATGAACGATGAAGCACCATTTCATGTAATGTTATGTAATTGTTTTGAATGATGTGATGTGTTGTCTCTACTATGTATTCACAATGAGTTTGAGTGGCCATGGAGCCTGCCTGTTTGTTGTAACAATTTGAATGATGTGCTGTTTCTACGTATTCACAATGAGTTTAAGTGGCTGTGGAGCCTGACTGATTGTAACAATTTGATGCTGTTTGATAACGATGTGTTGATCATGTGTTCATTCACATAACACAATGCATTGATTTAAATTTTGCAAAACACTTTCTGTCTGGAAAGGCAATATGCGGAGTGGGCGTCAACGATCATACATATTTAGTGGTTCGCACCTGGAGACAATGGGGCCCGCATACTTAATGAGCCATTCATTCAGGTGTATGGAAAGGAAAACATGTCTAGTAATTGTGCAGTTAATTCTCATACTGTATTTTCAGTTTTGGAATATTTATCCTCTCCCCAAATTTGTCACTAATAAAACACAATAAAAAATTATTTTAAAGAAAAGGCTTATATTTGCCTTTTATTAGTTTGTTTACATCTACCTTGTATTTTACATCTACAACAATTTCAAGTGTAATCTTTCTTTGTAAAAACTAAAGTATACATTTTATCATACATATTTCAAAGTTAAGGATTCATTACTTGAATATAGCCTAGGCTACATTGGAATAAACAATATAACTTATTTGATTATTTTTGACAAAACATACTATATTTAACATATGAGCAAAAATTGGCAAACAAAAGCTTATTTGAGGTGGCAGATATTTTACAGTAAAAATGTATAATCTATCCAAAACTAATCAATGAAATGTTGTCTTTCATATGTCTGTAACATAGTAACTTTCGTTTTTATTATAAGAAATATAAATGTTAATTTGCAGTTTAATACGTTGCTTATACAAATACATTTTATTTCAACATATTTCACTCGATTTTTACTCAGTAGCCTATAGCAATACAGTTTGCTAAAAGCCAAACATTCACAGACAGAAACGATTCAAATTTAAACCGTCTTTTGCCAGTTGTGGTAAACAGCGCGCATCTCTGCCGTTCATTAATTCATTCATTCATTCATGCACAGAAACGCGCCGCACTTGAGAATGAAAAAAAAAACGTACTACATTATTCCATAGCCTCGGATCTGTTGCTCCTCGTACTTCTGAGGTAAATTTTCCATTATAGTATTATTCCTCACAGCGCTGCGAGACTGTGTAAACAAGTACAATGATCTGATGTGTTTTCTCGAGCTGATATGGGGGCGTTCACAGTTTGCGTGGATTGCCTCAGACATTTGCGTTTGAATAGTGCGCTCTCTGTGGGCGGGGTCACATTACATCTGAATGAGCTCTAATTAGCTCGACTGGAATCGCTCTCTTTTAATACAGATTTCACAAGATGAGAATATTTGTTTTTTATATAAATTACTTCATTTAAAAGAGGATAATTCAAGCTTCATACCTGTGTGTCTGTATGCCTGTTTGACTGTTTGAGTATTCGCTAAGTTATGGTTCATTTTCGGACGCGTTTCAGAATGGACTTCACTGACAGAGAGAAAGCAGAACTCACATCATTTTATTTTTCTTTATTTGGCAAAAAGCACAACACTTTGTTTTTATTGTGAGTATACACAAAAATAATACACACTTAACAGGATCGATTGATGTACAACACGAGCATATAAGATAAAAAGTAAAAAAAAAATTCTTTTTTTTTTTTTCACTGATAAGGAAAAAAACGAGCCGGCCTCAGGGGGTTAAACGGCTGAAGCGTCTCCTCTAGAAGCCATACGGGTCGCTACAGGTTTACTGCGGTGCGTCTCGTCTGTTTTACCTGGAATAACAATGGAAAACAGTCCAAGACACTGATGGCTACTAGTCGGAGTAGTTTTAGCACTATTAGTGCATTTCTCTGTTTCTGAACGAGTCTCTGCTGTGAACTAAACCCTCATGCTCTTCACTAGCTGTCAGTGTCAATCATCTTTCACAGAGACTAGATTACAATCACTGGTGACGGTTCACAGATTAATAGAATATCATCTGAAGGGGACCGTTGGCGTAATTATCAGCCGATCAGTGTAGAAATAATATATTTCCAGAGTGGAATATGAAGAATCTACTGTAAAGCATAAAGCTGAACTCCAGTGTGAGCAAACGAAAGCGTTTCATCCTCGATGTGACACAGTTGGACTGTAGGCTTGACCTTTGACCTCAGAGCAGGAACCGCTCACGGGTTCATATCAGTGGCTTTCATTACGGTGTCGCTTTCAGCTCGAGCCGCACCTAAACGCCAGAGGAGGTCAGAAACACATTTGGTTGTTTCACGGCCGGATCTTGGACTTCTACGGACTAGTTCTCATCTCTCCTGCAGTTTCCATCTTTCTAGAGCTCCCATTTCCCCTGTTCCTGTTCCTCTCTCGGTCATCACACTCTTTCTGTGGTGTCAGTCGTTCTCACCCCCTCTCCGGCAGAGACCCTCTTCTCCTGAGCTCCTCCAGAGCCGATCGAGCCGCTGCCGCCCTCTTGTTGCTCCCGTGATGTGACAGAACTCTGGAATGCATCACATTCCATACTGTCAATGGTGCCTGTCTCCTATCGCAACCGTGAAAGCACTGTTTAAATAGCAATGTTTAAATTTTGCAGAGTAGACAGCTGGTATTCGTCTTCTTCTTCATTTTTTTATTAAAAGATAGTTAATACAGTATTTAAAATGACAATATACATGTACATACATATATACACACAGGAAAAGTTGAAGACTTATTTAGCTTGTAGTCTCAGCTTTCGCCGCTGCCGCCCTCTTGTTGCTCCCCGTGATGTGACAGAACTCTGGAATGCATCAGATTCCATACTGTCAATGGTGCCTGTCTCCTATCGCAACCGTGAAAGCACTGTTTAAATAGCAATGTTTAAATTTTGCAGAGTAGACAGCTGGTATTCTTCTTCTTCTTCTTCTTCTTCTTCTTCTTCTTCTTCATTTTTTTATTAAAAGATAGTTACAGTATTTAAAATGACAATATACATATACATGTACATACATGTACATACACACAGGAAAAGTTGAAGACTTATTTAGCTTGTAGTCTCAGCTTTCGCCGCTGCCGCCCTCTTGTTGCTCCCGTGATGTGACAGAACTCTGGAATGCATCAGATTCCATACTGTCAATGGTGCCTGTCTCCTATCGCAACCGTGAAAGCACTGTTTAAATAGCAATGTTTAAATTTTGCAGAGTAGACAGCTGGTATTCTTCTTCTTCATTTTTTTATTAAAAGATAGTGAATACAGTATTTAAAATGACAATATACATGTACATATATACACATGAAAAGTTGAAGACTTATTTAGCTTGTAGTCTCAGCTTTCGCCGCTGCCGCCCTCTTGTTGCTCCCGGACCCCTCAGCAAACTCCTCCTGCCCGACCCGGACCGTGAACCTAACAGAGGGAAAGATGAGGAAGGAGAATATAATATAGAATATAATCTTTATTCTTTGTGCACAACATGGACACGAAGACATGAGACAAATTTATGACCAATCCCTTTTTATTATCAGAATCGGGACCCTGATGGGAAGGCCCCTTCAGCAGTTTAAATGCCCCAGCCAGTGCTGCAGCATTGCTCGGGCCGTTGCTGGGGTCCAGTGGATTTTATCCCCCTCGCCACTGCCCTACTCGTGCTAGGGGCCCAACTTTTCTTTGCCCTAGGAATCTTCTCCCCCACAGGGATCTCTGCCCCCTCCCCCACGACCTCGGCTGTGGGTGCTACTGGGGAGGCTGGCCTCTGGGGTTGATCCACCTCCATGGGGACCGCTTCGCCCTGTTCCTCCTGCTCCCGCTATCCCTGTTCCGGTTCCCGCGGGGATTCAGGTCTGGCTTCGGCATCCAGGCCCACACTCGTCCCCTCCTCGGCCTCTTCCTCAGACCCTCCTACGTGCCATAAGGGTTTTGACCAAGTTCCAGGCCTGCCATATGGTCTGCTCCTTCAACCTCTTATATCTTCTCCGGGTCCATTTTACTGCCACCTGCCATGCCTCTTTCCAATCTATCCCCGGGCTCGCTATTATTTCCTTAGCCGCCCTCCTTAGGGCCCCCTGGAAATGCTCTTCCATAATTGTTAGGCCGTTCTGGAGCCACTCGTTGGTGTTGTCCTGCAGTCTACATTCTGTTCTCGCCGACTGGAAGGCCGGCTGGACCTTCTTAGCCTGGGCCGCCAGTCTACCAGACCAGCCATCCTCGACCTCCACGGTGTAATGAAATAATTTCAAGAATGCATGGAGGGCTCGGACCAGGCTTCTGAACTCCGGATCCCCCGCTGGCCTCCTTTCATTCGTAGTCTCCTGTCTCCTCACTTCATTCCTCCTTCCTCCTCTAGCTCCTCCTTCGCTATCAGCATTCCTCCTCCTTCTCCTCCTCCACCTCCTTTCACCCTCCGGGTCACTCCTTCTCCAACCGCTCGTCCGTCCTCTTCCACTCCTCTCCCTCCTTTCATCCATCTTTCTTCTTTCCACCTCTCTTCTTCCACTCCTTTCCTCCCGATACCTTCCCAACTCTTCCCTTCTTCCACTCCTCCCATCTCGATACCTTCTTCCCACCTCCTCTCTTCCACGCCTCCTTTCTCCAAAATACCTTAGCCGCTCCTCTCTTCCACTCCTCTCCCTCCTTTCATCCACCTGTCTTCGCTCCATCCGCTCTCTGCTCCTCCCTGAACTTCTCCTTCATATCAGTGGCTTTCATTACGGTGTCGCTTTCAGCTCGAGCCGCACCTAAACGCAACAGGAGGTCAGAAACACATTTGGTTGTTTCACGGCCGGATCTTGGACTTCTACGGACTAGTTCTCATCTCTCCTGCAGTTTCCATCTTTCTAGAGCTCCCATTTCCCCTGTTCCTGTTCCTCTCTCGGTCATCACACTCTTTCTGTGGTGTCAGTCGTTCTCTCCCCCTCTCCGGCAGAGACCCTCTTCTCCTGAGCTCCTCCAGAGCCGATCGAGCCGCTGCCGCCCTCTTGTTGCTCCCCGTGATGTGACAGAACTCTGGAATGCATCACATTCCATACTGTCAATGGTGCCTGTCTCCTATCGCAACCGTGAAAGCACTGTTTAAATAGCAATGTTTAAATTTTGCAGAGTAGACAGCTGGTATTCTTCTTCTTCTTCATTTTTTTATTAAAAGATAGTTAATACAGTATTTAAAATGACAATATACATGTACATACACACAGGAAAAGTTGAAGACTTATTTAGCTTGTAGTCTCAGCTTTCGCCGCTGCCGCCCTCTTGTTTCTCCCGTGATGTGACAGAATTCTGGAATGCATCAGATTCCATACTGTCAATGGTGCCTGTCTCCTATCGCAACCGTGAAAGCACTGTTTAAATAGCAATGTTTAAATTTTGCAGAGTAGACAGCTGGTATTCTTCTTCTTCATTTTTTTATTAAAAGATAATGAATACAGTATTTAAAATGACAATATACATGTACATACATATATACACACGAAAAGTTGAAGACTTATTTAGCTTGTAGTCTCAGCTTTCGCCGCTGCCGCCCTCTTGTTGCTCCCGTGATGTGACAGAACTCTGGAATGCATCAGATTCCATACTGTCAATGGTGCCTGTCTCCTATCGCAACCGTGAAAGCACTGTTTAAATAGCAATGTTTAAATTTTGCAGAGTAGACAGCTGGTATTCTTCATTTTTTTATTAAAAGATAGTTAATACAGTATTTAAAATGACAATATACATGTACATACACACAGGAAAAGTTGAAGACTTATTTAGCTTGTAGTCTCAGCTTTCGCCGCTGCCGCCCTCTTGTTTCTCCCGTGATGTGACAGAATTCTGGAATGCATCAGATTCCATACTGTCAATGGTGCCTGTCTCCTATCGCAACCGTGAAAGCACTGTTTAAATAGCAATGTTAAAATTTTGCAGAGTAGACAGCTGGTATTCTTCTTCATTTTTTTATTAAAAGATAGTGAATACAGTATTTAAAATGACAATATACATGTACATACATATATACACACGAAAAGTTGAAGACTTATTTAGCTTGTAGTCTCAGCTTTCGCCGCTGCCGCCCTCTTGTTGCTCCCGTGATGTGACAGAACTCTGGAATGCATCAGATTCCATACTGTCAATGGTGCCTGTCTCCTATCGCAACCGTGAAAGCACTGTTTAAATAGCAATGTTTAAATTTTGCAGAGTAGACAGCTGGTATTCTTCTTCTTCTTCTTCATTTTTTTATTAAAAGATAGTTACAGTATTTAAAATGACAATATACATATACATGTACATACATGTATACACACAGGAAAAGTTGAAGACTTATTTAGCTTGTAGTCTCAGCTTTTGCCGCTGCCGCCCTCTTGTTGCTCCCCGTGATGTGACAGAACTCTGGAATGCATCAGATTCCATACTGTCAATGGTGCCTGTCTCCTATCGCAACTGTGAAAGCACTGTTTAAATAGCAATGTTTAAATTTTGCAGAGTAGACAGCTGGTATTCTTCTTCTTCTTCTTCTTCTTCTTCTTCATTTTTTTATTAAAAGATAGTTAATACAGTATTTAAAATGACAATATACATGTACATACACACAGGAAAAGTTGAAGACTTATTTAGCTTGTAGTCTCAGCTTTCGCCGCTGCCGCCCTCTTGTTGCTCCCGTGATGTGACAGAATTCTGGAATGCATCAGATTCCATACTGTCAATGGTGCCTGTCTCCTATCGCAACCGTGAAAGCACTGTTTAAATAGCAATGTTTAAATTTTGCAGAGTAGACAGCTGGTATTCTTCTTCTTCATTTTTTTATTAAAAGATAGTGAATACAGTATTTAAAATGACAATATACATGTACATACATATATACACACGAAAAGTTGAAGACTTATTTAGCTTGTAGTCTCAGCTTTCGCCGCTGCCGCCCTCTTGTTGCTCCCGTGATGTGACAGAACTCTGGAATGCATCAGATTCCATACTGTCAATGGTGCCTGTCTCCTATCGCAACCGTGAAAGCACTGTTTAAATAGCAATGTTTAAATTTTGCAGAGTAGACAGCTGGTATTCTTCTTCTTCTTCTTCATTTTTTTATTAAAAGATAGTTACAGTATTTAAAATGACAATATACATATACATGTACATACATGTATACACACAGGAAAAGTTGAAGACTTATTTAGCTTGTAGTCTCAGCTTTTGCCGCTGCCGCCCTCTTGTTGCTCCCCGTGATGTGACAGAACTCTGGAATGCATCAGATTCCATACTGTCAATGGTGCCTGTCTCCTATCGCAACTGTGAAAGCACTGTTTAAATAGCAATGTTTAAATTTTGCAGAGTAGACAGCTGGTATTCTTCTTCTTCTTCTTCTTCATTTTTTTATTAAAAGATAGTGAATACAGTATTTAAAATGACAATATACATGTACATACATATATACACATGAAAAGTTGAAGACTTATTTAGCTTGTAGTCTCAGCTTTCGCCGCTGCCGCCCTCTTGTTGCTCCCGGACCCCTCAGCAAACTCCTCCTGCCCGACCCGGACCGTGAACCTAACAGAGGGAAAGATGAGGAAGGAGAATATAATATAGAATATAATCTTTATTCTTTGTGCACAACATGGACACGAAGACATGAGACAAATTTATGACCAATCCCTTTTTATTATCAGAATCGGGACCCTGATGGGAAGGCCCCTTCAGCAGTTTAAATGCCCCAGCCAGTGCTGCAGCATTGCTCGGGCCGTTGCTGGGGTCCAGTGGATTTTATCCCCCTCGCCACTGCCCTACTCGTGCTAGGGGCCCAACTTTTCTTTGCCCTAGGAATCTTCTCCCCCACAGGGATCTCTGCCCCCTCCCCCACGACCTCGGCTGTGGGTGCTACTGGGGAGGCTGGCCTCTGGGGTTGATCCACCTCCATGGGGACCGCTTCGCCCTGTTCCTCCTGCTCCCGCTATCCCTGTTCCGGTTCCCGCGGGGATTCAGGTCTGGCTTCGGCATCCAGGCCCACACTCGTCCCCTCCTCGGCCTCTTCCTCAGACCCTCCTACGTGCCATAAGGGTTTTGACCAAGTTCCAGGCCTGCCATATGGTCTGCTCCTTCAACCTCTTATATCTTCTCCGGGTCCATTTTACTGCCACCTGCCATGCCTCTTTCCAATCTATCCCCGGGCTCGCTATTATTTCCTTAGCCGCCCTCCTTAGGGCCCCCTGGAAATGCTCTTCCATAATTGTTAGGCCGTTCTGGAGCCACTCGTTGGTGTTGTCCTGCAGTCTACATTCTGTTCTCGCCGACTGGAAGGCCGGCTGGACCTTCTTAGCCTGGGCCGCCAGTCTACCAGACCAGCCATCCTCGACCTCCACGGTGTAATGAAATAATTTCAAGAATGCATGGAGGGCTCGGACCAGGCTTCTGAACTCCGGATCCCCCGCTGGCCTCCTTTCATTCGTAGTCTCCTGTCTCCTCACTTCATTCCTCCTTCCTCCTCTAGCTCCTCCTTCGCTATCAGCATTCCTCCTCCACCTCCTTTCACCCTCCGGGTCACTCCTTCTCCAACCGCTCGTCCGTCCTCTTCCACTCCTCTCCCTCCTTTCATCCATCTTTCTTCTTTCCACCTCTCTTCTTCCACTCCTTTCCTCCCGATACCTTCCCAACTCTTCCCTTCTTCCACTCCTCCCATCTCGATACCTTCTTCCCACCTCCTCTCTTCCCCGCCTCCTTTCTCCAAAATACCTTAGCCGCTCCTCTCTTCCACTCCTCTCCCTCCTTTCATCCACCTGTCTTCGCTCCATCCGCTCTCTGCTCCTCCCTGAACTTCTCCTTCATATCAGTGGCTTTCATTACGGTGTCGCTTTCAGCTCGAGCCGCACCTAAACGCAACAGGAGGTCAGAAACACATTTGGTTGTTTCACGGCCGGATCTTGGACTTCTACGGACTAGTTCTCATCTCTCCTGCAGTTTCCATCTTTCTAGAGCTCCCATTTCCCCTGTTCCTGTTCCTCTCTCGGTCATCACACTCTTTCTGTGGTGTCAGTCGTTCTCTCCCCCTCTCCGGCAGAGACCCTCTTCTCCTGAGCTCCTCCAGAGCCGATCGAGCCGCTGCCGCCCTCTTGTTGCTCCCCGTGATGTGACAGAACTCTGGAATGCATCACATTCCATACTGTCAATGGTGCCTGTCTCCTATCGCAACCGTGAAAGCACTGTTTAAATAGCAATGTTTAAATTTTGCAGAGTAGACAGCTGGTATTCTTCTTCATTTTTTTATTAAAAGATAGTTAATACAGTATTTAAAATGACAATATACATGTACATACACACAGGAAAAGTTGAAGACTTATTTAGCTTGTAGTCTCAGCTTTCGCCGCTGCCGCCCTCTTGTTTCTCCCGTGATGTGACAGAATTCTGGAATGCATCAGATTCCATACTGTCAATGGTGCCTGTCTCCTATCGCAACCGTGAAAGCACTGTTTAAATAGCAATGTTTAAATTTTGCAGAGTAGACAGCTGGTATTCTTCTTCTTCATTTTTTTATTAAAAGATAGTGAATACAGTATTTAAAATGACAATATACATGTACATACATATATACACACGAAAAGTTGAAGACTTATTTAGCTTGTAGTCTCAGCTTTCGCCGCTGCCGCCCTCTTGTTGCTCCCGTGATGTGACAGAACTCTGGAATGCATCAGATTCCATACTGTCAATGGTGCCTGTCTCCTATCGCAACCGTGAAAGCACTGTTTAAATAGCAATGTTTAAATTTTGCAGAGTAGACAGCTGGTATTCTTCTTCATTTTTTTATTAAAAGATAGTGAATACAGTATTTAAAATGACAATATACATGTACATACATATATACACACGAAAAGTTGAAGACTTATTTAGCTTGTAGTCTCAGCTTTCGCCGCTGCCGCCCTCTTGTTGCTCCCGTGATGTGACAGAATTCTGGAATGCATCAGATTCCATACTGTCAATGGTGCCTGTCTCCTATCGCAACCGTGAAAGCACTGTTTAAATAGCAATGTTAAAATTTTGCAGAGTAGACAGCTGGTATTCTTCTTCTTCATTTTTTTATTAAAAGATAGTGAATACAGTATTTAAAATGACAATATACATGTACATACATATATACACACGAAAAGTTGAAGACTTATTTAGCTTGTAGTCTCAGCTTTCGCCGCTGCCGCCCTCTTGTTTCTCCCGTGATGTGACAGAACTCTGGAATGCATCAGATTCCATACTGTCAATGGTGCCTGTCTCCTATCGCAACCGTGAAAGCACTGTTTAAATAGCAATGTTTAAATTTTGCAGAGTAGACAGCTGGTATTCTTCTTCATTTTTTTATTAAAAGATAGTTAATACAGTATTTAAAATGACAATATACATGTACATACACACAGGAAAAGTTGAAGACTTATTTAGCTTGTAGTCTCAGCTTTCGCCGCTGCCGCCCTCTTGTTGCTCCCGTGATGTGACAGAACTCTGGAATGCATCAGATTCCATACTGTCAATGGTGCCTGTCTCCTATCGCAACCGTGAAAGCACTGTTTAAATAGCAATGTTTAAATTTTGCAGAGTAGACAGCTGGTATTCTTCTTCTTCATTTTTTTATTAAAAGATAGTGAATACAGTATTTAAAATGACAATATACATGTACATACATATATACACACGAAAAGTTGAAGACTTATTTAGCTTGTAGTCTCAGCTTTCGCCGCTGCCGCCCTCTTGTTGCTCCCGTGATGTGACAGAATTCTGGAATGCATCAGATTCCATACTGTCAATGGTGCCTGTCTCCTATCGCAACCGTGAAAGCACTGTTTAAATAGCAATGTTTAAATTTTGCAGAGTAGACAGCTGGTATTCTTCTTCTTCATTTTTTTATTAAAAGATAGTGAATACAGTATTTAAAATGACAATATACATGTACATACATATATACACACGAAAAGTTGAAGACTTATTTAGCTTGTAGTCTCAGCTTTCGCCGCTGCCGCCCTCTTGTTGCTCCCGTGATGTGACAGAATTCTGGAATGCATCAGATTCCATACTGTCAATGGTGCCTGTCTCCTATCGCAACCGTGAAAGCACTGTTTAAATAGCAATGTTTAAATTTTGCAGAGTAGACAGCTGGTATTCTTCTTCTTCTTCTTCTTCATTTTTTTATTAAAAGATAGTTACAGTATTTAAAATGACAATATACATATACATGTACATACATGTATACACACAGGAAAAGTTGAAGACTTATTTAGCTTGTAGTCTCAGCTTTTGCCGCTGCCGCCCTCTTGTTGCTCCCCGTGATGTGACAGAACTCTGGAATGCATCAGATTCCATACTGTCAATGGTGCCTGTCTCCTATCGCAACTGTGAAAGCACTGTTTAAATAGCAATGTTTAAATTTTGCAGAGTAGACAGCTGGTATTCTTCTTCTTCTTCTTCTTCTTCATTTTTTTTATTAAAAGATAGTGAATACAGTATTTAAAATGACAATATACATGTACATACATATATACACATGAAAAGTTGAAGACTTATTTAGCTTGTAGTCTCAGCTTTCGCCGCTGCCGCCCTCTTGTTGCTCCCGGACCCCTCAGCAAACTCCTCCTGCCCGACCCGGACCGTGAACCTAACAGAGGGAAAGATGAGGAAGGAGAATATAATATAGAATATAATCTTTATTCTTTGTGCACAACATGGACACGAAGACATGAGACAAATTTATGACCAATCCCTTTTTATTATCAGAATCGGGACCCTGATGGGAAGGCCCCTTCAGCAGTTTAAATGCCCCAGCCAGTGCTGCAGCATTGCTCGGGCCGTTGCTGGGGTCCAGTGGATTTTATCCCCCTCGCCACTGCCCTACTCGTGCTAGGGGCCCAACTTTTCTTTGCCCTAGGAATCTTCTCCCCCACAGGGATCTCTGCCCCCTCCCCCACGACCTCGGCTGTGGGTGCTACTGGGGAGGCTGGCCTCTGGGGTTGATCCACCTCCATGGGGACCGCTTCGCCCTGTTCCTCCTGCTCCCGCTATCCCTGTTCCGGTTCCCGCGGGGATTCAGGTCTGGCTTCGGCATCCAGGCCCACACTCGTCCCCTCCTCGGCCTCTTCCTCAGACCCTCCTACGTGCCATAAGGGTTTTGACCAAGTTCCAGGCCTGCCATATGGTCTGCTCCTTCAACCTCTTATATCTTCTCCGGGTCCATTTTACTGCCACCTGCCATGCCTCTTTCCAATCTATCCCCGGGCTCGCTATTATTTCCTTAGCCGCCCTCCTTAGGGCCCCCTGGAAATGCTCTTCCATAATTGTTAGGCCGTTCTGGAGCCACTCGTTGGTGTTGTCCTGCAGTCTACATTCTGTTCTCGCCGACTGGAAGGCCGGCTGGACCTTCTTAGCCTGGGCCGCCAGTCTACCAGACCAGCCATCCTCGACCTCCACGGTGTAATGAAATAATTTCAAGAATGCATGGAGGGCTCGGACCAGGCTTCTGAACTCCGGATCCCCCGCTGGCCTCCTTTCATTCGTAGTCTCCTGTCTCCTCACTTCATTCCTCCTTCCTCCTCTAGCTCCTCCTTCGCTATCAGCATTCCTCCTCCACCTCCTTTCACCCTCCGGGTCACTCCTTCTCCAACCGCTCGTCCGTCCTCTTCCACTCCTCTCCCTCCTTTCATCCATCTTTCTTCTTTCCACCTCTCTTCTTCCACTCCTTTCCTCCCGATACCTTCCCAACTCTTCCCTTCTTCCACTCCTCCCATCTCGATACCTTCTTCCCACCTCCTCTCTTCCACGCCTCCTTTCTCCAAAATACCTTAGCCGCTCCTCTCTTCCACTCCTCTCCCTCCTTTCATCCACCTGTCTTCGCTCCATCCGCTCTCTGCTCCTCCCTGAACTTCTCCTTCATATCAGTGGCTTTCATTACGGTGTCGCTTTCAGCTCGAGCCGCACCTAAACGCAACAGGAGGTCAGAAACACATTTGGTTGTTTCACGGCCGGATCTTGGACTTCTACGGACTAGTTCTCATCTCTCCTGCAGTTTCCATCTTTCTAGAGCTCCCATTTCCCCTGTTCCTGTTCCTCTCTCGGTCATCACACTCTTTCTGTGGTGTCAGTCGTTCTCTCCCCCTCTCCGGCAGAGACCCTCTTCTCCTGAGCTCCTCCAGAGCCGATCGAGCCGCTGCCGCCCTCTTGTTGCTCCCCGTGATGTGACAGAACTCTGGAATGCATCACATTCCATACTGTCAATGGTGCCTGTCTCCTATCGCAACCGTGAAAGCACTGTTTAAATAGCAATGTTTAAATTTTGCAGAGTAGACAGCTGGTATTCTTCTTCTTCATTTTTTTATTAAAAGATAGTGAATACAGTATTTAAAATGACAATATACATGTACATACACACAGGAAAAGTTGAAGATTATTTAGCTTGTAGTCTCAGCTTTCGCCGCTGCCGCCCTCTTGTTTCTCCCGTGATGCGACAGAATTCTGGAATGCATCAGATTCCATACTGTCAATGGTGCCTGTCTCCTATCGCAACCGTGAAAGCACTGTTTAAATAGCAATGTTTAAATTTTGCAGAGTAGACAGCTGGTATTCTTCTTCTTCATTTTTTTATTGAAAGATAGTGAATACAGTATTTAAAATGACAATATACATGTACATACATATATACACACGAAAAGTTGAAGACTTATTTAGCTTGTAGTCTCAGCTTTCGCCGCTGCCGCCCTCTTGTTGCTCCCGTGATGTGACAGAACTCTGGAATGCATCAGATTCCATACTGTCAATGGTGCCTGTCTCCTATCGCAACCGTGAAAGCACTGTTTAAATAGCAATGTTTAAATTTTGCAGAGTAGACAGCTGGTATTCTTCTTCTTCTTCATTTTTTTATTAAAAGATAGTTAATACAGTATTTAAAATGGCAATATACATGTACATACACACAGGAAAAGTTGAAGACTTATTTAGCTTGTAGTCTCAGCTTTCGCCGCTGCCGCCCTCTTGTTTCTCCCGTGATGTGACAGAATTCTGGAATGCATCAGATTCCATACTGTCAATGGTGCCTGTCTCCTATCGCAACCGTGAAAGCACTGTTTAAATAGCAATGTTTAAATTTTGCAGAGTAGACAGCTGGTATTCTTCTTCTTCATTTTTTTATTAAAAGATAGTGAATACAGTATTTAAAATGACAATATACATGTACATACATATATACACACGAAAAGTTGAAGACTTATTTAGCTTGTAGTCTCAGCTTTCGCCGCTGCCGCCCTCTTGTTGCTCCCGTGATGTGACAGAACTCTGGAATGCATCAGATTCCATACTGTCAATGGTGCCTGTCTCCTATCGCAACCGTGAAAGCACTGTTTAAATAGCAATGTTTAAATTTTGCAGAGTAGACAGCTGGTATTCTTCTTCATTTTTTTATTAAAAGATAGTTAATACAGTATTTAAAATGACAATATACATGTACATACACACAGGAAAAGTTGAAGACTTATTTAGCTTGTAGTCTCAGCTTTCGCCGCTGCCGCCCTCTTGTTGCTCCCGTGATGTGACAGAACTCTGGAATGCATCAGATTCCATACTGTCAATGGTGCCTGTCTCCTATCGCAACCGTGAAAGCACTGTTTAAATAGCAATGTTTAAATTTTGCAGAGTAGACAGCTGGTATTCTTCTTCTTCATTTTTTTATTAAAAGATAGTGAATACAGTATTTAAAATGACAATATACATGTACATACATATATACACACGAAAAGTTGAAGACTTATTTAGCTTGTAGTCTCAGCTTTCGCCGCTGCCGCCCTCTTGTTGCTCCCGTGATGTGACAGAATTCTGGAATGCATCAGATTCCATACTGTCAATGGTGCCTGTCTCCTATCGCAACCGTGAAAGCACTGTTTAAATAGCAATGTTTAAATTTTGCAGAGTAGACAGCTGGTATTCTTCTTCTTCATTTTTTTATTAAAAGATAGTGAATACAGTATTTAAAATGACAATATACATGTACATACATATATACACACGAAAAGTTGAAGACTTATTTAGCTTGTAGTCTCAGCTTTCGCCGCTGCCGCCCTCTTGTTGCTCCCGTGATGTGACAGAATTCTGGAATGCATCAGATTCCATACTGTCAATGGTGCCTGTCTCCTATCGCAACCGTGAAAGCACTGTTTAAATAGCAATGTTTAAATTTTGCAGAGTAGACAGCTGGTATTCTTCTTCTTCTTCTTCTTCATTTTTTTATTAAAAGATAGTTACAGTATTTAAAATGACAATATACATATACATGTACATACATGTATACACACAGGAAAAGTTGAAGACTTATTTAGCTTGTAGTCTCAGCTTTTGCCGCTGCCGCCCTCTTGTTGCTCCCCGTGATGTGACAGAACTCTGGAATGCATCAGATTCCATACTGTCAATGGTGCCTGTCTCCTATCGCAACTGTGAAAGCACTGTTTAAATAGCAATGTTTAAATTTTGCAGAGTAGACAGCTGGTATTCTTCTTCTTCTTCTTCTTCTTCATTTTTTTTATTAAAAGATAGTGAATACAGTATTTAAAATGACAATATACATGTACATACATATATACACATGAAAAGTTGAAGACTTATTTAGCTTGTAGTCTCAGCTTTCGCCGCTGCCGCCCTCTTGTTGCTCCCGGACCCCTCAGCAAACTCCTCCTGCCCGACCCGGACCGTGAACCTAACAGAGGGAAAGATGAGGAAGGAGAATATAATATAGAATATAATCTTTATTCTTTGTGCACAACATGGACACGAAGACATGAGACAAATTTATGACCAATCCCTTTTTATTATCAGAATCGGGACCCTGATGGGAAGGCCCCTTCAGCAGTTTAAATGCCCCAGCCAGTGCTGCAGCATTGCTCGGGCCGTTGCTGGGGTCCAGTGGATTTTATCCCCCTCGCCACTGCCCTACTCGTGCTAGGGGCCCAACTTTTCTTTGCCCTAGGAATCTTCTCCCCCACAGGGATCTCTGCCCCCTCCCCCACGACCTCGGCTGTGGGTGCTACTGGGGAGGCTGGCCTCTGGGGTTGATCCACCTCCATGGGGACCGCTTCGCCCTGTTCCTCCTGCTCCCGCTATCCCTGTTCCGGTTCCCGCGGGGATTCAGGTCTGGCTTCGGCATCCAGGCCCACACTCGTCCCCTCCTCGGCCTCTTCCTCAGACCCTCCTACGTGCCATAAGGGTTTTGACCAAGTTCCAGGCCTGCCATATGGTCTGCTCCTTCAACCTCTTATATCTTCTCCGGGTCCATTTTACTGCCACCTGCCATGCCTCTTTCCAATCTATCCCCGGGCTCGCTATTATTTCCTTAGCCGCCCTCCTTAGGGCCCCCTGGAAATGCTCTTCCATAATTGTTAGGCCGTTCTGGAGCCACTCGTTGGTGTTGTCCTGCAGTCTACATTCTGTTCTCGCCGACTGGAAGGCCGGCTGGACCTTCTTAGCCTGGGCCGCCAGTCTACCAGACCAGCCATCCTCGACCTCCACGGTGTAATGAAATAATTTCAAGAATGCATGGAGGGCTCGGACCAGGCTTCTGAACTCCGGATCCCCCGCTGGCCTCCTTTCATTCGTAGTCTCCTGTCTCCTCACTTCATTCCTCCTTCCTCCTCTAGCTCCTCCTTCGCTATCAGCATTCCTCCTCCACCTCCTTTCACCCTCCGGGTCACTCCTTCTCCAACCGCTCGTCCGTCCTCTTCCACTCCTCTCCCTCCTTTCATCCATCTTTCTTCTTTCCACCTCTCTTCTTCCACTCCTTTCCTCCCGATACCTTCCCAACTCTTCCCTTCTTCCACTCCTCCCATCTCGATACCTTCTTCCCACCTCCTCTCTTCCACGCCTCCTTTCTCCAAAATACCTTAGCCGCTCCTCTCTTCCACTCCTCTCCCTCCTTTCATCCACCTGTCTTCGCTCCATCCGCTCTCTGCTCCTCCCTGAACTTCTCCTTCATATCAGTGGCTTTCATTACGGTGTCGCTTTCAGCTCGAGCCGCACCTAAACGCCAGAGGAGGTCAGAAACACATTTGGTTGTTTCACGGCCGGATCTTGGACTTCTACGGACTAGTTCTCATCTCTCCTGCAGTTTCCATCTTTCTAGAGCTCCCATTTCCCCTGTTCCTGTTCCTCTCTCGGTCATCACACTCTTTCTGTGGTGTCAGTCGTTCTCTCCCCCTCTCCGGCAGAGACCCTCTTCTCCTGAGCTCCTCCAGAGCCGATCGAGCCGCTGCCGCCCTCTTGTTGCTCCCCGTGATGTGACAGAACTCTGGAATGCATCACATTCCATACTGTCAATGGTGCCTGTCTCCTATCGCAACCGTGAAAGCACTGTTTAAATAGCAATGTTTAAATTTTGCAGAGTAGACAGCTGGTATTCTTCTTCTTCTTCATTTTTTTTATTAAAAGATAGTTAATACAGTATTTAAAATGACAATATACATGTACATACATATATACACACAGGAAAAGTTGAAGACTTATTTAGCTTGTAGTCTCAGCTTTTGCCGCTGCCGCCCTCTTGTTGCTCCCCGTGATGTGACAGAACTCTGGAATGCATCAGATTCCATACTGTCAATGGTGCCTGTCTCCTATCGCAACCGTGAAAGCACTGTTTAAATAGCAATGTTTAAATTTTGCAGAGTAGACAGCTGGTATTCTTCTTCTTCATTTTTTTATTAAAAGATAGTGAATACAGTATTTAAAATGACAATATACATGTACATACATATATACACACGAAAAGTTGAAGACTTATTTAGCTTGTAGTCTCAGCTTTCGCCGCTGCCGCCCTCTTGTTGCTCCCGTGATGTGACAGAACTCTGGAATGCATCAGATTCCATACTGTCAATGGTGCCTGTCTCCTATCGCAACCGTGAAAGCACTGTTTAAATAGCAATGTTTAAATTTTGCAGAGTTTAAATAGCAATGTTTAAATTTTGCAGAGTAGACAGCTGGTATTCTTCTTCTTCTTCTTCTTCATTTTTTTATTAAAAGATAGTTACAGTATTTAAAATGACAATATACATATACATGTACATACATGTATACACACAGGAAAAGTTGAAGACTTATTTAGCTTGTAGTCTCAGCTTTCGCCGCTGCCGCCCTCTTGTTGCTCCCCGTGATGTGACAGAACTCTGGAATGCATCAGATTCCATACTGTCAATGGTGCCTGTCTCCTATCGCAACTGTGAAAGCACTGTTTAAATAGCAATGTTTAAATTTTGCAGAGTAGACAGCTGGTATTCTTCTTCTTCTTCTTCTTCTTCTTCATTTTTTTATTAAAAGATAGTGAATACAGTATTTAAAATGACAATATACATGTACATACATATATACACATGAAAAGTTGAAGACTTATTTAGCTTGTAGTCTCAGCTTTCGCCGCTGCCGCCCTCTTGTTGCTCCCGGACCCCTCAGCAAACTCCTCCTGCCCGACCCGGACCGTGAACCTAACAGAGGGAAAGATGAGGAAGGAGAATATAATATAGAATATAATCTTTATTCTTTGTGCACAACATGGACACGAAGACATGAGACAAATTTATGACCAATCCCTTTTTATTATCAGAATCGGGACCCTGATGGGAAGGCCCCTTCAGCAGTTTAAATGCCCCAGCCAGTGCTGCAGCATTGCTCGGGCCGTTGCTGGGGTCCAGTGGATTTTATCCCCCTCGCCACTGCCCTACTCGTGCTAGGGGCCCAACTTTTCTTTGCCCTAGGAATCTTCTCCCCCACAGGGATCTCTGCCCCCTCCCCCACGACCTCGGCTGTGGGTGCTACTGGGGAGGCTGGCCTCTGGGGTTGATCCACCTCCATGGGGACCGCTTCGCCCTGTTCCTCCTGCTCCCGCTATCCCTGTTCCGGTTCCCGCGGGGATTCAGGTCTGGCTTCGGCATCCAGGCCCACACTCGTCCCCTCCTCGGCCTCTTCCTCAGACCCTCCTACGTGCCATAAGGGTTTTGACCAAGTTCCAGGCCTGCCATATGGTCTGCTCCTTCAACCTCTTATATCTTCTCCGGGTCCATTTTACTGCCACCTGCCATGCCTCTTTCCAATCTATCCCCGGGCTCGCTATTATTTCCTTAGCCGCCCTCCTTAGGGCCCCCTGGAAATGCTCTTCCATAATTGTTAGGCCGTTCTGGAGCCACTCGTTGGTGTTGTCCTGCAGTCTACATTCTGTTCTCGCCGACTGGAAGGCCGGCTGGACCTTCTTAGCCTGGGCCGTGTCGTGTGCTTGTCCTTTGGAAAAGTAAATCACTGCCTTTCTTAATTGTCAGAGTATTTTGGTGGTGTGAATAGAACACTGATGAGAATATTGCTTCAGAATAAATTATATCACTGTTTACATAGCCTACTTAAATCTGCATATTTGTGACATTTGCATTTACCCCCAGGGCGTTTTTATAAAGGCCAATTTTTTTTTATTCCCTTTTTTTATTGGCCTTATAAAATGAATGCATCCTCTTTCATATCACATTCTTACATTTGATCAACAAATTCAGTTTTGGTGAAGACACTATAGAGCTGTTCAATCAAATAATTTACACTGAAAAATTACAACTGCAGTAAATAATGTTATGAGAATGATGTTTTAAATAAATGTTTGAATATACAAATAAAAAATGCAATGATGCTTTAAACATGAAACTAAACTGCCAATAGGTGGCGGCAAGTGACCGTCTTATAGGAAAAATGTGTTGCTCATCTGTTGTTCAATCTCATCTCTTGAGATCAATTTGAGCTTCTCATATTCATATCACTCTGTGATCATTTGTTTCTGAGTTACTTCTCCTAAGGGTCCCTTAGGAGCAAGACATAAGCTAAAAAGAGACAAGACACCAGTAAGACAAAGGAGGTTAAATTGAGAAAACCATTTACTTGAGAAGTGGGATAAACAGCGGAGATCTCATAATTGTATACCCCTGATCTCAATTATGTCTTGGTTATTTGAAGGAGAATTAAAGAGAATAACATGAGATGAATCTGAGACTTTTATGAGACAAATCTGAGAATTATGAGCCTTAAAAGAGATCTTATTATTGTGTGTCCAACATCTCTTCCATCTCTTGATTATTTCTCTTTAATGTCTTACTGAAGCTATATATGAGAATGTTATCTGAGGTATATTTGAGAAATACAAGAACAAATTGAGAATGCAATTTAAAGATTAATTATCTTTATTAATTAGAAATAACTGTAAACTCAATATTGAAAAGTTGAAAACTGTATTTGTGTAACACCAGTACAACACTTCAAGACAAAAAACACTGACCAGCAAGTGGAACGTGGGATACGTGGAACAACAATGTTAGGCTCACACATGAAAAGTATGGTGGCCTGGAGGTGCAAACCAATATGAAAAGATAACAGGGTTTGGTTAGAATGCTAACTAGAGTAAGGCACACTTGTACCAACTCAGCTCACTCCTCAGATGTAGGTGCTAGAGTGTGGGGACATCACTACAGTACAGTACAACACTTCCAGATTGTAAAAATAAAACACTGACTAGCACATGGAACAATAATGTTTGGCTCACACACACACATGAAAAGTACGGTGGCCTGGAGGTGCAAACTAACATTACAAAATCTGAAATACTTTTACAGAGCTTGAGACCAATTAAAATTTTAGAAAACATTTTTACATATCATAAAACAAATTTCATTACCATAACACATTTACAAGTCCCGAAACAAATTTAAATTTCAGAAAACAAATTACCAAGAACACACTTTTACAAACACCAAGAAAAATTTACAAATATCAACAACCGGAAAGGGAATGTACCAACTCCGAGGTTGAACCGGAGGTGAATGGGAGCAGCCAATAGGAGTTGTTGTCGTTGATGGTGTTCATTCTGACCCGATCAGAGCCGTTGCCGGCAGTAGACTACTGTATGTGAATTTGCCATGGTCATTACCGGTCTGGCGGTCCCGTTGCCTACTACTACTAACTATATTAACACCAATATACACTCACCTAAAGGATTATTAGGAACACCTGTTCAATTTCTCATTAATCACATGGCAGTTGCTTCAATGCATTTAGGGGTGTGGTCCTGGTCAAGACAATCTCCTGAATGTCAGAATGGGAAAGAAAGGTGATTTAAGCAATTTTGAGCGTGGCATGGTTGTTGGTGCCAGACGGGTCGGTCTGAGTATTTCACAATCTGCTCAGTTACTGGGATTTTCACGTACAACCATTTCTAGGGTTTATAAAGAATGGTGTGAAAAGGGAAAAACATCCAGTATGCGGCAGTCCTGTGGGCGAAAATGCCTTGTTGATGCTAGAGGTCAGAGGAGAATGGGCCGACTGATTCAAGCTGATAGAAGAGCAACTTTGACTGAAATAACCACTCGTTACAACCGAGGTATGCAGCAAAGCATTTGTGAAGCCACAACACGCACAACCTTGAGGCGGATGGGCTACAACAGCAGAAGACCCCACCGGGTACCACTCATCTCCACTACAAATAGGAAAAAGAGGCTACAATTTGCACGAGCTCACCAAAATTGGACAGTTGAAGACTGGAAAAATGTTGCCTGGTCTGATGAGTCTCGATTTCTGTTGAGACATTCAGATGGTAGAGTCAGAATTTGGCGTAAACAGAATGAGAACATGGATCCATCATGCCTTGTTACCACTGTGCAGGCTGGTGGTGGTGGTGTAATGGTGTGGGGGATGTTTTCTTGGCACACTTTAGGCCCCTTAGTGCCAATTGGGCATCGTTTAAATGCCACGGCCTACCTGAGCATTGTTTCTGACCATGTCCATCCCTTTATGACCACCATGTACCCATCCTCTGATGGCTACTTCCAGCAGGATAATGCACCATGTCACAAAGCTCGAATCATTTCAAATTGGTTTCTTGAACATGACAATGAGTTCACTGTACTAAAATGGCCCCCACAGTCACCAGATCTCAACCCAATAGAGCATCTTTGGGATGTGGTGGAACGGGAGCTTCGTGCCCTGGATGTGCATCCCACAAATCTCCATCAACTACAAGATGCTATCCTATCAATATGGGCCAACATTTCTAAAGAATGCTTTCAGCACCTTGTTGAATCAATGCCACGTAGAATTAAGGCAGTTCTGAAGGCGAAAGGGGGTCAAACACAGTATTAGTATGGTGTTCCTAATAATCCTTTAGGTGAGTGTATATAATTTATATATATCGTCCTGCTTGTAACTGTCCCCATCCTGCTTGGATGCTCCAAGATGGCAGACTAAGTCCTTTGAGTGTGTGTGTTGTGAGTTATCTGAGTTGTTATATCAGTGTTACTCCTCGTTCTCTTGTTGGACAAAAGTGCCACATTAATACTAACAAAGTGCAATCGTAAATCCTTCTATTTATGGTCTAAGCACAACAGTTAGTATCTCAGTGCCGTCAACTGAACCTTATATTAAGCATGGCTTGTATTTATGACGGCTTTCGCGGGTCTGGAGGACTTGGATTATCCTACCTGGCTGGACTGTAGAAGCTGTCTGTAGAAGCTGTCAGTGTGGTCTTTATGAATATGAATCCTTCAGGATGAAGGGAAGTGCTTCTTTTTGCCGCTGATGTGGTTTTATTTTTATTCTTATTGTAAGACTGAAAATAAATAAAATACTGGTCCAGGCCCGGTCTATGGACCTCCCCATGCGGCCTCACTTCCTCTCGGAAAACAACTAAGAACTCACACAAGAACATGGTTTAATGTGAATATTTAACATTGACTGTAATGTTTTTGGTGTTATTTGAAATGTGAGTGGTACAGATATTTCATATCCAGATAGATCAAATGAAAGGAAATAAGGTTTAGAGAAGAACTGATTTAGAGATAAGGTCAGATAAGGAAACCCCTCTTTCATTGAATAGAAGCCATTTGAGAGTGGTCTCTCCCATCCCCCATGTCACCGGCGAATACCAAAGATGAAAGTATTGGACTCAGTCTGGACAAAAGTGGTATCGTTGCATCCCTAACTAAAAGGTGTCCTTACCAAACCCTTTCGGCGGGCCAAAGTCCTTTATGGCGATGCCTGTCCAGGACTGCTCGGTGACGTGCCGGATTATAAGAGGGTTGGTCTCTACCCAGCTTCTCGGGGGCGGTTTCCACGCCTCAACAATCTCATCCGGTTGCGGGCAATTGCCGCTCCACCCCTCCGCGGAAATGAGCCGCGCCACTTTTCCGGCCGAAGGTCTGTGCATGCTAAAGTATCCTGAAAGGCAAAATGACAAGACTTTACTCGTGCGTGTCGTTTGTCACTGTGAGGTAATGTACAGTTAACGGGTGCCAACGCTGTATTGACTGTTTTGGAGACTTACCGAGAAGGTGCTCTCTCCTGAGGTCATACTGGGACAGGCGCCACTTGTCATAATAGGCACGGTCTCCTGGGAAACCGCAGCTGGTGCGCTGCACCTTTGACGGAGGCTGGCCTTGAAGGGAGACGGGAAATGCGGAGAGGAACTCGGTGAAACACCGCCGTTTGGGCGCAACCGGCGTCCCCTCATCAGAAGGCGTCCTGTATAGGTGAGGAAAACAAAGTTTACACTGTTACATGATAAAGTGGACAAGTTGCTAATCCGCTGGACAAATGGTTTGTGCTATGTCCTAGGTAAATGAAGAGACATACACGGCCAAGGAGTGCAGCAGCTCGGCCGCGTCCACCAGGTCTTCGCCGCGGACCTCACCATCACAGCGGCCCAGGTAGGCGTCGAGGATGCGCTGCTGCTGTGTGGTGAGCTGCTTTGCCGCCACTCTGACGGCCCTCCGCACGTCTAGGCTCGTCCACGTCTCCAGTTTGTACCTGTAAAAATACTATATAAAAGGAAATGTAAATCATGAAATGGCTGTGACTGACAAGATGCAACCGAGAGTATGTATTCACACATGTGCGCGTGGAGGTGTCTGTGCAGGTATTTACATGGCATGAAAGTTGTACATGTCCTGGGAGACGCTGTGCACGGCCTGACCGGACCCGGAGATGAACAGCCGGTTGGAGCCTTCCAGTGGTCGGAGACTCTCGTGCCTGATCCTCGCAAAGTAGGTCTGCAACATCTATGAAAAAAGGGTCATACGGGTCTTTCTCCCATCTCCCAGTCGCTAGGTCACACATTTCTCAGGGTCATTTTGTCAAAACTATCCACACAGTGAGCACAGCAGAAACCTGTGTGGGCTAAACTGTGGGCCATTTATCATTGCTATGGCACAAAGTGCATTAGATGATGACATCTTTCGATTTACGTTAATTATTTTTGCACTTAGACATAACCTCTGCTAGTGTTCTGGAAGAATTGAGTTGATTTGAAACGTGAATCAATTGTTTTGGTAGATTTGGTGCATTTACAGTTTGTTAAAGTGAACTGCTGTGCCAAGATGAAAGTCGGTTGGGAGAGCTTTGTGAAGAGTTTTGCAGAAGTGACCAAAGCATGGGGAAATGTGTCAGAGCAAATTAAACCTAACTGTACATACCTAAATGTAAAAATGGTGTAGTAAGCACTCTACTGTTTATGTCACACTGAAACTTACAGCTTCCTCGTCCTGGGTTAACGCTATATTCAAATTGCCAGCGTCTTTCTGCTGACCGCGGAGTGAATGAGTGAGTGAGTGAGTGGGTGGGTGGGTGAGTGAGTTTAAATCAAGGTGCGGACTTGGTTTTATTCATTTGAATAGAGCTTAATTTGGAGCTTAATTTCTAAAATGGATATGGTTCGTATTTGGGCACAGTCCACTGATGCAGATGTAATTGTTCTAACTGAAACTTGGCTAAGCAAATCTGTTTTAGACAAGGATATTTGTATTAATGGTTATAATGTATAGGTCTGACGGACCAAAAAAGGGGTGGGGGTATAGCAATATTTATATAAAAAAATAATTTCATGTTAAAGGGTTAGTTCGCCCATTTAAGACATGAAGTTGTATGCAATCCTTACCAGCACTATAGTGCATACACACTGACCCACTCTGTGGTAACCTCCCTGGTCAGAGTTCTGGCCGCTCAAAGTTTTTCAAGAAAGTATTCCCAGTTAGTTTCCGGGGCCTCAAAACTGTGCGTTATTACGTGAAAAAATTATATGCGTTTCAAAGCTTGATTAATTTACATCACAAAAAACACTCCGATCAAAATTCATACCTCAGTTTTAATCGGCACTATTTTCTTTCCATTTCTATCATTTCGCGCTGCTGTCAACGTCAACAGTGCGCACGTTCCGATCAGCAGTTCCATAGTGTTTACACAATCGAATGACAACGACGTAAAAAGTACAAAATTAACAATGGTGCGAACTTGTAAATTCCCAGGTTGTGACCACAAGAATGTGGTTTATTGCGCTGATTCGCACATATTTCACATGTATAGCGTGAGCAGTGAAGTCACAGCTCGATGATCGGACCGTACAGTGTGAGCACATAAATCCTGAGCTTTGGCTTTACATTGCATGCGATCTGCTCGTTCAGTGTGAGTAAATCGCACAGACATCGCACAGTGTGTGCCCGCCTTTAGCCAAGATTTTGAATCTTTACAACTCTCATGCCCCTCCCCCACTACTAGCGAGCACCAGGGGCGTGTCCAGGATTTTATATTTGGGGTGGCAAAGGGGGGGCAAGAGCAGAATTAGGGGTGGCAACTTCCCATGTTACATGTACAAAAAAAAAGTTATACTGGTAATGAGGGACATATGCTTATTTTAATGAATTGAACAGTAAATTCTGAACTATCAGCCATTTCAACTGAAAGATGAAGGCTATAATACTAACGTTGGATTAGAAATCTTTAAAGTATAATCGTTTTCTCTGTTTTTAGCATTGTGTGTGTGTGTGTGTGTGCGTGCGTGCGTGATAATGTGTGTGTAAGCATAATGGAGTAATCATGGAAAAATGGCCTTGCTGTAGTGGAAATTACAGGTAGAAACAAACACTTTCAAAATAAAATAAATTGATTCCTTAATTTGTACACAAAGTGCATTTATTTATTCAATTTGATCAAAACGATATGGAATCCAGGATATTTTGATTACCAAACAATAAAACAATGCATTTTGGGAAAACATCCAGGAAATACTGAGCCTCAAAAGAAATGATGCCTTGTCTGTAAGATGCAGTATACTGTAACTGATTATGTGAATCTAGTTACACAAGTCAGACAAATACTCACAAATGTAAGGCAGCAGATATTAACTCATGTACAAGAAATATGAATATTTATTTTTTACTTGCTGTGCTACTGCGATAGCTAACAACACAGAGACATTTGAAGCAGTTTACTCACCGCCTGCGGTTCCAACGCATGACGGTGAACCTTTATCGTTGGGACTGCTCCATCCTTTAGCATTAGACGATATGCAAATCCGGCGTCGAACTGGGTAGCGCAGCCGATGACTTCCCTAATGCCGAGCACAGCGCCGACGCCCCACCATAAACCATCAGTATCCGAGCTGTCATCTGGGGTGGCAAATGGGGTGGCAAAGCAAATTTTTAGGGTGGCAGCTGCCACCCCGTGCCACCCTTGTGGCCACGCCCCTGGCGAGCACCCTCCCATCGAGGTCGTGCTCGTCAGTGCGTGTGCACCAGAGTTTATGTGAACGTGTCCGTCTCTTCAGCATCGATCAACACCATGGACTCGGAGGTAAGCTGCCCTGGCTTATCTATCCATATATAGCAATAACCGAGGAATTGGAAGCTTGTTAGTAGATTTTATCTCCGCCATCATGCTTTGTACAATCTTCAGGTGAACTTCAGGCGTGTGCATGTGATTGTAACGTGCGCGAGGGTGCACGACCTGTGATTGACAGTCAGATCTCACACCCCCCTGCGCTGATTGGACCCGATGATCCGCGAGCGGTGGATTTTTGCAAAACAAATAACACAGGTGGAGTTAGAAGCTCGTTTTTTTTCTAAAACCACTTTATTTATGTTCTTCTGTCGGATTATAGTGTCGATTTCACTGAATATGATCAAAAAAATGTTGCTGACGGCAGCTTTAATAAGGGCTCTGATACAATCATTGATAAAGTAAATATGCTTAATTGTTTTAATGAACACTTCATAGCTTCTGGTTTTTGTTTGATTCAGTTAATGGTGCTCAAGTGAACCCTTCGATTGTTCAGTCAGAGAGCTTTGTGTCTAGCCAATCATTCAACTTTTCACCAATTGCAATCTCTGAGGTGTGCAAAGCCCTTAAATCTTTAGATGTTTCGAAATCGGCAGGTCCTGAAAATCTAGAACCTTACTTTTTAAAGCTAGCAGCTGATTTTTATTGCCCCACCTCTGACTCATATTTTTAACCTTTCCCTTGACTTAAATGAAATTCCACTTATTTGTAAATCAGCTTTTGTCCTTCCCCTGGTTAAAGGCGGAGATCCCACACACCCAAATAATTACCGGCCCATTTCCAAGCTGTCAGTCTCGAAACATTGGTCAAACATTTGTCAGCAATCAATTATAAGAATTTCTGTCTGTTAATAATACCCTGTCTGATTTTCAATCTGGTTTTAGAAAACAACATAGCACAACTACGGCAGCCCTAAAGGTACTAAATTATTTTATTGAATCTGTTGCGAACAAGAAACACTGTGCAGCCTTATTCATCAATCTATCAAAAGCATTTGATACTGCTGATCATACTTTACTGATACAACTATTATCTAAACATACGATTGGTTGGATCTTTCAAACAGAACTCAGTGTGTACAGGCAGAAGGTTTTATCTCTGGTTCACTCAATGTCACTAAAGGTGTGCCACAGGGATCAGTCCTTGGACCACTCTTATTTACTCTCTATATATAAATGATATAGATCATAATGTAAAGTTTCATTATTACGCTGATGATACAGTTAAATATAGTTCAGCATACACACCTAATCTGGCTCTCTCTCAGTTGCAGCTTGCATTTGATATTGTTCAGCGTAAATTATTTGAATTAAAACTAGTTTTAAATGTGGATAAAACAAAATTCATGTTGTTTTCTAAATCCAAATCAATCCCTCATAATAGTCTTCTGCCTATTACTACGTCCCAAGGTTCAGAGATTGAGTTTGTGTCTCAGTATAGGTACTGTATCTGGGGATTTTAATTGATGACGCTCTCTCCTTTGGCCCTCATGTCCAGCAACTGGTGAAAAGATTGAAGTGAAATTGGGTTTTTACTTTAGAATCAAATCCTGTCTTTCCTTTGAGGCAAAAAAGAGGCTTGTTGCGGCGACTTTAATGTCTGTACTGGACTACGGTGATATTATATAAATGCATGCATCTTCACAGTGTTTACATGCTTTAGACACTGTTTATCATGGTGCACAAATTTTTTTCTTTTGTTCAAAATATCGTGATGCGTATCGAATCGCGAGCTGAGTGTATCGTTACACCCCTAGTAGAGAACAAGTTTTGATGTTCAAAGAAATCCTGTTAAGTTTTCAGATTTGTAATTTTCTTTATTTTTTATAAATGATTTGTTGTTCTGACAGCTCAGGTCCCTTTAAACACAATATACATCTTGTTGTGCACTGTATTTAAAAAAGCCTATATATTTGGCAGATGTAAAGCATGTTTTTATTATTACGTTAACAACTCAGAGATGTTCAAGGAGCAAAACCTGTGTGCGCACTTCGGACTGTGAATTTGCACTGTGAGTTCTGGTTTTAATAAAGTATTGGAAATTAATGTGTGTTTTTTTTTAAATCAAATTCATCGATTATTGGAAAAAATAATCAACAGATTAATGGTTTATTAAAGTAATCATTAGTTGCAGCCCTAATTGTAAAGTCCCAGAAAGGAAACAGTGGTGTTTTATTTAACCATTGGAGCAAATGTTCAAATTAGTAAAATTACTTTTGTTATGGTGTCCTGTATAATGAGCGTCAGTGTTTTTACTTTGTAGCCGTAATTTATCAGCAGAAACACAGTGTGTGTATGTGTGTGTATATTAAAAAAATAGGATTTTTAAGTTGTAAATATTTTTATTCTGAAGCAATGTCAGTGTTTTATCTTGTTAAATATGCGCTTGTGTTTTGTTTTGCAGAACATAAAATGTATGACTATGTAATAGAAGTTGTTCTTCTGTGTTTGTGTGTTTTATTTTGTTCGTTTAATAGAAATATGTTCTGCTTGTTTCAGGTTCCTGCAATCAAAGCGAAGGTGATTCATGTCAGTTCTGTGGATATGAATGGTGTGTGTGTTGAGATGTGCTTGTCATGCAGCCGATCACACGGGTCACATAAAGATTAAGTTGTGGAAGAGGCAGCTGGGAGCACTGATCAGAGGAATGGGGGTGTTGCATTAATAATATTATTATTAGTGTTTTTGTTGTTATTAATAATTGCTCAGATACCAAATACAAAGTATTTATTCAATTTCCGCATATGTGTATGCGAGAGAGAGAGAGAGAGATTATGACTGGTGTTGTTTATTGTAAATGTTTGTTGTCTTTTTGGACTTGTTGCCTTCCACCTGTACTGTCTCCTCTTCTAATGGGTCTACCCTATTCCACCTTCTCTGGGACAGCATCCTCTAACCTGGCCTTTTTAGGGGACTCTCCTCTCAGGGCGAATGAGAGGACGCTTAATTGCTTTTTACCTGACACCTTTGAAAGACAGATGCAATGATTAATGCATCCATGGCCTGTATATAATTATAAAATATGACATGATTTTAAAAGTGACCTATAACATCGACTATGCAATACACTATAATTTATTTAGTGCTAATAAAATTATTAAGCCTATTTTGGAGAGAGAGATGTTTGTAATATGACAATATGTCAGTCATTGTGTGATAAGGAAAATATGACTTGGCCTAGACTACTTGTTCTGAGCAGGTGTTGTTCGTGAACAGGCTTTAAAACTGTAGGCTAAGGCTAGGCTAAGTTACAGACACTCATGAAAAACTGATGATCTGGGAAACATTCTCTAACAGCAGTCAAGTTGTCACTGTTTGTGTCAAACAAGTTGTGAATTTGTTGTAACATTAAAACAGGAGATCATGACTTAAGCCTGGAACACACCAAGCCGACGCCGACGAACTCGTGGCAACGAAAGCAGACTGCAGGGTCGGCTCACGACGGCACCGTCTGGGTCCAGATTTGCCCTGACACACCAAGTCGATTCTCGACACCCGACGGCCAACTAGCACGTCCGTTCTGCGCATGCGTAGGAAAATACCTTTCCGTACCAGCAGGTGGCAGTAGTCTTGGCAGTAGTTACTCAAAGCGGGAAACCAGAATAATCTACAGGGATACAAAACATATGCAAGAAAAAGCATATCATTGTCTCGCTATTCACAGACGGATTTGTGATATTTGTATTTCGGAAATGTCTGACATGTTGCAAATGGCACTGGCGTTGTCAGCCCTTGGTATTTTGCTTGTGGAACAGGAAAGGAAGAATCGGGCGCTAAAAATACGCAGAAAGTGGGAATCACGTGACGCAGGGATAAGTGATGGCAGCTTGAAACGTGTGCTCCCGCTGTCCATTGGGTTTATATCCTTATTATATCCTAAAATACGTTCAGATATAGGTATTTTTCTTTTATATGTTACGTGGAACTCAAAATGTCAGAAGAAGGCAAAAGTTCGTCTTCTGGCTGCAACACTGAACAAAGAAAACTTCGCTCAGCCGCACAGACTCAGCTCAACATGTGCACGAGGGGAGCAACAGCTAGCAAAGAAGCCACAGCTAGCGCTACCACGGAGCCTGACCAGCCTGACATGGCTCAGATTCATGGGATGTTGAGCAAGATATTAGAGGAAACGGCGGATTTGAAAGAAATTCGGCGGTCTCTGAGCTCCGTGGATACAAAGCTTTCCTCTCTTATCTCCCGCATCACGGAAGTGGAAGATCGGGTGAGTCAGCTAGAGGACGAGCAAGCTAAAATAAACGCTAGACCGATGGGAGCCACTAAAGAGGACATACAACTATTGATAGATCGGTTGGCCACAGCCGAAGACAGATCTCGACGCAACAACCTCAGATTCGTGGGGATACCGGAGGGGGCTGAAAAGAGCAATGTTACCGCGTTCCCGAACGAGTTTATCTCAGCGACCCTTGGCATTGATCCAACCCCGGGAGGAATCGAGATGGACCACGCTCATAGGATTGGGAAACGGCTGGAAGCGGGGGATAAGAACTATGGTCGAACGATTGTGGCGCGCTTGCTACGATACAAAGATTGCCAAGCCATCCTGGAAGCAGCACGGGAAAAGAAACGCTTGGCGTGGAACGGCAAACAAGTTATGATTTTCCCGGATTATTCGAGGGAGACGCAAAGGAAGCGAGAAGCATTCTCCCGCTGCAAGAAAGCTCTCCATGAGCGCAAGATTAAATTTGGCATGCTCTACCCTGCACTTCTGAAGATTTTCATCAGTGGACAGAGTCCACGGGTGTTTGATGACCCAGATAAAGCAATGGAGTACATTGAAGAGATGCTGAGGTACATGTCTGACACTCTGTTAGTACGTCATATGCGATCCGGATACGTTATGGATGTGCCTTGGAAAGATCTTGATGTGGCCGTACGTTCGGGAAAGTAACGGTATGTGAGATAGTGGGTGATATGCGAACTGGCAGACCTGTTTTTTTTTTTTTTTTTTTTTTCTGGGCATGGATATATCAGGTCAAATTACAGGCTATGCTGATTTTTTGAGTTTATATTTTTCATAGCCGGGGCAGGTGTAGCCAACAATTTTTTATTTTTGTATAGAAATCCCTATGTTCTCCTTAAACTAATACCTCACACCTGAACACAATTTTGTATATTATACTCAGGACGGTGGGCCTTCGGGTTGCCCTTGTTCCTTAAGTCATGGACCTAAGAGATTCACTTTTTTGTTTTATTTCAACAATGTTCCTTGTTCTATTGTTCTTTGTGCCAGAATGGTTCACAGTCTGCTGGTTATTGATATCACTATTGGTTGCACCATGGATTTTATGTTATAATAGAATGGCCACTTATTCTACTCTAAAATACATTAATATTGCTTACGACTAGTAGTGGGAGGATATTATATTATTCAACTTGGAATGTGAATGGCCTGGGTTGTCCAATTAAAAGGAAGAAAATACTGGGACATCTGAAAACTAAAAAACAAGATGTAGTATTCTTGCAGGAAACACATTGTTGTCCCCAGGAATCAGTTAAATTATGTAGGGACTGGGTAGGACATGTTTCCTTTAGTGCTGGGTCATCTAAAAGTCGAGGAGTAGCTATATTAATTAACAAAGGCTTACAGTTCAGGCTCAGGAGGGAGGTTAAAGATGAGGAGGGCAGAATAATTATAATATTAGCAGAGATACAAGGACATGCTCTGATACTGGCCAATATATATGCACACAATGTTGATCACCCTAACTTTTTCATAGACTTAGAAAGTAAGTTGCATGATATTGGACAGTACACCATCATTTTGAGAGAATAATGTTTATGCGTGGTTATTGAAAAAACTAAAAACTAAAGTTTCTGAAATAAGACCACAAAACACACACTAAATATGTGCCAATAAGACTTTTGTCTAATGGATGTCATCGCCTAGTGTTTTTTCTTCAAAATTATGTGAAAATCACCCTGCCTAATCCTTCACATAACACAATACATTGATTTGAATTTTGCAAAGCACTTTCTGTTTGGAAAGGCAATATTTGAGTGGGCGTCGACGATTATGCATATTTAGTGGTTCACACCTGAGGACCGCATACTTAATGAGCCATTCATTCAGGTGAGTCACTGAGCCACAAGAATGCAAGAGCAACAGTTGGAAGCATCTCAATTCTTTTTTATTTTTCCACATATTGTGCTTGCAATTTGGCCTATAATAGCCAAGGAAAACATGTAATTGTGCAGTTAATTCTCATACTGTATTTTCAGTTTTGGAATATTTATCCTCTCCCCAAATTTGTCACTAATAAAACACAATAAAAATAATTTAAAGAAAAGGCTTATATTTACCTTTTAATAGTTTGTTTACATCTACCTTGTAAATATTTAAATAAACAACAATTCAAGTGTAATCTTTCTTTGTACAAACTAAAGTATACATTTTATCATACATATTTCAAAGTTAAGGATTTGATTGATTATTTGATTATTTTTGACAAAAAAATTGGCAAATAAAAGCTTATTTGAGGTGGCAGATATTTTACAGTAAAAAATGTATAATCTATCCAAAACTAATCAACGAAATGTTGTCTTTCATATGTCTGTAACATAGGTCTTTCATTTTTATTATAAGGAATATAAATGCTAAAATGCTAAAAGGAATATAAACGAGAAAACACAGCCCCTCACAGGTTTGCGCCGTGGATTCCCGCGAGTCAGACGCGGATACTGTTTGTTTTAGGCTCGCGCAGTCTTCACTCGGACACGCGCTTCAATCCGTTGTGGAGACTCTCTTTTCGTTCCAGTGAAATTACAAAATAAAATACACACAAGCATGTCTCTGCCTGATA
The DNA here is from genome assembly GCF_951802725.1 of Rutilus rutilus. Taxonomy (NCBI): domain Eukaryota; kingdom Metazoa; phylum Chordata; class Actinopteri; order Cypriniformes; family Leuciscidae; genus Rutilus; species Rutilus rutilus. Next base: position 49,082,057 of record NC_140212.1, on the reverse strand, counting down.
TACAACCACTGATAAACATAATCTGATTTGACAAAAAAAAAAAAAAACTATATGAGTGCGGATTCAAACTCAGAACCTCTGACACGCTAGGCAAATGTTCTACCACTAGACCACTTGAGTTCACGTATTTACTCACGTGAAAACTCGGTGTTTACTCGGCGTGATCAATTCGCTCTTTAACATGCTGCCGTTCGTCTGAGTTACAATCTTCCTCTGAGGAAAAGCCAAGGTGAGTTATTCCTCGCTGTCCAGGATCATCTGAAGACCGTCTTTACCGGAGAAACGCGCCATCCTCTCTAAACGCGATGAACTATCAGTGAATCTGATCTGATGAAACTTCGTGTTTTCAAGGCATTGATCGGGGGGCGGGTGCGAAGCATAGATCACCTAAACTATTTACCATGTCAATAGCGCCGGGGGCGGGGCGGCCTCAGTTCATTATAGAGATAATTAGGCAGAAGGAAAAAACGGTACCTCTCCTTGCTTTCAAACGGATTACATGAGTTGAAAACATTTGTTTTTTTTATTAATTACTTCATTTAAAAGAAGAGATTTCAAGCTTCATAAAGACATATATCACGTGCCTGTGTGAGAAGTATTCGCTGAGTTATGATTCATTTTCGGACGCGTTTCAGAATGGACTACACGGACAGAGAGAAGGCAGAACTCGCTCCGTGATTATTTTTCTTAATTTGGCAAAAAGCACAACACTTTGTTTTTATTGTGAGTATACAGAAAAATAATACACATTTAACAGAATCGATTGATGTATGAAACTCCTATGGAAAATCAAAGTCAACAGAGTATTTATGAGTTTCTTTTACACTGATAAAAAAAAAGCGAGCTGGTATCGCCGGCGATACCGCCGACCTCAGGGGGTTAAAACACATGCAATGGTAAAATATGTGATCAACAAAAAAAGGCTATATGAAGTAAAAACTACAAGGTGAATCACCAGTAAAAGGGAAAAGCTTTAAATCCCCCCTCTGCAAATCAGTTGAGCCGATATGTTTAATAGTTTAACAAACATTAAATAAATGACAAAACTGAAATTATACTTAAACCTTCCGCTCTTCTTCATGTTGTACAGGCTCGGCTGTGCCATCAGTGCCCCAGGGCCAGCACTGCAGCGGGACTATGGAGGAGGACACTCGGCCAGACTTCAGGCTGGGCACAGAGGCCATGCAGCAGCTGATGGTGGCCCTGAAGACTGACAGGCAGCACGGATGGGGCCCGACCCTGGAGACACTCGTGTTCCTGTTCTGGCTGGCGACCGGTTCAGCCTACAGAGTTGTCTCCTGGGTCTTTAGCGGGCCTCTTCCCACAGTGCACAGAGTTGTCCTGTAGTGAATTTCTTAATCAAATCATAGTATCCTACTCAAAATAACAGTTAATGCTCAACAACTGCTAAAGTCACACTATCTCAACAGTCCTTTTGCTCTGCCTTGTGCACAGGTGGTGACGGCATGTGTAATTTTGCACAACATTTGTGTTGGTGTCGGGGAGTGGGGAGAGCCGGAGTGGAGCTGACCAACGAGGGGTCTGCACTCCACGAGGCACCTCTTGACCATGACTATTTTTGCCAGGTGAATAATTAAGTGTGTTGTGGAAATTCTTTCTAGACTTTTATCAATAATTGTAAGACAGTAGGATATCTCAAAGGTTAACAAAGATCAGCTTTATTTCTTGCAAGAAAGGCTGTTCACACATCAGTCAGAGTCTGATATGAGAAGCGCGCCGACTTCTCCTTTTCGCCCAGCTTATATACACAAAACACATCCTGGTCTGTCTCAAAAGATCGCCTTAGTTACCTTAAAAGGCAACACGTCTTTGTTCGAGATCTCTTGTCCAACATAAATTCTATCTAGACAGAACAATATCACGTCTGCAAAAATGTCCTGTTTTTAGCTGCAGCTTTTTCACACATTTTGCTTATCTCTATTTCTATCAAAGCTGCGCACATACTTTTCACACTTGGAGTACACAAAAGGACATTTGAAGTACAAAAGGTCACTTGAGTGTGTATAGTCTCTCTGTTACTTAGTCTTCTATAACCCAGGACATTTTGTCCCTGCAAGCTTATATGATTATATTTCTTTAAATGCTTATGAGTAAAAATAAATTTTCAACGTTAACACAAGTTGCACACATCTGAAAGTAAAAAACACATCTAAATGTAAAATTTCCATTACAAATCCACCCCATGTTCATTCAAAGAACATACACACAATTTGACATTTACTTCTCCATAATCATAGTAATTTACAACAGGTACATTTTCCCCATGGTCATTTAATTTCTTAGTCAAACTCATGTTCGCTCTCGTTCTCGTATACCTCATCTTCAGGCACTGTAACCTCAACTTCATCTTCTTCCCAACATTCTAATTCTAGCAATCTAATTCTATTTTCAAAAAAAAAATTAATTAATAATACCATAGTACATTGCCTTTTAACTTTGAATCAAGTTTCATTATCCTTTGCTAAATTTCGAATCACATTGATCTATTAGGCCTTTAACAGGCTGATACTGCTGATTAACCATTTTTCTTAACCTTATTTTGCTAGCTTTTATTTCAAGTAGGCGATTGTTTTACTTAGTCAGATCTATTTAAGGATCTGTGTAATAAAATCTAACCATAAACCACCTCTCACCCAGCTGTTGCCATGAGAATAGCTTTAGCTGCTGAAATGTCATTTAATCTTTTATTATCTATCCTAAAATCCTATTTTTTTCCAGAATTAACTGATGGACATAACATGTCCTGCCTCTATTTGTTGGCAATGCAGAATAATTCATAATGGATCCATTGATCCAGATCATTAAATCTGTAACTTCATTCTGAATTAAGAAAGCTTTTTAGAATTTTGCTTTATGAGCAAATATTCTATTTCACTGAAATGTCTTAACTGTTTAGATTCATTTTAGTTTAAATTTAACATGTTTGGGTTACATTGTTCTTGGTCTAGGTTTTAACTTTGTGCCCCCTACATAATTATTTTTTTTATTATTATAATATCAAGCGTTTTATCAAGCGCAGGTATCGCGTACACCTGGATTTTAAAGGTACGCACAGCTTCATAAATCAGGCGGTGAGAAGAGTGTGAGCATAATCTTACGCCGACATATACGCCCGTTTCTACGCAAGAATGATAAATGAGGGCCAATGTCATTACAATGAACTACACTTGGGAAAAATGTGATCAATAACTCTTTTTGAACTCTTCTTTAATAAATAGTTTTACATTAACATAAGTTTATCAGTTTTCACTTTCACAAGTCAAAGCAATTCATCATTGCTCAAGATTTAACAGTTGAAATTATTATACAGCCTTAATTTAATGCAGCAAAAAATATTTTACAGTGTAGGCTACTAAGATCTTTTCTTTTCTTTTCTCAGCCTTTTTTTCTTGGTTGCTTTTATAAACAGACAACCATGTATTTAACAGTGCCTTTTATAGAAGAGACTATAATATAACTAAAAATTACCATTATGTAGAATATTTTTGTACTTCACTTTTATTAGTTCCCATGTTCTAGTGTGGTGACTCTGACATTACAATGAACAAAGTAATTATGCAATTATTAAAATACAAAAATATAGGCTAATAAGTGATAAAAACATCTAACATGGCCACTTCTAACGGATTTAAATTGTCTGCTACTTTTTGCCAGCCCTCTCTCCTGGCTTTTGCAGACTTTGAGGTGTTCCCTGGCGTTTTGATTAAACATTAAAATTCCGAATAAACTTCGACTATTAGTTCTTGCTCTGCTGAGGAGAAAAACTGAGCGCGCTCTTTGGCCACGCCGACGCTGAGCAGCCAATAGCAGCGTTGCTGATCAATGTTTCTACTATCGATACATATCCCCTTTTAACCAGCGCATGAACGCGCAATTATCTCAGATAACTCAATCCAGCGATACTAATCATATCCGGCAAGTGTGTTCGAAGAACCGAGTTAGCCAGATCATGATTCGCACGATGATATCATCTTGGATGTGTCATTTGATCTCGGCTGTAATAAGCAACGTACGAAGAACGAGCCCCTAGAAACCTTTGAGCTGTTTGTTTGAAAACCACAGACATCGCAATCATTAGCAAACGATGGCTTGTATCTGTTTAGAGTTTATTTACCCCATCGCAACTAATTTGACCTGTGTGAGCTAATCACCTCAATGTTCTTTTAAACCCTCATTACCTTATTTTTTCACAACACAAAAGAAATAAAAATGTCCTGCTCGCTCTTGCGTATTTAAAGGCAGAGAATGGTGACTTTAAGGCGAGATACTACAGGTGAAAAGGGTAAAAATTTTAACTACAGATGGTAACCAACCAGAATGCCTATTACCACCGTGGCAAAAATAAAGTCATTCGTGATTTCAAAGTCGCATTTCAAAGTCATTCGTGAAATGACCGCCTGGTGGCACAAAGGGATATTGTGCAAAACAGCAGCAATTGCTGCATTTTTTTCAATTGCCGTAAGTGGGGTTAATGTCAATTAACAGTAAGGATGAAATACTACAACTATGGTAAACAGTATAGAACATTTTATAAGGCCAGAAAAATAGAATAACAAGTTAAAAATAGAGACGATAACAATATGACCTGTATTTCATATTGTAGGCCTAGACGTCGGTGGGCGACAAGCCTATTCCCCGGGGAGCAGTGCGATAAAACACACACACACAAACAAATTTAATACCAAAAATAACAAACAAAAGTAAATTATGTGCAATGAAGCTGATTATTTGTACTATTCTACTGAGGAATGAGACGAATGAAGAGCGTTTCCTGCTCGTGTGAGCGAACACACATTGTAACGTTTGGTCATTTAGCATTGAGTAAAGTCATGGCCGAGTGGTAGAACTTACGTTCATTTAGATGACACGGGTTCAAATCCCGAACCACCTTGAACTACTGTAATTTTTATATTAGCCTATTAATGCACTTTATAGCCTATTATTGATGCAGAGAGATTTGCCTAGTTCTAAAACTGTTACACCATAGTTTTTTTGCTTATATTTATAAAATAAAATTACCATGCATGTTACCATTCCATTTTACACTAAGAAACAAATATTATACAATGACTTTACATCTGTAGCCTATAATAATTCCAACCGTAATTTTTAAAGCAGTTCTGTTAATTTTTTTATATCTATATATATATCTATCTATCTATATATATATATCAATGCTAATTCAATAGACCATATAAAATATATAAAATAAAGATATGCAACAGGCACGTTTAAACGACAAACATTAAAATCAGAGCCAGTATTCTGTCACGTTCATCGTTCATGGTTCCAGTGGCTGTAATGCATGAACGGCTTTTCAAAATGTCACAAAGCGGTTTGAGATTGTTTTGAATGAAATGTTGAAGTTTATAATTAAGTGTTTTGGCACACCACGCCGAGTGGCGCTATGCATTGTTCTAAAGTCGGGTTTTATTCTGGCATGCTGAATTAGGCCCCGTCCACACTACTGCGTTTTCGTTTAGAAACGGAGAATTAAAACGAATTCGATCTCCGTCCACACCAGCGTTTTAGCTGCGTATTAGAACTGATCTCCGTCCACATTAAAACGACTGAAAACGCGGATCACGTGACCATTCACCAACACTGGGCATGCGCGAGCCGGTGTAAACACAACTTCATTGATAAAATTATCCCACCATGCGCTGGTTCGGGAGGTTCAAAAGTAGCAAAAGGTCACCGTTTCTAAACGAAAACGCAGTAGTGTGGACGGGGCCTTAGTGTTCGACAAACGCGGCGGCGCGTTCAGTTGGATTTATTAAACTCTTAACAGCTAAAATAACTTAATAGGCTACTCTGTAGTTTTTCGGTCATACAGATAAGAGTAGAGTATAGCCTACATCGTTCAAAACTGTAAACTTTTATTCATATTAGGCTAACGACAAAAGTTTGTCTGTCATAGGCTAAATCGGCCTGAATTAAATTGTAAAAAAAGATCAAATAATTATGAACTTAATTTAAACAATATCGCAACATTGTCAAATACATGTCAATGTTGTGATATTGTTTCATTTAAGTTCATAATTATTCTATAAATGTTATTTAGTTTAACAGCAGCACTGTGGTTTGAGATTTATTTGAATAAAAAAATAAAAAGTTTTATTCACAAATCGCACCCTGGTTGTAAGGGTTCAAAGATCCCTGTGGAATTTAATATTGAGTTGAACATTTTGTTCATGACAACAAATGAACATGCGTTTAAAGATTGTATTTAGTTTTGATTGGAAAAAGCTGGCCCAAACTGAAGTAGCGTTTTAATTCTTCAATTATTGAAATAATTAAATATTTAGTAATAAACATTTATGACAGAAATATTACTACATAGCAGCAAAATAGAGCAGTGTGCTGGAAAATATTCAATAAATCATTTTAAATACAGCAACAAAATAGTTGTTTGTATGCAAGTTGTTTATAAGCACTGATTGAAGACAAAGGAATGTTGTTGTTTGTATGCATAATGTAAGAAAAAAATGATGTGGATGTCGAAGATCTCAAAAATGAAGTTTATTACAGCATAGCAGTGGCAAGGTACACGAAACACCTTGGGTTCACCGGCGTCACAATGAACCCAGAACATCCAAATCTCAAACCTTTTACCCTGTTACAGTTTTTTCCACTCTTAATATAAATGAAGTTGCTCTTGTTGTAACAGCTGTGGTCTGTATGTTAATGAAGTTGTGACATCCCATTGTCTGAGAAAGTTCTTTGTGTCCCACACTCATTCCCATTCTACAATTGATAATGACCATTTGCTCAGGATGTGATCAACCCAAATGGTGAAGAAACAATATACCCTGACTTTCTTTTATCTCTATGATAATTAAGCATAGGCGTAATTTGCGGGTGGGACGGGTGGGACATGTCCCCACCACTTTTTGCTAAGGTCGATATTGTCCCCACCACTTTTGAAACATCTCGCGGCACGAATGTACCAATACAAATAAATAAAAGATCTCCAGTTAACTAGCAGAGCATTCATTTAGTTCGTTTGTAAGAGGCGATCTAGCACTGAAATGTGTTGTTTTTGAAATCAAGTGATCAAAGTGCTCGTTGTCGCTGCGAGCAGATACAGATACAGACACAGGCATGGATACTGTGTTCTCTTGTGGCTCGCGCACAGTCATCACTCGGACGCGTGCTTCAATCCGTTGTGGAGACTCTCTATTCGTTCCGGTGAAATTACAAAACAAAATGCATATAAACGTATGATTGCCTGATATACAACCACTGATAAACATAATGGGTTTTAATGAGAAAAAAAAAATATATATATACGAGTGCGGATTAGAACCCACAACCTCTTACACGCTTGGCAATAGTTCTACCACTGGACCATTTCAGCAAACACAATTTTTTAAAGGATTTACCAATACCAACATATATCAAACCTCATTAAACGACAAATTAAACCCATGTACTATTTCAATCGATTGATGGACATGTTATTGTACATACATCGATTTATGATTTAGCATTCATACCCCCCCCCCCCCCCCCCCCCCCGTAAAAAAAAAAAAAAAAAACGTCCCACCCACTTTTTAAAACAAAGTTACGCCACTGTAATTAAGCCATTTTGGGGATGAGCTCATTCTAAAATATAGTTTGGAGTGGAATCTGGGTCGAGGCAGACTACAATTTCTTACAATAAACAGGAGGAGAAATATAAATAAATGTGACTCAAAAAGTGAAGTTCATGTGATTAAAAAAGATTTAATGTATTTATTTTTATTAAAAAGATTTATCAGAACAAAACCTGATTTTTTTTCTGACATGAGAAGGGAATATATTAGTAAATATACACATACATATAAATATGATACAAGTTTTTGACCCAAAAGAGGGTTTCTTGAATAAATAAATATTTCATAAATTTATATATTTTGTGTTCTTTGATTAAATAATAAAAATATTTCATTGAAAAGCTTAAAAAGTCTCCTTTTTTATTATCTGGACACTTATATTTGATCCTTACAGAATGAATCCTTACATACATTACAAAAAAATACTACAAGAATTCTCTTTCTTATAACATTTTATTTATTTTACTCCTTCTACATGTCTTACGGTTTTGCAATATTTTCTACACTGTTTTCAAGTAGTATCTTCACAGATGAAGGAACTATAAGTGCTCTTCAATCTTCCATTTTCATATTATCTTCATTTTCCTTTAAAAATGACTAGGATTTTTGTGGGGAAAAACAACATTTCACACGACGAACGATGGTTATGACGTCATACGATATCGTCCCCATCAGAGCTTTGCATATCTCATCTTTGAACAATCAAAAACCACATTTAAAGTAAAAAATATAACTCATCCCATCTGAATATCAGTTAAATACAACATTGACTGGTTGATTTTAAATTAATTATTTTCCTTCTGAGGAACACATTAAAAATTTAAAACAACATCCAGAATTAAAAATATGACCCATCTTACCCGAATATTAGTTGATTGAGATGGTAAGGATATGTATAGCATGATTTGAGGCATTAAAACTCGATATTTTTATCTAAAATAAATATTTTCCCTCATGACGAGGAAAACCACATTCCACACGACGAACGATGGTCGTGACGTCATCCGATGTCGTCGCCATGAGTTGAGTACTTTAAAAATGAGTAACAACATGCACAACACAGATACAAACATATGTTCACATCAGCATGATTAGGCACAACCCTGGCTACATGTACACACCATTCCCATGCGATTGTAACAAGAATTCGGTTTTATATCGCCATTTTCCCTCGTGGACTCTGTTGTTTCATTGTCTCTCCACTCTTGCTCGACCATGTGCGGAGGAGAGAGTGACCTAATTACACTAAAACATCGTATAACTATTTAATTTAAACTTTTTTCACAAAAATCATTTTATACATCTGTCCTTTCACTTATTTACTAACAATTCGCCGACTTGGATTTTTGTTTTGACTGTTTAAAGCTTAGTTTAGCCGTTTTTCAAAAAAAAAAAAAAAAAAAAAAAACTTTTTTCAACGGCAGTCTATTTAAGGGGGCGCGCAATGCGCGCTCTCACTCTCACTTCACTTGTTGAGTGTGCAGACAGGACGATCGCTCTGTAGTATCGAGTTTCAAAAAGAACACTATTTAAAAACAGATTCATTAGAAAAATATATTTTATGTATTATAAAATATATTCTTATTATAGGCTATAAATATATACTATATTTCACTGTATTTATCTTTTTTTATTTACATTTATTTACAAGCCTGCCTGAAGAAGGTATTACATATACCGAAACGTCGCGATAGGCTTGTTCTCCATTTTATTTTGATTGTTTACATTTATTTATCTGATTTATTTTTGGGATTTCAGGAGAGACTGTTAGGATCATGGATGTCTTTAGAGGCCGTGTGAGACACAGAAGCACTCCACGTTACAGACTCAGACTCTCCAGCAGTTCTCCAGCTCTGAAGAGAACAAACAGTCATTCTCCTCCAAATGCACGTTTCCGTGCGAGCGAGACAGATTTCACTGCTAGACAAAGGGGAAGAAATAAAAATCAGAAATTCTCAAATGTTTTTATTTATTTATAGGCTTACTTTATTTAACCAGGAGAGAACCTCACTGAGATTAAAATCTCTTTTAGAGAATGATGAATACCTGCTACTTTTTGCTTAAGCATACCACAAAGATAAGATGGTAAAAAAAACAAAATCAATGAGTACCAATGCATTTTCCTTCGTACAGCAAGAGAAGACCAAGAAACTCTGTTGTATAATGCACAATGATGTGTAGAAAATGTACAATTGGTAATAAATCTTATGGCACCGTGATACACAGCATCTAGGGACGCAAGAATATAAGAGGGAGCGTGCTGATACACTACGCCCCCATAATCAAGAATCGGCAAAACAGTCGCAGACACAAGCTTCTTCCTGGCATTAAATGAAAAGCAAGACTTGTTTCTAAAATAAAATCCTAACTACTTTAATTTTTGTTTCAAGTAATTAATGTGTGAATTAAATTTTAATGTGTCATCAATTATGATGCCCAGGTATTTATACTCTGACACTAATGTAATCAGTTTTCCTTGTAAAGTTCGAAGAACAATTGAATTATCTAAAGATTTTCTAGAATTGGAGAACCACATGAATTTTGTTTCCTCAACATTTAAAACCAGTTTTAAAATAAAAAACCTTGATTGGATAGTATCATAGTATCAAACATTTATTGTAAATCTCTCAGAGCTTCTTGTTTTGTAGGAGCAGAGCAATAGATGACAGTGTCGTCTGCATAAAAGTGAAACCTTGCTTTTTCAATATTAACATCAAGACAGTGTGTATGTATGTGTGTGTGTATGTATGTATGTATGTGTATATATATATATATATACTTACTTAACCACTTACTTACTTATATATAACTTACTTAACCACTTCCTTTCAGTCTGAATTGATGCCTTGCATATATGTTTAAAACCACGAGACTACATTGTATGACAATCCAACACTTCTAAGTCTATCTAACAATATATCATGGTCCACAGTGTCGAATGCTTTAGATAAATCAATAAAAAGACATGCACAGTGTTGTTTTTCATCTAAGGACCCTACAAGGTCATTTAGGACGGCCGTAATAGCGCTGTGTTTTTTACGAAATCCCGATTGGTTGATAGTCAAAAGTTTATGAAGCTGCAAATACTGTGTCAGTTGTTCACTGATAAATCTTTCCAAAAGTTTTGACAAAATACAAAGCTTCGGAATAGGTCTGTAGTTATCTAATGAAGTAGAGTCGCCCCCTTTTATCAAAGGAACCACGGATGCAGACTTCCAGATCTGTGGAGTTTTATTGGTTGTTAAGGAAAGATTGAACAGATGCGTTGATGGTGGTGAGATGATATCAGCCGCTAATTTTAAAAACAATGGTTCAATAAGATCAGGACCTGATGATTTATTAATTTACATATTTTAATGCAGAGCAAATATCAGACGAGTTAATATGGTTAAAAACATACTCTGTTTTCCATAGATTGTGCTCTGCATTAAGGAATTCAGAATTTACAGTAGTATAATTATTAATCTGAGACCCAGATGCAATAAAGTGACTATTAAAACAGTTTAGCATTTGTGATTTATCTTCTACAGGGGTGCCCAATCCTGCTCCTGCCAATCGACTGTCCTGCACAGTTCATCTGAGCCAAGATTTGGATATTACGATAACATCCGCATTTGTGTTTCTAGCCCAGGTATGAACCATATCCAATTTAGGTAACAAACTACGGATGTTAATATGGATGAGACCCAGTCCTGACCTAGATTTTAGTTAAGTTGGGGTAGTAAAAGTTGAGGCGCATGTATTATATGGCCCTGGGTTTGGCCATACGTTCCCAGACATTAGTCACATAAGAACTATAAATCTCCACTAACAGATCATAAGGCTGTTTGTATTAAAACTTTGCTTTCTTCTGAAGCTAGTTGTAACAGGGGCTCTTCTTATTGGAAGATGAAAAGCTCGCTACTTAACCATAATGAGGCTAAGTCAGAGCTGGAAAGAATTATTGAGTATTATTGGAGTAAAGCTAAACAAGAAAATTCATTTGGTACCAATTGGGAAATATTTAAGAAAATATAGTTCTAATTTGGCTAAAACAAAATGGCTTAAATAATTGGAAGTTGTCAGTGAAATTTCGTCTATTTCTAGGATTTTACCTGAAAAGATAGTCAGATAGTCAAAGAGCATATTAAGTTGACTTGCAAATTAAGTTAAATGATTTGTATAAATTAAGAGCAGAAGGTGCTTTCATTAGGTCAAGGCAAAGGTGGCTAGAATTTGGAGAACAGATGTCATCTTACTTTTTCAAACTTGAGAGTAAACTAGGGCTAAATACAATTCTATTTATCAACAAAATATTGAGGGATCTGTCTCAGAAAATCCTAAAGAAATTTCCCAATATTGTTATAAATTTTACTCAAAACTCTATAGTTCTAAATTTAATGTAGCAGATTTAGATGCTTTCTGTAAGCACCTTGGTTAGGTTAATTCCATTAATCAGGATGAAAAAGTTTTTTTGTGATTCACCAATTACTGTTGATGAGGTTAAGGAAGCAATTTTTCAGCTAAAATGTAACAAGTCGCCTGATAACGACGGGATAATGGCTGAATTTTACAAGTCTTATTCAGAGATCATTTCCCCGTTCCTCCTCGAAGTGTATATAGAGAGCTTAAACTGCTTTGAGCTTACAGCAAGTATGAAGCAGGGTGGCTTTTCCTTAATACCTAAGCCTTTGGTTTCGGGCCCTATTTTTGTAATGCCATGGAAACTTTGTATGCAGGAGGAAATAGCTCCGTAAAGTTAGCACATGGCACAACCCAGAGATTTCTTCTAGATCTTTTTCTTATTGTAGCACAGGCCTTCTGTCATTTCATTAAGGATAGTAAACTAGAAGGGATTCATATTGCTGGCAGAAATATTTTAATTAGTCAGCTAGCGGACGACACAGCCTTATTTTTAAAAAACTCCAGCCAGGTTCATCAGGCTATTAAAAGTATTCAGCTCTTTTCAAATGCCTCGGGTCTATGCCTTAATATTAAAAAATGTGAAATATTAGCCTTGAAAAGCTCCTCCCTTGTACCTACAGTCAGTATACCTGTTAAAGGAGCTGTTAATTATTTGGGAGTTGTTGTCTCGAAAAATGATTAAGATAGAGTTTCTCTGAATTTCAATCCTGCTTTTGAAAGGATTAAAAGCTAATTTAATCTCTGGTTATTAAGGGACTTGTCCCTTAGAGGTAGAGTCCTTCTGTCAAAGGCTGAAGGAATTTCTAGACTGATGTTGCTTCATCTATACAATAAAACTATCAAAACTATTGATCAGATTTTATTAAATGTTCTATGGAAGAACCGAGTGCACTATATTCATAAATCTCTTGGTCTAAATTCGCTTAAAAGTGGTGGCCTTGATTTTCTAGATTTCTCTACTTTAAATAATACTTTTAAAATTAATTGGTTAAAATTTTGTTTGAAAAAACCTTCTTTGTGGAATTTTATTCCTAATTTTCTTTTTGACCGACTTGGTGGCCTTTCTTTTTTACTAATGTGTGATTATAAAATTGAAAAATTGACAGTGAAACTTTCTGCCTTTCATGCTCAAGCTTTATTGGCTTGGAAACTGATCTACAAGCACTACTTCTCTCCTCAGCGTTGTTTTATTTGGAATAACAGTTGTATTTTGTATAAGCATAAAAGTATTTTTTTTAAAAGCTGGTTTGAAAAGAATATTGTTTTAGTATGTCATTTGTTTAACGCTCAAGGATTCCTTATGACGTATGAGGATTTTCTTTTGCACTTTAATTTTCCTGTGACTCCCAAGGAATTTGCTCTTGTATTTTCTGGAATTAATTCTGGTATAATTTCCTTATGTAGAGGTGTGCTGTCATCAGTTGATATACCCTTAATTAACCAAACGGACAAAGTATGTGGTAAAAAAATTTTTTGCAGTCCAAAAACAATCACAAATCTATTTGCGCTTTATTTTTAAAGGACGTTGTTACCAAATCTTGCTCTATTGCCTATTGGGCTAAATTTGTTAATGACCTTGATCGGGAAAGTGTTTGGTTATTACCTCATAAATTCTTTGTTACAAACAAGGTCAAAGAAATCTCTTTCAAGATATGACACAAATTTTACCCTGTCAAGCATTTTCTTAGTAAGTTTAAAGCCTGTTTTATACTTCTGCGTCTGACCTACACCGAAGCCTCTACGCTGTAGGCAACGCGTTGGTTTTCATTTATACTTCTGCATCGTTGTCCGCGTTGATGCGCAATTACACTTGCAGAGGGAGCATGTGAAACCCGAGGGAGGGGTTCTAGCAGACCAATCACAGCGCTTGTCCGCGTAGAGTTGACGCGTTGTTACATTTTTGGAGAGGTGCATGTCAGGGTACGCGCGCTACACACAGCCTACGACAAAGCTACGGCGTTAGTTCGACGCAGAAGTATAAAACAGGCTTAAGAAAGACATTGATGTAAGCTGCTCTTTTTGCTCCTTGCACTTGGAAACAGTACCTCGTATTTTTTGGTACTGTAGTCATGTGCAAAAGTTGTGGTATGAGCTGTCGTCGTTTATTAAGAAAAAGGTACTCTTTAATTTTGGTTTGCTTTTTGAAATTGTAATTTTTGGTTATTCAAAGTTTGATAACTGTGTGATAAAGGAGGCTTTTGTAATTAATCTATTAATATTATTAGTCAAATTTCACATCCATAAGTGTAAGTTTTCTAACAAAAAGCCAATTTTTTCTGTATTCCTTAAAGAATGTGAAAATGATTTTTCTACAATTCAATCTAGTACTAATAGAAAAGCTATTAAGACTGTTCATTTATGTACTAATCGTTGACTATATAATGGTCTTGTACTTATATATATATTTTTATGTGTTTTGCTCCCCTGGCTCTAAAGTTGTATGTTGTATCATTCTGTTGTTTAAAGCAGTAATAAATAAATCATCTATTTTATTTAATTTATTTTATATTTTAAAAAATGCTCAACTCTTCTCCACAATGGTAACCCTTCCCCCTTTTTTAAATGGTTCTAATAATTCCAATGTAATTGAACATTAAACACAATTGCACAATATCAAGTCCTTCCCTTTTCTCGTTTTCTCAAAAAACATAAAAAACACTTAATTTTAACGTTTATTCTCTCTTAATTCAACCATACAAAGCATGCTGGGAACTAACAGAAATAGTACATAGAATGGCAGCTAATGGGCCTTCCCAACTGTCAAAATTTGAATTTAGTTTGGAGTTAGAATGAAAGATTAGAAAGAAAGTTTTAAAAGCTTGAAGTTTAAAGTAGTTTATATATAGGCTAGATAGATTAGAAATATTAGATAGAATGGCAGTTAATGTGTTGCCGAGATACGAGCGATTTTCTTCTGAGATCGTGACGTCACCGCGCGCCCACTGATCTCTGAGAAAAACACCACTCAAAATCATGAAACTTATATCGTTCTTTTCAGTTCGTCTAGTTCCAGCTCGGTGCTCGCCGAATCCGTTGAGTTTTCGCCGAGATATTTGTGTGTTATAGCGGTCTCGTATCACCATGTTTGCTTTTGTTGCAAAGCACTCTGGGATATGACGTGTTCGCTTCTACCGCGCTATTGTTCATGTAGACAAAAAACTTCACTTACCATAATGCATTGCAACAAAAACAAACATGTCGACGCCCGTAACGCGCTAACACGATCATTCACTACATCCTATCTGTATGTCACTCTTTCGAACTTATGCACAATGCATTTAACCATCGCTTTTGACGCTCCGCCGGATGTCGGATCTGCAGGATCAGATTACACTACAAGGGCAACGGTAAACCAGGTAAGTGCGCTGCAAGTATAATGGGCAAGGCTGCTGCCTGATGAACACTGTGACGTTAAGCCAGTGATCCAGGGGCTTAAGAGAGTTGAACCAGGAGGCAGTACCTATTGTCTGTGTCGTGTCTGTTCAGCCATGTATATTTTTAGTTCAATGATATATTGTCAATAAGAGAATGTATTGTTTGTGTTTAATAGTATTCTTGTCGTCTCTCATCCTCCTAGCATAGAGTCCAATGAGTCCAGTTATTCTGAAGATGAGAAGTGGATTCCACATGTACGTGACAAAGAACGTTTCAGAATGCTAAAAGGGTAACCTAATTATTTATATGGTCCTGGCTGAAGCTATTAGGCAGACACATAACGGGGAGTCAGTTTCATACTTATTCAGTCGTGTCCTTTTGTAGTTCCCCTGTATGTTCCAGGTACAGGTGTAACATTGTTGGCAGGGTGTGGCCGTATGATACTCGACAGACAACTCTCCTGCCTGCCTGATGAACACAGCGATGTGAACAACAGATGAAGCAAAAGCGTTTATGGCAGGTACCAAGACCCACATGTATTTGATGAATGAGGCTCTTGTTGTTGTGCCCATATTTTAAGACTTGAAGACTTCAAGGGTCTTCTACTTTCAGTTTTGGCCTGACTACGCCTGCTCAGCAACGTGCACGACTGCTTCAACAAAAGCATCCACAGCAGTCGCAGGAAACGGCATTGATGTCGATAAATGGGATTATTTCGCCAGGGACTCCTATCATCTGGGAATCCATCCCCACAATTTGACAAACAACACAATGGCCACACAGCACAGTATCAAACTCTACTGTTCAATTAATATTGCATTATGGTCTGGGACCTTTGTCAAGTGGAGGAGTCTGTTCTCCAAATACTTCTAAACTATAGTATAGCACAGTCAATGTGATTACAGTATGTTTTTATTTTCTTTCTGTCTAGGGCAAAAACCTCTATACGAATGTGCATTGCAACTCAACACAATGGCCACACACCAGGGTGTGGACACTTCCATGCTCCGTAAAGCCATCTGGAACTAGATCCAATGCAAGTTCGGGATTCGGTCAGTCTCTCCACTCCTCAACATCGTCCTCTAAAGTCTGGCCGAGTGTCCTCCTCCATAGTACCGCTGCAGTGCTGGCACTGATGGCACAGCCGAGCCTGTACAACATGAAAAAGAGAGGAAGGTTTAAGTATAATTTCAGTTTTGTCATTTATTTAATGTTTGTTAACCCTCTGGGGACCAAGCTGTTTTTGGGGTCCTTGAGATGTTCTGACATGCTCTGACATTTGTGCTTTTTTCAGTTATTTATAAACATGTTAATGGCAAAGGTGTAAATTCACTCTATATAGCACAAACAGGGCTACCATAATATGCGAGCAACGTGTATGTAGATGTTTGTATTTTTAAGAGAATAATGTTTATGCGTGGTTATTGGAATTTTTTTTAATGAAAGTTGCTGAATTAAGACCACAAAACACATATTAAATATTAAAGACTTTTGACTAATGGATGTTGTCCCTTTGAGTTCTAGCTTCAAAATTATGTGAAAATAGTCTTGCTTTATCGTTCACAAAAAAAAAAATACATTGATTTAAATTGTGTAAAACAGGTTTTGCTTGGAAAGCCAATATGCGAGGGGGAGGAGTAGTTTACACCTTAGATTACAATGTCCCACCCACTCTGCATAATGACTCTGCATAATTAGCCATTCATTCAGGTGTGACACTGACTGAGCCACAATGCAAGGACAAAAGATGTATTTAGAAGAAGACTTATATTGACCATTTAAGATTTCGCTTACATCTATCTTGTAAATATGTTTTGCTATTTTATTAAAAATGTTACAATTACAACAATAATTACAATTTCAACAATATTTCAAGTGTACTCTTTCTTTGTAAAAAAGAAAAAAGATTATAGGCCTACATTTTATCATGTATGTATTCATTAGTTTGAATATAGCAAATATATATATATATATATATATATATATATATATATATTAGGGCCGTGACATTAACGCGTTAATTTCGATTAATTAATCTGAGAAAAAATAACGCGTTAAAAAAAATAACGCAGATTAATCCATTCCGTATTGACCTTTGAACCAAAATGAAGGAGGGAGACGAGAACGCGCTGGCGCTGTCTGGATCATTGATTGGAACATTTACTTATAAAAAACAGCCGGCATTTCAACGTTGATTCACCGGTGAACGTAAGGGACCAAGGTCGAATCAATGTTGGATTATGTTTCGATTGTGCAAAATGAATCGACGTTGAAATCGTGACGTTGTTTCATTGTTGATTTGGGGGCGTTTCACAGACTGAAATGGTTCTCAGAATTTGCGTTTGAATAGCACGCGCTCTCCGGGGAGTGGTCAAATTACTTTTGAATGGCTCCTAATGAGCTCGACTGGAGTCGCTCTCTTTTTGTACAGATTACAGAAGCTGAGAATATTTGTTTTTTATATAAATTACTTAATTTAAAAGATGCGATCTCAAGCTTTATGCCCGTGGGTCTGTTTGCCTGTTTGACTGAATTTTCGCGGAGTTATAGATCATTTCCGAACGCGTTTCAAATGGGAGTTTACTGACAGAGAGAAGGCAGAAATCGCATCAAAAAGCAAAACACTTTATTTTTATTGTGAGTATACAGAAAAAAAATAGAAACTGAACAGGATCGATTGATGTATTACACGAAAATGAAAGATCAAAATTAACAGAGCATTAAGTGTTTATTTTCATTGCTAAAAAAAAAAAACGAGCAAAACGTGGGCGCGTTTTTGGTCCCCAGAGGGTTAAACTATTAAACATATCGGCTCGACTGATTTGCAGAGGGGGGATTTAAAGCTGTTCCCTTTTACTGGTGATTCACCTTGTAGTTTTTACTTCATATAGCCTTGTTTTGTTGGTCACATATTTTACCATTGCATGTGTTTTAACAGCTAGAATGTTACCAGTCAATAAGCTTAACACTCCTATTATGTTGTGGGTCAATTTGTCAATTTATTTTTTCTAAATAAAAAGTGTCAGTGGAAAAGATGCCAGCTTCATTTGTGTTGAATGCAATAACATACACACATACATTATGTTCAGAATGTGGAGAGAAAGACTGAAGGATCATTTTGCTCAATAGGGTAAAAAAGCCTAGTTGGGGAAATTAAAAAAATCTTGTTTGTGAGATAGGACAAGTCTTTAACAAATATTTCTTAATTTATTACATGGCTTGGTTGAATTCCGGTGTCTTATTTCTTGATAATAGACGAAGTATAACACACCGTTGCCATGAAAACAGAGTGTTGCCATGGACGCAGTAAATCAATAAACTCGTATGAAACATAAATTTCGTAAATGGATCAGGCTAGCAAGTGCACGTCATTGCGTCAGTGGAAAGGTTTCGGCGCTGAACAATGGAAGTGCTGCTGGTTTGGTTGCTGTACAGCATTTTTGCTGATATGGAGATGGAGAGGCAGCATGGGCAACAAATACCCCTTTTCCACCAACAAGAACCAGGTGCTGGTTCGGAGCTAGAGCTAGTGCCGGTTCGGAGTTGGTTCGACTGACGAGCCTCCAAAGAACCGGTTTGCTTTTCCACAGGCTAAAAGAGCCAACGCAGAGCCAGGTCTTACGTCACAGCTACGTCTCATCTTTCTCAGCAACGTTAGCGCGGCGGCGCCAAACACAAACACATCATCAACAACGGCGCACGTTGCTTTGCTATTGATGTTCATGGCTTTGCGGACCTACATCGGCATCCAAACACGGCGGATCCAACGTGTTAGCGCGGCTCGCCATTATTTGTACAGACGGAGATTACAAGCGAGAGTAACGGCATGTACATAACATTTATTTTTAACAATAAGATGCCGACTTTAGCCTTAGATTTATATTTTAGATCGCGTCCATCGTGTTTAGCTGCTGTTAGCTCGATTAGCTGCTATTTGAAAATGGCGGTCACAAGTTTCTCTTCAGTCTTGTTGGTCACGGTAACCCCGCCCCCAGCCTCTGACGCAAGCGGTTCTTTCTTGGCTCCGTTCTAGACCCTGCAATGATTTGGTGCTACTTAAGAACCAGTTTTACTGGTTCGGAGCTGGTGCTTTGGCGGTGGAAAAACAAAGAACCGATTTGAAACTAGGCTCTGGCTCCGAACCAGCACCAGCTCTGCCTTGGTGGAAAAGGGGTAAAACACTCTTTTCAAGGCCTTGCTTTGAGACAGCGTGGATATTCACACTCTTTTCTGAGAAATGCACTTAAATCATTTGACACACCTAAACCTCCCGCCCCGGACACGACGAACAGGAATAAAATTATTCCTTTGGTGGCGCATTCGTGTTTTAGTACACAGCTCAACCGGGCCGTTAAATCAAATTTTTCAAAGTTCTTGACTTCCACAAACTTCCTACAACACCATAAACCCATCGCGGCCTATAGGAGGAACACAAATATTTCAGATGTTTTAGTACAGAGCAAGCTCTCAACACCTTCACCTAAAGGTGGGCAAGCACAAGTATTTCACCCCATCAAGATGGGTGAAGAATAGATTTAATGGCCAGGTTTTCAAGTTGTCTCATACTCTGTCACATGAGAGTGTAAACTGTATTTATCTCATATACTGACTCAAATGTCGAAAACAGTATGTAGGCCAGACCAATAATGAACTGAGAGTAAGAGCCTACCAACACGCGCACAACATAGCCCTAAACCTACCCGTTGGTGACCGCTGTGGCGTAACCTCAATAGGCAAACCCCTTACACTGCCCTAAACTTAACCACTCGAACCCTGAGCTAATTTACCCCGGGTCACAGAACCCTTCGGATAATAGCCCGCGTTCTCTTAACCCTTTTTCTGAATTTTATATTCACTCTCTTGTAATATTGGCCTATATTTTGAATTTTGCAACCTTAACGGTTCTCCCCGGACTCATATAAGCCCACTGTTGGGTTCCCCGGGTCATCTTACCCCCTTTTGAGTGGTGTAATGCTTGTGGTTACTTGGGTCTGGCTCGAGTTGGTCTTGAGTGGTCAGTGGACGGATGGACCGAGCACAACCAGGCCTTCAGACCTTAGGTTTGAGCCTTGGACGTTTCATTCCCCTAACCAGCCGATGTCTCTGGGCTTTGGACCGGCCCTTGTCGAGCCTTGTTTGCAGTGCACGTGCCCCCATAACGTTACTTTAAAACCACAAACAGTGTTTAAGAAGTTTTAGCAAGCCACATTCAGTCATGAGTCACTCTTTTCTATCCTTTATTCATGATATTTTTTATTGTGTAAAAATCATGACGGGTACTAGAGTCTTTGGGTTGCAGCAAAATAGAGCAGTGTGTGGGAAAATATTCAATAAATCATTTGTTTATAAGCAATAAATCAGTTGTTTATAAGCAATGATTGAAGACAAAGGAATGTTGTTTGTATGCACAAACAGGAGGAGAAATATAAATAAATATGACTCAAAAAGTGAAGTTCATGTGATTTAAAAAAGATTTCATGTATTTATTTTATTTAAAAAGATTTATCAGAACAAAACCTGATTTTTTTTCTGACATGAGAAGGGAATGTATTAGTAAATATACACATACATATAAATATGATACAAGTTTTTGACCCAAAAGAGGGTTTCTTGAATAAATAAATGAATAAATATTTCATAAGTTGATATATTTTGTGTTCTTTGATCATATAATAAAAAGATTTCATTGAAAAGCTTAAAAAGTCTCCTTTTTCATTATCTGAACACTTATATTTGATCATTACATTAAAATATTTTACAGAATGAATCCTTACATAAAAAATACTACAAGGATTCTCTTTCTTATGTTATTTATTTTACTCCTTCTACATGTCTTTCGGTTTTGCAATATTTTCTACACTGTTTTCAAGTAGTATCTTCACAGATTAAGGAACTATAAGTGCTCTTCAATCTTCCATTTTCATATTATCTTCATTTTCCTTTAAAAAGGACCAGGATTTTTGTGGGAAAAAACAACATTTCACACGACGAACGATGGTTATGACGTCATACGATATCGTCCCCATCAGAGCTTTGCATATCTCATCTTTGAACAATCAAAAACCACATTTAAAGTTAAAAATTTAACTCATCCCATCTGGATATCAGTTAAAATCAATTAAATACAACATTGACTACACATAAGCCGTTCTTGGCATGAAAATTAATTTGGTTGATTTTAAATTAATTATTTTCCTTCTGAGGAACACATTAAAAATTAAAAACAACATCCAGAAATATAAATATGACCCATCTTACCTGAATATTAGTTGATTGAGATGTTAAGGATATGTATAGGATGATTCGAAGCATTAAAACTCGATATTTTTATCATATTTATATAAATGACTCGCTTAATTTAGTCCTGATTTGTAAGTCGCTTTGGATAAAAGCGTCTGCTAAATGACTAAATGTAAATGTAAATGTAAATGTAAATCTAAAATAAATATTTTCCCTCATGACGAGGAAAACCACATTCCACACGACGAACGATGGTCGTGACGTCATCCGATGTCGTCGCCATGAGTTGAGTGCTTTAAAAATGAATAACAACACAGATACACAAATATGTTCACATCAGCATGATTAGGCACAACCCTGGCTACATGTACATACCATTCCCATGCGATTGTAACAAGAGTTCGGTTTTATATCGCCATTTTCCCTCGTGGACTCTGTTGTTTCATTGTCTCTCCACTCTTGCTCGACCATGTGCGGAGGAGAGAGTGACCTAATTACACTAAAACATCGTATAACTCTTTAATTTAAACTTTTTTCACAAAAATCCTTTTATACATCTGTCCTTTCACTTATTTACTAATAATTCGCCGACTTGGATTTTTGTTTTGACTGTTTAAAGCTTAGTTTAGCCGTTAAAAAGAAAAAAGAAAAAAAAAAGTCAACGGCAGTCTATTTAAGGGGGCGCGCAATGCGCGCGCTCACTCGCTCACACTTCACTTGTTGAATGTGCAGACACGACGATCGCTCAGGTAGTATCGAATGACAGATTAATTAGAAAAATATATTGTATATATTTTATTATTTTAATATATTTCCCTTTATTTATCTTTTTTGTTTACATTTATTTACAAGCCTGCCTGAATAAGGTATTACATACCGAAACATCGCAATAGGCTTGTTCTCCATTTTATTTTGATTGTTTACATTTATTTATCTGATTTATTTTGGGGATTTCAGGAGATACTGTTAGGATGGATGTCTTTAGAGGCCGTGTGAGACACAGAAGCGCTCCACGTTACAGACTCAGACTCCAGCAGTTCTCCAGCTCTGAAGAGAACAAACTGTCATCATTTTCCTCCAAATACACATTTCCATGCAAGCGAGACAGATTTCACTCCTAGACAAAGGGGAAGAAATAAAGTCAGAAATTCTCAAATGTTTGATCACAGAAATGGTCGCAACGTTAGGGAATTCAGAAATACAGCTAGAGGACCAGGCCTGGGTCCTCTCATAGACTTGATGATGCTTATCATGTAGAAGAGCTTAGACTGGTTAGAGGTCCATGTGACGGGGCGCTTAGCTACCGTCACGGCAGCGATGCGCTACCTATTACAGTTCACAAAGACTGAGTGCAAATTTTGCTTGTATTTGTTTGTCAAGCGTGTCAATGTGTTTTGTTAATTCTTATATTGTTTCAAATCAGCAGTAACCTAGCCTTTTATCAAAACTCCCACAGTAATCCCGTAGTTTTGTGTGCACACTTATAATATCTATTACTACGGTGATTTATATGCTACAGCTACTATCATCAATACATATCTTATTGTTTAAAACCATGTTATTTATCTCACAATCATGATCCGTTTCAATAACCACGTAACATGTTTTCGTTAATTATGTATCTGTTTATTTAGTTTAAAAGGAACATAGCTTTGACATACCATCTTTGTGTCTTACTGGCATCTCCAGTGTGTTCGGGTAAAGGAAATTTTGCCGCAATTGGGGGGTGTAAATGACGCTATGACTTCCGGGTCAATTGCAAGTGAACCGGAGTTTGAGTTATTAATTTTTTGGCTGTTAATATGATTTGTGGCTTTGCCAAATGTTAGCTGGAACCATAGAAATAATATTTTGTAATTTTCTAGTTTTATAGATGTAGCATTTCGGCTGTTTTTAAGCATTTATGGACTATTCACCTGAGCCACCCCTGCATTGTAATATTGTGTTGGTATGTGCCAATTTCAGGGGTATCTTTAGTCCTATAAAGATGAGTAGCTTCATTCTCTTGGGAGGGGCGTGAGATGAGAGGACATAAGTCTGTGTGATGCTCTATGTATAGTGGCTTGTGTAAAGGTCAATTTCTAAGCAGCTACAAAATTGTGAATTTTTTTTTTTTTTTTTTTACTCTCATGTCAATTTATTTTCTTTATTAAACAGTTTTTTTTTTCCCTTTTTTTTTTCTTTGTAAATTTGTATTGCCTTTCTTTGGCCTTAATTGGGGTAAATAAAAAGATCCCATCTGTTCAAACTCATCCAACTTCTCCTGAGTGTTTACATCTGCTCACGACGACTCAGCCACATTTACCCTCAACAGTCCAGATAGATTTTCCCAGTAACTCTGAACGTCACGAGATGGTTGCAGGCCCAAACAGGCCACCCATTAGAAGAAAGGGGCGAAGAAATAATAACAAGAGACGTGGGGCAAAACCACAAATTAGATCTCCTCCTTTCTCTGAACAAAATGAACACGCTGAACGTGAATCAAGAACAAGAAGCTATGACAACATGTCTTCCAATAGCACTTCGAGTTTAACTTTACATGTTCTACTGTTATGCTGCCTATGTAATGATTTACACAACCAAGCAATGAAAAAAAAAAGCTTGTAATTTAGACCGTAACTTTGACTTAACTGTCGAGAAGAAAGCAGGAAACTTCAGTGTCCCTTCCAAAGTCTTTCTCCTAGCTATGCCAATATTTACCCTAGTTTTGAATTCGCTGAAATTTGAAATTCACATTTCCTTTTAAATAAATTTTAGCTTTTTGGCTACGAGGATTCCTTCTCCTGTGGCTCGGCATAAGTATGATCCAGCATTATATTGTACCGTGCAGTGCAGCCTTTCAGATGTGCCGGGGCCGTGACCAGCGCCTCTCACTGATCTCCTCGTCCACTTCAGCTGATCTCAGTCAGCCGGCTCTGAACAAACACGTGTTGATGAAACGTGTTGAGGTAGGCTAGTGCTTTTTGTCCCTTTCTGCCATTATAGTTTTCCAAGATGGCGGAAAGACATGGTATCCTCCATGGACTTACCCGTCCCGTGTAAATAAAGATAAGAAATTCTTCGCTTACGAGTAGAAGTCAGATCATAGGCAGAGGTCATTTTACACCAATGAGGACATATTTATGAATAAAGACAATGATTTTAGCTAATAAAAAAACTACTGTACCTTTAATTTCAGATGTTTAAATTACAAAATACCATTTTTCAACCGAGTGAATCTACACACGAGATGCCTTCGTAGGTCAGTTGGTGAAAACACTGCATGTGTAAGGTAGTTTTCCAGATTTCCCCCCCAAAATCAAATACTGTATTACACTTTTCAAAGGATAATCTGGCTTTAAAGTTAGAATAAAAAGTTAAAAACCAAACATATCTTCATACCTGTTGTGTTCTGACACAATGCCATTAACTGGTTCTTTTTGTTTTATAAATTTACTTTGCTTATTTCTACAAATATCAGCCTGATAAATATGGACGTAATACACGATTAAACAAGATAATCATGCTACCAAATACGCCTGACACAATGTTTTTAAGAAAAGCAGTGTTTTAAAACACAACTAAACCATGATAACAGATTATTTTTGACAGTCCTACAGAAATGCTGTTGATTACTAAGTTTCAGGCATAGTGCAAACATGCAATGTTCGAGAAATCTATTATTGGTGTAATATTTGCAAGGTCTCACTCACAACGCAAAACTTTGTGTTGGCTGATCCAGGCATAGCTTTACTAAAATAAAATATTATGGCAGTCATTTACTCAAACTGTAATTAAACCATATTTTATTAATATTATGGCTTCATTTTGATTGAAAGGTTTTGTTTGTTTGTTATTTAACTAACACTTCAACATCCAGCACAAAATTAAAGAGATGTATGAGCTAAGGATGTTCTCTGACCCCAAATAAACAGATAATGGAGTGTTCACAATCTACACTGACGGTAGGTGTTAGGGGTGAGGTGTGGGTGGCCGTTCAAAAAAAGTTTTTGGCCTCAGCCACTAACCTGAAATCGTAGAGAAGAGCATATGGTTAGAAAGATTTAAGCCTCATTGAGGCCCCTCGGGTAGACTGTGTCCAATCATTTAATCCAGATGCTCTCGGCCCTGAGTCTCTCTCTCAGGGACCATGCCGGATTCGATTGGAGACACGTCACCCTAAATGAAGACAGGCCGTGGGTCAGGAAATGCTGAACCAGATGTCGACGCTTATCAATTTTGTGCACTATATTGTGCGCATGTTGATAAGCTCTGACTCTGTTCGTTTTTCGTCTGACCCACGTATTGTCTGCGACATTTAATACAGAAGGCCAGATAAATACAATTAATAGATTCGTGGGTCAGAGGTCGAGGGATTTTAAATATTTTTTTATTAAATCTGCTCATTACCCATTTTGTTTGTATGAAATACTTCCAACGACCAACACGGCCAATAGGGGCCGGTGTACGTAACTTGCTATATACAAGTATGTCCTGTAAGTTCTCGTTGCGTTTGTACGCCGCAATGGGCCTGTGATGCTGCAGGAAGTTAGTTGATGTGAGGAACTTCAAAAAGTTTTCCTTAATGGCCAAATTAAGAGAAACACATGGTCTGGAGTAGAGGGCAGTGAGTGGAATGATTTTGTCTCTGTTTTGTACGTCTGCTCTGGGTGGATTCTTTGGCTCATTAAATGTTTTTAGTATTTTCCTCAGGAACGATCTGCTGTACCCACGTCCGCTGAGGGCCCAGAAGAGGATGTTCGTGGCCTCCATAAAGGACGATGGCTGCGAGCAGATTCTATTGAATCTGAGGAGTTGTGACTTGATGATTCCTTTGAAGGTATGTTTTGGGTGGAAACTGTTCCTGTGTAGTAGTGAATGCGTATCTGTGTCTTTGAAGTAAACCTTGAACTCTTAACTGTCCTGATTTTTCAAAATTGGGTCCCTTGTATGAGACCACATCCAAAAAATTTACCTCTGACCTGTCCATACTGTATTTGACCTTTATAGATGCCTGATGTGAATTTAGGTGGGCGATAAAGGCGAGGAATTCGTCCTCCGAATGGGTCCAGACACCCCAGATGTCATCCAAGAACCTGAAGTATGCGAACGGTTCTTTGGCAGAAGCTGCAAGAGCCGTTTTCTCCCAGTCTGCCATAAAAATGTTCGTGTACGAGGGGGCAAACTTCTTCCCCTTCACCTGTAAGTAAAATTTTGAATCAAACTCAGTCGTTTTTTGTCAAATTGATCTCTAATAGTTTCAACAGGTGCTCGTCCGGTCTAAGGGGATCAGGGTATTTAGACATACATTTTCTCACTGCTCTTAGGCCGGTTGGGGTATCAATATTAGTGTACAGGCTATCTATGCCAATCGTGAATAAAAATTAATTTTCTGGGATTTTGAGTTTACTGATTTTCGAAATGAAGTCGTATGTGTCAGTGTTAATTTTGACAGCAAATTTTGATTTAGTTTTAGTCTAGTTTTAGTCGACGAAATACAATAAGATTTTAGTTGACTAAATCTACAATAGATTTAGTCGACTAAAATATAATGGGTTTCAATTTAAATGCATTAATTTAGAATTTCTCTAAAATTTCCAAACCCATATACTCCCTGAGAAAACATATATTAACCTGCTAATATGAATGATTTTAAAGTTTGAATGTGCAATACAGATACAGATTTAACTACTGTAACTTAAAAAATATCTTATAATTAAATAAAACCACTTTTCCTAAAGTAGAACACAGTCTTCTTTTCAATTAATGATATATGAATTCTTTATAACTACTTGCATCATTCTCTATTCTTTCTTTTATACGCGTCCGAAAATGAACAATAACTCAGCAAATACTAAGTCAAACAGGCATACAGACACAGGCATGAAGCTTGAATTCTCTTCTTTTAAATGAAGTAATTTATATAAAATAACAAATATTCTCATCTTGTGAAATCTGTATTAAAAGAGAGGGTTTCCAGTCGAGGTCATTAGAGCTCATTCAAATGTAATGTGACACGCCCACGGAGAGCGCGCGCTATTCAAACGCAAATGATTGAGGCAATCCACGCAAACCTGTGAACGCCCCCATATCAGCTCGAGAAAACACAAGTTTATTCAGATCATTACTTGTTTACACCGTCTCGCAGCGCTGTGAGGAATAATAATAATGGAAAATGTCCCTCAGAAGTGCGGGTATTTCGAGGAGCAAGGATCCGACTGAGCTGAGGAATACTGTAGTACGTTTTTTTTCATTCTCAAGTGAATCGCGTTTCTGTGTGAATGAATGAACGGCAGAGATGCGCTGTTTACCACAGCTCGCACACTCGCGTTTCTGTGTGAATGAATGAACGGCAGAGATGCGCTGTTTACCACAGCTCGCACACTCGCGTTTCTGTGTGAATGAATGATGATGTTTTAGCAAACTGTATTGCTATACTGAGAAAAATTAGTAAAAATCGACTGAAATATGTTGAAATAAAATGTAGGCTATTTGTATAAGCAACGTATTAAACTGCAAATTAACATTTATGCCCTAATATTTCATAAAAACAACGTTAGTAATTTATATATATAAATATATAAATACTATTTTTGTCAAAAATAAAGTCATCAACTAAGATGTTAGCTGTTCCAATGTTGGCTATATTCAAACTAATGAATACATAATAAAATGTAGGCCTATAATCATTTTTTTACAAAGAAAGAGTACACTTGAAATATTGCTGAAATTGTAATTGTTGTAATTGTAACCTTTTTAATAAAATAGCAAAAGATATTTACAAGATAGATGTAAGCAAAATCTTAAATGGTCAATATAAGTCTTCTTCTAAATATATCTTTTGTCCTTGCATTGTGGCTCAGTCAGTGTCACACCTGAATGAATGGCTCATTATGCAGAGTGGGTGGGACATTGTATTCTAAGGTGTAAACCACTCCTCCTTCACGCCCCCCTCGCATATTGGCTTTCCAAGCAAAACCTGTCTTACCCAATTTAAATCAATGTATTGTTTTATGTGAACGATAAAGCAAGACTATGGTCACATAATTTTGAAGCCAGAACTAGTAGCAACAACATCCATTAGTCAAAAGTCTTATTGACACATATTTATTATGAGTTTTGTGGTCTTATTTCAGCAACTTTCATTTAAAATTTTTTCAAAAACCACGCATAAACATTCTCTTAAAAATACAAACATCTACATACACAATGCTTACATATTATGGTAGCCCTGTTTGTGCTATATAGAGTGAATTTACACCTTTGCCATTATCATGTTTATAAATAACTGAAAAAAGCACAAATGTCAGGGCATGTCAAAAGATCCCAAGGGCCCCAAAAACACCCCAGACCCCAGAGGGTTAAAGCTATTAACGAGCAGTGAATGCTTTTCTCTTTTTCTTTTGTTGCTTGATCAATATTAAGGACACAGACCGCATTAGGTTTATTACCCACTGTCACTTTAAGACATCAGATCATGTCCAATGACATGCGGATCCAATTGCACTGATGCACATCCGATACACTCACAACTGTTTAAGACATAACCGACATAGTTTACGTAAATACAGTCTAGTTTTTATTTGTTGACGAAAATGTCAATAGATTTGTCATAGTTTTTGTCATTCAAAACTAGTTTTTATTTAGCTATCGTCTCGTTTTTGTCTGTGAAAAAATGTCGTTGACCAAAAATTATTCGTCAACGAAATGAACACTGGTATGTGTCTTTCAGGTAGCTTGGATATTTGGTGGAGAGAGGATTGAGGAAGTGCTGTAAGTACTCAGCCGTGACGTATGTCTCGCTGTTGCAGTCGGACACGATGGGTCTGCCTGGTGGGACCTCAAAATGTATGCTCCACTTTTCTGGCTCTTTATGTATTTTTGGCAACAGGTAAAATCTTCTGGCTCGGGGTGGACCTTCACCCGTGAGGTACTCTTTCGGTTTTGTTAATAGTGTCCTTATTAACTTCCTTAATAGTGTTGGTGTAAATGGGCCCCTCAAGAGGACGATAATGTTCTGCGACGGAAAGTTGTCTCAGTCCCTCCCCGAGGTATTGTGCTCTGTCTAAAATAACCGTAGTATTACCTTTATCGACTGGCTTGATTACTATCTCAGTATTGTGATATAATTCTTTAAGGGCTTTTCTTTCGTCCAGGGTCAAATTGGGAGTCACACCCAAACCCCAGTGTAATTTTTTGAAGGCAAAATTGTCAGATTTGATGATTTTTTCAATTTCTTTAGGCAAGCTAGACAACACGGGCTCCCAATCAGAGGGGTGAGTGAATGGTACTTTGGTTTTTCTTGCACTCAAAGAATGTTTCTAGTTTGAGTCTGCGGTGGTATGCCTGCTAACAATTCTTTTTTTCTGCAGCTCGATGGGGTGGGGATGTAAGAGAGGCCCCTTTTAAGAACTGAGGTTTGATCTTCTGTTAACACAAAGGACTTTTACAGGTTAATAATGAGTTTGTGAGAACCGCATTTTGGGTTATCAGAGTTTATAAGTTTAAATGTGAAGCCCAATGTGTGAGGAGAGCCTTTGCCGTGGCCGGTCTCCAATGGAGTCCATCTTTCTCCACCAGGGGTGCGTTTCCCGAAAGCATCGTTGGCCAACTATGGTCGCAAGTTCATCACAATGTCCATTGAACTCTATTGGTAACGACGGAACTTGCGACCATAGTTGGCCAACGATGCTTTCGGGAAACGCACCCCTGGAAATGTGTGGATGCCAGCAGAGGGATAAAGTTCAGGTTCTTTTTGATAAAGCTGTTCATATGCTCTAGCATGTCCTGCTATGCTTGTGGCAGCACTCTCGAGAAGTTAATTAGAGGCACAATTATTTCCGTCTGTGGCAGAATTCTTCTCGCCGCTTTGTAGGTCTTCTATATTTCTGTTATTGCTGTCATTCTGTATCTCTGTTTGCGATTGTTAATGCCAAATGACTGGACGACTTTTTCTGGTACCCTGGCCACTGTGGCCTTTTCTAACAGATTGCATGCGTGCTGGAATTTGGCTCCAGGGATACTGTCAACTTGGAGATCGGGCTCATCGTAGTGGGGGAGTCTAGATAGGTTTGAGTCCCCAATGATGACTATTCTCTTCTTTAAGGTTAAACTCCAATCTATGTGTTTTCTGGACGTATTGATGTGCTGTAAAGGGTGGTTAAGAGAGCCGGAGGATGGGCTGTCAATCATTTGGGGTTCATTTCTACCAGTGTCTGTTGATAGTCTGGATATATTTCCACAGAAACATAGAAGAACCACAGGAGGTGGTGCGGGCTTTGGATCGCTGGGTTCACCCTTTTTACACCCCATGTCCCCGACCGGCTGTTGGACCAGGTTTGGTATCGGGTCAAATTCCCGAAGGAACTCAGAGAGTGGTGACGGTGGTTTTACCGGAGTCTGTGAGTAGTCAGAGAAAATAATACTGCTGTGTTGAGAGTGATCTGAAAAAGCAATTGGAGTAGACATTGGGGGAAAGGGGAACAATCTGAGATCTGTCCCTAACACGGGAGAGCTAAGTGGGGCACCATTAGGCTCTGCTGGGGCCTCTACAACCTGAGGGGTGGGTACCCTGTCATTAACTTGTGTCTCTTCCTCCTGAGGTAGAGGAACTAAAACAGAGATTTCCGGCACTGGTGTCACTCTGTGGTTCTGTTTGGTGGAGACCTCACCATCCACACTGGCCCTTCCATCAACAATAGCATCTTCATCAGACATCAGTTCTATTGTTGCAGTCTTCCACAGTTCCCTTTCTGTGTTGGTTTGTACAACACTGGACCTGGTCTCCAGCAACTGCAAAACATGACAGTAATTTAACCACTAAAACACAGAGAGGAGGACAGTTACATTATGGAGAAAAAAAAAAAAAAAAAAAAAAAAAAAACCTTCTTAACCAGTTTCTTAACTTACCCGTCTCTTTCGTTGACGGTTCTTTGCAATGTTCCTCATAGTGTTTCTTTTCTGGGCCTTTTCAGGCTGAGCCAAAGAATACTTCCTCCGCAAAGTCTCAAAATACGTCTTGCAACCTGTTAAATAAATCATAAATAAATGTAATGCCAATAAAAAAAATGATTACAACATCTTTAAGATTACCTTTTGCACATTCAGGGTCAATGTCTGTAAAAGTTGTCCTTAATTCTTCGAAGAGATAAGTGGTCACAGCCAGGTTATGTGATGAATTTATTCTGGGGGAAAAAGTTGCAGGCATCATTAATGAAATTCAGTTTTGGTATTTCAAATCCATATAGTAGTAGATTAAACTAACATTTACAGTATAGAATACGCAGTCTTACCCGGTTTGTGGATCGTATTTGTGTGGGTTGTTCTGAATTATGGAGGCACCTTACAGATTCCTGTAAAGTTTGAAATTAAAAAGCGTTTAAGTGGATTCACAATCTGCATGAACCACAAAACTGAATTTTCAGTTTGAATAAGTTGGCCATCACAGTAAACATAAGAGACAAAACATATCAGTTCATAAATCTTTAAGATGTCACGCAGCGCCTCTGATATCTTCCCGGTTCGTGCCGCCTTCTGCCTATACAAGGCCACCAGTGCAGGTGTATGTTGGTCAAGCACAGCATAGAACTGGTTCCGTATGTTGACGTTTGTAAAGCGTTGGAACTCAGCACAAAGCTACAAAAACTAAAAATAATTATATAAAAAGACTAATACTCGATTTGCTACAGAAAACACATTTGTGATGCAACATGTTCCATTAAAATACA
Organism: Rutilus rutilus; assembly: GCF_951802725.1. Lineage (NCBI taxonomy): Eukaryota > Metazoa > Chordata > Actinopteri > Cypriniformes > Leuciscidae > Rutilus > Rutilus rutilus. The sequence goes on along the minus strand of NC_140212.1, from coordinate 49,049,713 downwards.
TTGTTGAGCAACATGGTCACATGCAAAGTGATAGTTATTACACACAGTGAATAGTGGCATTTGCTGTTCCATTTGAATGTGATACATATAAAAAATTTGGCATAGAAATATGTGTGAAGAGTGGCAGAAAAGAGAAGTGAGTCTGTTTTACCTGTGATTCAATCCGAAGAGCCGGCCATTTCCCCAAGAAGTCCTTCACCTGCACAGATAAAACAATCAATATGAAACCAGTCAAATTATGCAATCAACCTCTTTAATGACAAATTAATGATACAAAATTTCAAGTGAATGTAACTTACTGTAGTGGTATGGAATTTCCCTTTCCCTTGTTTTGTGTTCGTTACCCTTATATGGTAATGGGTGGATGAGGTAATTAGGGCCGGTGTATTTAAGGGTGTAAACAGGAAGCCCTCGAACGTAGGCTTTGTCATACCCGCCCCTCTTCCGGTTACTGGTGTCATGTTAGCCGAGGTAAGTGACGGAGGTTATGTACAGTTTTGTGTGGTTTTAACAGTGCTTAGAGTGTTTTTACCTTTTGAAGTGATGGCTGTAGCCGTCTCGGCGGCGTTCCCTGGGAGTCAAGCGCTCATGGAAAGCTTTAAGGTATGTTGGCTATCGTGATGTGGTGTAGTTTCTATGGGGTTAGTCGAATTTAATGGGGGTTATTGTGTGTTTTAGCAGAACATTCGCGAGTGCATCCTGACCTCGTGACGTGTGATTCTCGTGTGGTATGTATGCTTTAGTGAATGTTTTGTATCTTTTGATTGGAGTAAATCATTGTCTTATGTTTTGTTTTACAGTCTCGCGTACTGTACCTTCCATATCTTTCGTATAAACGTGATCTATTAATGTACCTTTTTCTGTGGTTGGATTGTGTACCTGTTGACTGTATCCATGAGTTTCCATTAATTTCACAACGAAAGATGAAGTAAAGATGTCTTCATTAAAGTCTCCCATGATTACTTTCTTTCCTGGATGCCTTTCTGTCTCTTCAATAACCTGTAATACCTTTTGTCGAAACATGTCAGTTTTATATGAACTGGGCCTATACAAAAGCGCAGCAGTCAAATTGACATGTGGAACTGTAAAGTGTAACCATTCTAAGTTCCAGTTCTCAGGAGTAAAGATGTCAACACTCAATTTTGTCAAAACAATATATTCCAACTCCACCGCCTCTCTGATGTTTTAGATTAGTAAAAACAGCAGTACTGTTGTCATAACACTTAGCTCTTGGGTTGTGCTTGAACACAAATTCTGTTATTTGTGGTTCTTCTCCTTTGTCCTCAGCATTTAGCCACGTTTCTGTCAAACAAATACAATCAGTATTCATTAGAGCTTTATGTGCAAGAACATCCTCAAAAAGTGAGCTTTCAGACTTTGTACATTAATTAGCGCTTTACTGAATGTACCAAGTGATTTAGTGTAACTGTTGTCTTCCAATGGGAATTTTGGCATTATCTTTCAAGGCCAACTCAATTTTGTCATTACAAAATATAGCCGACTCTTTAAAGTCCTCAATTATTAAGCCACTGAGAGATCTTACACGGCTCAATGCAACATATGCTTGCCCTGCTGTAAAGATTTTCTTCAGTGATACAACAGCTTTATCTACCGTGAGTCCTTGCACTTTGTGAACTGTACATGCCCATGCTAATCTGAGAGGAAACTGACGCCTTATACCACCATCATTTGTGACTTGGTCTTCTTGTACTTCAATTACTGTTGAATTTTCTGAAAATCTCTGGTGCGTTTTAGATCTCTGAATTTTACCGACATTTGGATTATCAAACTCCACATGAATGGCTGATGGGAAATCATCATCACTGTTTCGACTTTCACTGATGTGGACCACTGTACCAAAAGCTCCATTGACGAGACCGTCTGCAATATCAATATTTTTTTTTAGCATGACCTTTGCTCCAATACCCAGGGAAACGCATGCAGACAAACATGAGTTGAAAATGTTCCTATGAAATCCAACTTTACGTTCCATTCGTCCAGTTTGGGAATTTTTCACATAATCTTGAGCATGGATACTGATTGCCTCTGGGCAACATTCATGAAGTCTTTCAATGTTGTATTTATCAACTTCGGCATTTGTAGCGAATATGTGAAGATCATTACAATTCTCCCCTGTTTCACAGTTTTTCAACATAGCAATATCAGTAGTGGCAAGAGGTTAATTTTTCTTTCGTACTCTGAGCCGATTTAGCCGATTTAACATTTCAGCAAAACTTGAATCTTGTTGTCGAACAATTCTAGTTAATTCAGCAAGTTCAAAGTTATTCTCCCATAGGTTTACTCCTTTTGCATCAGCATAGAGAGCAGTGCCTTTAACAGGCGGAAGCTGAAAATAATCTCCCATTGCAAGAATGCTCACTTTTCCAAAGAGAGAGTAGTCACCAGTTTGTTTTATTTGTCGCAACCTTCCGTGAATATATGACAAAAGACGATGGTCAACCATTGACACTTCATCAATAATCAAAAATTGCAAATTACCCAATTTTGTCCGTAAAGAATTTATTTTGTCATCACTAAGAGGCTGATATGGCAGTCTGCCGTTTGCACCGATTAGAAATTTATTATGTAATGTGGAAGCTCCGATGTTAAATGAGGCAACTCCTGTAGATGCGGTCAAAAGTACAGTAATATCATCAGGATTCTCAGACAGCTGAGATAACAGTCTGGAACATTTAAGAACTTTATTTTTATTCATATTTTCAATTAAGGCTAGGCTACTTTAATTGCTCAGCAATACTTTGTTAACTTTTAAACGTAGGCTAATAATTGAAATGGTTTGGATAATAGCTTACCGCTGCTTTTTACTTTACTTTAAATTTGCTATTAAGTTATCAAATCTAACTGCGAAATTAAAATGAAAGGCTAGCCTGCTACAGAATAATAATAGAAACAAACAATTCATTACACAAAGTCATTTATTAACAAGACCAAAAATAATTGGCAATAATAAAAAAAAAGAAAAAAAAAGAAAAGTAGGCCTAGCCTACTAATGACAAAGTGAATCACAATCACCAACCTTGTTTTAAATTTTAGAACCACATTAAAATACAGGGACAAACCATAGAACAAAAAAGGAACACAGAACAATCAAATGCAGTGAACATGGGCTACATGCACTAGGGTGAATAGCAATATAAAAAAATACAATCACCATATAACAATATAATTAATTTTACTATAAATGTGCATTTTAACTAGCCGTATTTTTTTAACATTAGCTACTCGACTCAATTAGCCTACTGCCGTCCTGAACACGCCACGCCACCTTCAGCACCGCCACCAGCGACCTCACCAGCCACGCCGCCGCCACCACCGACCTCACCAGCGACGCCACCTTCAGCACCGCCACCAGCGGCCTCACCGGCCACGCCGCCGCCACCACCGACCTCACCAGCGACGCCACCTTCACCGTCACCAGCGACGCCACCTTCACCGTCACCAGCGACCTCACCAGCGACGCCACCTTCAGCACCGCCACCAGCGACCTCACCAGCCACTTCAATCAACGCAAGATCATCTTCCCAATCTTCATTCTGCTCAGCTGTAGTCGGGTGCATTATGCACGTGACCAGGAAGACGTCGTTGATGGTTATTTTGAACTCCGAACGATTAAGGAAATGTTCCTCAATGGACTCCAGATCGTTGGGTGAATGGTTTATGCCATATTCGTCAAAGTAAGTAGTTAGGCATAAATCTGACAAAGTTAGCGAGTTATCTCCCTGATCTGTCGTAAGCACAAGAACTCCGCCATAGGTTGACTTGTAGAAAGATGACTTTTGCATTAGTTTGCAAGCTTCACATCTCTGCATAATGGATTTTGGAATAAAATTATTCTGCAGGCTGTGGCACTTCGGACAGCGATGTCGGGCTATAATTTGAATACCGGAGACGACACCGCGCAAGGTCGCGGAGGAAGCGCTGTCGACAGGATCGTCGCCTCGATCAGGTACGTCCAGTGGTGGGATTTCTTGAATTTTGCTGGATGGAGTTGTCGTTAAACGAATTTCTCCACTTTGCTCTAGTGTAGACAAATTCGAAAACGAATATGATTTCGATGTTTGAACTTCAGAAATAAGGCTGTCCCAGAGCGTGAGCTTCATTTCCCCGGTCCCGTCGCTGACCCATATCTCCTTCAGTTCACACTCCTCTTTGTTGACCAGCACGATTTTGCTAACTGCTGCACGGGAGATCACCTTTGCTTCCAGCTCGCCTACCTGCAAGTATATAAAAACAAATCGTTTTATAGGTCTCTGTCAATAGCCTAGCATAGGCCAGTGGTTCTCAAACCTGTCCTGGCGTACCCCCAACACTGCACGTTTTCTTTGTCGCCCTAATCAAACACACCTGATTCAACTCATCAGCTCATTATAACATGGGTGAATGAGCTGATGAGTTGAATCAGGTGTGTTTTATTAGGGAGACAAAGAAAACGTGCAGTGTTGGGGGTACGCCAGGACAGGTTTGAGAACCACTGGCATAGGCTACTTACATTTTGTCTGGGCCCCAGAGCTTTAACGTCGGCTACACTCAGCCTGGTACTGCTTGGAGGTGCCATGCTGGAGAACGGAACGCTCACAACATCAAGACATGTGGTTCTATTATAGATCACGTCAAATCCATTTGGATCGGAGTAGCCTGCAGAAAAACAACAAAAGATATTCGGTAAGCTGTAGCCTAAAATCAACCCCATTTGCGTTCAATGCACTGTAAAAAAGAAAAGGGGCGACTGGTAACTTTCTGAATTCTTATCTTTTTTTTTTACAAAGCATTCGTTTTAAGAATATTTTTCTTTAACTCAAAAACACAATGCAAATTATAAAAGACAACTGTAAAAAATAAATACAGAAAATAACTCAAAATGGATATTGTACTCTTTAGATTACTGAATAGTGCATTTACTGAGAGACCGCCGCACATTCCTAAGCTTCACTGCTGTCCCGGTCTTGGAAGCGTGGGAAAACGGAGACAGTTTTTCCATCGAGAAACTCACAACTCTATGAAACTCCCTTCTTCCACTCTGAATCACTGCGGTAAAATACTTATTATTCTTTTTCGAGTTCTTCACAGGAGAAATGTTGTGTAGATACCCTTCTACGGCCCAATCCTCCTCTCTACGTTTCCCAGGGCTTGCCATGGTTACCTCAGCTAGCTATTGCCTACTCTCTGTCCAGCGTTCGAGCGACAATGGTGCAGATACTCAGCCAGCAAAGTATAATATGACCTGATGCTATTGGTTAGTTACTTTGAACCTATATGATATCAAAGCGATGTTTTATGTTGACCTTAACATGAAAGGCCTGTACAAGTTCCAAACACACTCTCGTACCTATAACATCTGTGAATGTTGAAAACAAGTCACTGAACTTAGACTCTCATTGGTGAACGTGCAGACTTATGTCTGATTCTAGTCGCTATGTTAGATATTAAATCGTTGATTTAAAGATATATCAGAGCTATAATTTGTCATTAAACTATTATGGAAGTGTTTAACTAAATTTAAGTGACAGAACAAATATGCCCTACTTAAATGTTGAAATATTAATACATAGGCTATATAGCCTATCACAAAGTGATCGTCTGTGAAAAACTGATTGCCGTCCGCGGGAGCGCGCACAACGTAGTAAAGCTGTATTGGCCCAGCTTCGACACCTAGCTGCTTTTATTTGGAACTAATTGGCAGAGATGTGGGACATGTGACATGACTTAAATCTTAAATTGTAGGACTTGAGACTTAGCCTAATTGCTTCACAAATATTAATACCAAAACTTGACTTGAATTTGACTTGATATTCATGACATGAGACTGGACTCAAACTTGAGTTAAATGACTTCAACTAACCTGTCTTTTGTTTAATAAATGTTTTTGAACGAACCGCAAGCTAACCACGTGATGCACGCACACACCAAGAGCAGTCAGTCCAAATACATCACTCAAACACAGAGATTTATAATACACAATACAATCAACCCACCTGATAAACAGCTGTAAGATTTGTGTGATTCAATTATTTATTATTGGTATTCTTTTCATTCCTAACTTAAGGATACGTTTATGTTCCATAAAGGGGATACCTGTTTCAAAAGTGCCATTTGATGGCATAGAAACCATTACTTGATTTGTTTAATACCCTACTCTTAAATAATCTTCTGCAATATTTGAGGCATATTAAAGTATAGCAGTTTCAATACTTTTCATGATTTTATGTTGATGTCACAGGGTGACAAAAAGGCAGGCGGAACTTTTTTGGCGTAGTCGGCAGGATTTCCGGTGGGACACCGGGCCGGTTCCGGTTTTGACGTGATTGTCGATCGCGGGGTAATGAAGGAAGAAACGAGTGTCAGCTGTGAGAGATGAGGGAGACGATCAGCAATTGGGATGCGTGTCTTAACCTGTTAACCGTTGCCAGTGCGCCCGCACACTGAAGCGTTATTTATTTATTTAATTCAAAATTACTATCAGATTTAATGTTATACCTTGACAAACTATACATAATTAAAAAGATATAATACTCAAGTTTCAGTATTTGACCACTATTGTATTCTGAGAAACTCATAGTGACAGTTATGTCTTAATTTGTGTCAGGAGTTATGAAATGAAAAAATGAGTCGATACCTTTAATATGAATTATGCGCGTCAGCCGCTTTCATTCATAAAAAACTCCGTGCTGTCATCATGACAGCGATACACAAAACAACGTCCCTCAGGGCTTTAGCTCAAAAATGTGCAGATTTGGAGAAATATTGATAGATTCTCATAGATTTACATCATATTTCTATAGACAGGAATAATATTTATTGAATTTATGCCCAAATGCGTCGATGTAATCTTTATGAGCATTTGGTATTCCGATACTGTGTTTTTTAATTCATACCAATAGCCTGAGGGCGCTATATGCACAATAATAGTCCATATATGGAACATGAAGAAGAGCCATGACCATGTGACATTCCAGGACGTCACTGATACCTGACTGATACACACAAAGCTAACAAGAGATCGCGCTGTAACATGCAGATACAGATGTTTTTAAGACAATAAACATGATTGCACTGATATTTGAGTTACCTGTGTTTTTCAAGCCATGCCAGGTATTTTCATAATAGATTATATTTATAATGTAATGCTAATCTATATAGACTATCATAGTGCAGAACACTATCCAATAGTATATTTTCTGTCTGATTTTTTTTATCTGAAGCCAAATTAGATCACAGAAGATTATTTAAAATACTCAACGTGCGTTAAAAAGTAAGTTTAGAGCACAAACATGGTTTTAATCTCATAAATTGTCGTGTATTGATGGTGTGCTAAGCTAACATGCTAGCTAGCCCTAGGTGCACCTGCTACCTAGAAGTTATACTTTTATTATTTTTTTAATGCTACCTGAAATGTGTCTTTATTCAAGAAATGCATTTGATACAGTTTAAAATGTGAGGTAAACTTTGAGAAAATAAATTAGGGACTGAAACCCTATGAATAGCCTGTGAATAGCCAGTCGTTAGTAGCTATAATGCAGACAAAAGAAATGCATATTTCGAGCCATAACCAGGCTGGAGAGGTGTGAATGTGTGCAGGGGGAGACTGAGACTGAATGGGGATCGTCTGCACCACAAAACAATAGAGACAATATACTGGATAGATGGTTAGAAGATGACAATAAACATCAGTAGCATTTTAGCGTCAAATCAAAATAAAGTCATTTGACATGGTCTTGAAAAACATTTAACTAAATACAGAGTTTTGGACTTATTATCTTCAGATTTTAAACATAGAATGTTTAGACATAGCCTATGGCTTTAGCTGTAGCGCATTTCTAGATTGCTCCAGTGCCAACTTCAATTTTATTTTCATGAGGATGTTTCATAAAAATTAATTTCTAATAATTTTACAAAACTTTGAAGCTATTTATAACAATTTTTGTCATTATGACAATAATTAATTCTACATTTACAATAAACTGCCAGGTGTCAGCTTTCAAATGAGATCATACTTGTGCTTTTAATGCAAAGGGTTCATGAACTGTATCTGTTTCAGTTTGGGTATGTCATTTCTGGGGATTTTTCAAAAGTGGGGTTGCAGCTTAACAGGTTAATGGATATAAAAAGGCATTTTGGTGTGAGGAAAAGGCGCGGGGAGTACGAGGCGCGGGGAGCACGAGGCTCGAGCACAGTTCGAGATGTGAGGCACGCAGCACGTGAGCGGTAAAAGTAAGACTTGAGACTTGTGACTTACTCCCACCTCTGCAGATTGTCATAACCATTAAGCCAGTACATGTCCAGGCCCGTCTGAAGTTTGCTAGAGAGCATTTGGATGATCCAGAAGAGGATTGGGAGAATGTCATATGGTCAGATGAAACCAAAATAGAACTTTTTGGTAAAAACTCAACTCGTTTGGAGAAAGAACACCATACCTACTGTGAAGCATGGTGGTGGAAACATCATGCTTTGGGACTGTTTTTCTGCAAAGGGACCAGTGGCCTAGCCAGTCTCCAGATCTCAACCCCATAGAAAATCTTTGGAGGGAGTTGAAAGTCCGTGTTGCCCAAAATACCAGCAACAGTGTGTGAAAACCTTGTGAAGACTTACAGAAAACGTTTGACCTTTGTCATTGCCAACAAAGTGTATATAACAAAGTATTGAGATTAACTTTTTTTATTGACCAAATACTTATAATTTCCACCATAATTTGCAAATAAATTCTTTAAGTTTTGAAAATGTTTTTCTCATTTTGTCTCTCATAGTTGAGGTATACCTATGATGAAAATTATATAACCATTTTTTTTCCCCACTGTATCTTTGGCGCCTTTAAAAGCAGCATCTCAAAGCGCTTCACAAAATAGGAACAAAATACAATTATACATGCAATGCGTTAATGAAAGAGAAAAGTAGACAAAAATAAAATGCCTAATAAAACCATACTATCAACAGTGTAGTATCATTAACAGTATCAACAAATAAGCTTTAACCCTCAAGCCTTATTCACATTACAACCCTTAATTCCGTGTTCGTGGACAAATGTGGGCACAAAGGGTCTCAGGTGTGATCCAATTTTTTTTTACAAATGTGATATCACTTATCTTCGATAAAATAAAAACTATCAATTTATGTTGTTTTTTATTTCTTATTTTTGGCATGTTTATTAAATTATTTACCTCTAAAAGTACAATATTTTATATGTAAATTATGCTTATTTTTGTTATATTTAATATTTCTTTAACTTGGTTAAAAAAAAAATCAACCCAGTAAGTTCAGAGAGCTAAAAGCTAAAGATGAAGTGACTTTGCTGGCACCCGGTGTCTTATGTTGGTATAAAATTAACAAAAAACAATAATATCAATAACCACTAGATGGCTGTAGTACTGAATGGCTGCATATAGGCTGAACTCTATGAACCACTGTATAAAACGAATTTGAGCTCTTAATTTTTTGACTTTATCACAAGTTAAAATTGTAATAAAAAAATAAATAAATCTGTGTTAGGTGAGACTATACAAATATGCCAAAATATGCTTAGATAAATATGACCATGCTATATAAGAAAAAGACAAATTATTAAATCATTTATTTAAAACCAAAAAAACTCAAATTTCAATAACTCAAACTAATTGGTACCAAACGGGTAAGAATATACATAACAATAACAATATACATAACAATATACATAACAATAACAATGACTAGGTTTTTATATAATCAATAATTTAGGTAGCATATGCTGCAGAAACGTTATGTTTAGAAGTATCAACAAACCTTGCAGTAGCACTTTGATCTGACTTTGAAGTGTGTGTGTGTGCGTGTGCATGTGTGTGCAATCACGGAGTGTGATTGATTGGATCATAAAAATAAAAAAGGTCAGACATTGGCTCATTCAATTATTTGTTTTTGTATGTGTGAGTGAGTTTTTGTTAATAAAAAAAAAAAACACAGCTCTGTTATAGGCTCATTGAATGTGTGTGTTTCTGTGTGTGTGTGTGTTTGCCCTGTTGAGAATGTTGTACAAGATCACCCCTTCATTTGTGTGTATGTAAGATATGCATTGTATTGGATCTATTAATGTTTATTTGACAATAAAAAAAATGCTCTGAATTACAGTTTTTCCCATTCATTCCTATGGGTGCCCATTTTTGTCCACAAAAGCGAGATTAAGGAGTTTTTTTGTTCTTTTTTCTCCCGCTTAATGTAGAATCGAGTCATTTTGTTTTGTGTGTGTTCAGGTGGCAAACTTGTTCAGGTACCACTCAGATCAAGGGAAGTATTTAAAAAAAAAAAAAAAAAAAAAAAACCGTATTGGGGACAAATGTGGGCAAAATAATTTTTAAGGGACCATTTAAAAACACAAAGGGATTCAGCTTGCCCAATCTCAGCTGGCAGGGAATACCAGCGTTTAGGAGCAACTGAAGAAAAACCCACATCACCCATGGATTTTAAACGAGTCAGCCGAACTATTAAAAGGCAAGCTTCCGAGGAGCGGTGATCAAGTGCTGGTGTGTACGGGGTTAAAAGCTCAGAGAGATTACGAGTTGCCGGATCATGCAAAAGCATGAGGATTTTGTTGAAGGTGAAGCACCTCGGGAAAATGGGGCCCGACCAGAAAGACCCCCTCGAACCTGGCGTCCGTCTGGGTGACCGTCTTCGCCGCGAGGTCATCTGCGTGTGCCACGTACCTGCATTGAGACAGATGATAATACAGTTACTTTAAACAAGGCTTTTCGATGCTCTTCTTAGTGTTACATTTTTTTCGAATGTTTCACTAAGAAAAAACACACACACTATCACATTCGTTCACAATTACTCTTTCTCCGTTACTCTGTAATACAGGTGTAGTTTTATAAACACATGTGCTCTTCTGCATGCATGCCCGACTTACCGGTCCGCTAAAGCGTTTATCATCTTCCGGTGTCGCTCGTTGTGCATGTCGCACATGGTCACGACGCAGCTCACCGGGTGCTTAGCCGCGGCCGGCGTGTGGCAATGGGGCGTCACGGTGTAGAGCTGCAGAAAGTTGACCTTGACGTCTTCGCTTCGCAGGACTCCCATGAGCCTCGGGTCAACGTCCATGGGCAGGTGGTCGAGGTTACTTTGATAGTTCGCCATCTCGGTTATGGAATAAGAGGGGAACAGGGTCCCCCGCTGACCCACCACCTCCTGCAGCCCACAGCGTGACCACAGGAGGTTGACGGACGCGTCGCTAGAGGGGTGAATGTGCAGTCTAGTTTGAGCTAGTGTGGCAGAGCGGGCGTGAGCTGACCCAAATTGATATGATTTCGGACTACGCCACCTGGGGAATTTCACCCCAAGAATTAAACACAACCTCTAAAGGCACGCACAGGTCCCAATCACCGTTGGAGTCAGAGACATGAGTAATCGTACAAAAGTATTTTAAGCAAGCGCATTCATAGTTAAAAGAGGCATTGACCAGCAATCACACTCATCTCAATTACTTAATTTAAGGCTTCTGGTCATACCTAGGATATCCAGAACCACCAAAGGAGGGAGAGCATTTTCACATTTAGCTCCAAAACTCTGGAATAGCCTTCCTGATAGTGTTCGTTGCTCTGACTCGCTCTCCAAGTTTAAAACTAGATTAAAGTCGCATCTCTTCAGCCAGGCATTCATATAATATTTTTAATCTTACAGTTCAAATTACAATCCGGCCTCTAGTTAATAAACGCCAGAGGAGAACTGGCCCCCGACTGAGCCTGGGTTCTCCCAAGGTTTTTTTTTCTCCATTGGGTCACCTGATGGAGTTTTAGGACACCAGTAGGTCACTTGATGGAGTTTTTCGGTTCCTTGCCACTGTTGCCTTTGGCTTGCTCAGTTGGGGATATTCTGGGGATATCTAATTTGATTTTATCAATAAATTCCACTAGAAACAAACCTTGTTGTATTATTTTAATTTAATACTGTGAAGCTGCTTTGATGCGATCTGTATTGTGAAAAGCGCTATACAAATATACTTGACTTGACTTGTTAAATTCACTCATTGGGGGCAAAGAACCCAGGCTTACCACAGGGGCAGTCTCAGAATATCACCCTTAATGAAAGATCACTCAAATCACAGTGCACACACACTAGCACACACACAGCGACTAAGGTCAGAGAAGACCACGACACACAGTGAAGGATGCCACCACCAGAAGGTCACTCGTCTGCCCCCAGGTGCCCAGGTCCTGCCAACAAAGAAGGGAAAAGATGTTAAGAGAGCAGATATGTATAAACAAATATAAAGAGCAACTCAATACAATTCCAGGAAGAAACCAACTACTCGGTTCCACCCAGATCGTCACAAATCAAGATCAAAAACAGCAAAAGCATAAACTCAAAATATGAACAAATGATTAAATAAACTGACAGTATAACTCAACTGTAGAAATGGTTGGATGAAGACAATATATTAAATAATCACAAATAAATTAAAATCAAAATACAACTTCAAAAATACCCAACCATTGACATCAATTAAAGAAATAAACCAAAAAAAGGAAAACAAAAGAAACTCAAAACATATCACTAAAACAGCCTAGAAAGCACGACAAAGTTCACTTGGAACACGGAAAAACTCATTGAGAGCGTCCCAGTCTCGTAGAAACGGAACAATCCGATGGAAACAGAACAGCAACTATGATGAGAGACGGAGCGTCGGAGCGAACAGCAACTCTATGATGAAGCACGGTATATTGGAGCGAACAGCAACTCTATGATGAAGCACGGGGCATCGGAGCGACCAACAACTCTATGATGAAGCACAGGGCATATAACAATTGACCAGAACGCCGCCATTGCCCTTGTCACGCACTTACAAACAAAACAGAAAGTGTTACACTGCCATTCATTCTCCCCCTGGCTTCCGGCTCGAGCAAACATACTCACAATAACAGATGCTGCACTGGGATTAATATCCCGAACTCCTAGAGATGCATGGAGCCAGATATCTCATCAGCAGAGAGCACGGATGAACTTTAGACTACATAAAGCATACAGATTAGTACCCGTTCGATTAAAGCAACCTACAGGAATCTCATTACACAAACGTCGTCGTAAATGCTTTCCTTACCGTATCAAATGTCCACATTTGATTCTCCAGCACAAGCAGCAGGGCGCGTAGGTGACGTCACGGCCCCGGAAAGTGACGCACACCTATGACTGGCAGCCCATGCTCTTATACACCCATGGTCCCAGCCCATTGGCCAAACCTCAAATTAAAAAATTAGGAGGCGTAATAACCCATCCTGCCACACTAGCAAGCTAACAGTAACTCAAATAATCACTTGTTTTAGCCTAGGTGCGTTAAAAAGCATCTCTGAATGTACAACACATCTACATCGAAGAAGATGGGCCACTACAACAGTAGTTACAACTCCTGCAAGCTAAAAAAAGGACACTGAGGTTAAAATTTGCATTGGCTCAGCAAAATTGGTCAATAAAAGATTGGCCAAATGTTGCTTTGTCTGATGACTCTCGATTTATCTAGTTACATTCTGATTGTGGGTCAGAATTTTGTGTAAAAGCCATAAAAGTGTGGGTCCATCATGTCTTAAATTGATGATTCAGGCTACTAATGGGGTATTTTCTTGGAACATTTGTACCATTTACCCATATGCTCATGGCTACATCCCGTCAGAAAACATGGCATGTCATAGACCACCCAAAGGTGTAGAATGGAAAATGCACACCATGGATATGCAACTGGCAAATCTGCAGGAACTGTGCAACGCTGTTGTCAATTTGGAACAAAATTGCTAAGAAATGTTTCCAACATCTTGTGGAATCCACGTCACAAAGGATTAAGGTGATTCGTGAGGCAAAAGGGGGCCCAACTTGTTCTAAATGTTTAGCCAGGGAGTGTACGGTTATATTTGCTCATTGCAAGCTGATTTTTCATACTGATTGAAAACATTAAATCAAATAAGTTTGATATACTGCCGAGCTTGACTAAAGACTTACAGGAAATTTAGGAGATAAGATAAGAAATACTTTATTAATCCCAAAAGATTTACTCAAAATTACTTTCTGTGACCTCAATGTCATCAAGGCTGATATTCCTGTTGATATCTCGATGCATCACGATGCTTCAAATACATTTTTCTATTAAAGTCATGTAGGATATTTAATTCATAGCTTTTCAAGCTTCAAAAACAAAACATTCTGCAGTGCTCTAATACTAAATACATTGGAAACATAAAACTACAGCACTAAGCACATGGCACTTCCTGAATGTGCAAAACTTAACCCTCTGGGGACCAAGCTGTTTTTGGGGTCCTTGAGATGTTCTGACATGCTCTGACATTTGTGCTTTTTTCAGTTATTTATAAACATGTTAATGGCTAAGGTGTAAATTCACTCTATATAGCACAAACAGGGCTACCATAATATGCGAGCAACGTGTATGTAGATGTTTGTATTTTTAAGAGAATAATGTTTATGCGTGGTTATTGGAAAAAAAATAAATGAAAGTTGCTGAATTAAGACCACAAAACACATATTAAATATGTGTCCACAAGACTTTTGACTAATGGATGTTGTCCCTTTGAGTTCTAGCTTCAAAATTATGTGAAAATAGTCTTGCTTTATCGTTCACAAAAAAAAAATACATTGATTTAAATGGTGTAAAACAGGTTTTGCTTGGAAAGCCAATATGCGAGGGGGAGGAGTAGTTTACACCTTAGATTACAATGTCCCACCCACTCTGCATAATGACTCTGCATAATTATCCATTCTTTCAGGTGTGACACTGACTGAGCCACAATGCAAGGACAAAAGATGTATTTAGAAGAAGACTTATATTGACCATTTAACCCCCAGAGGTCTACGGTATCGCCGGCGATACCAGCTCGCTTTTTTTTAATCAGTGTAAAAGAAACTCATAAATACTCTGTTGACTTTGATTTTCCATAGGAGTTTCATACATCAATCGATTCTGTTAAATGTGTATTATTTTTGTGTATACTCACAATAAAAACAAAGTGTGGTGCTTTTTGCCAAATAAAGAAAAATAAACAGGAAGCTAGGTTCTGCCTTCTCTCTGTCCGTGTAGTCCATTCTGAAACGCGTCCGAAAATGAATCATAACTCAGCGAATACTTCTCACACAGGCATGTGAGTTATGTCTTTATGAAGCTTGAAATCTCTTCTTTTAAATGAAGTAATTTATATAAAACACAAATGTTTTCAACTCATGTAATCCGTTTGAAAGCAAGGAGAGGTACCATTTTTCCTTCTGCCTCATTATCTTTATAATCAGCTGCGGGCGCCCCGCCCCCGGCGCGATTCACATGTAAATAGTTTAGGTGATCTAGTATGCATCACATACGCCAGAGTCCTGCACGGGTTCGGGTACCCGCGACGGGTGACCCGCAAATTTTGCTCAAACGGGTGAAAAATATCCAACTGTGTCGGATACGGGTGCGGGTCGGGTCGGACACGGGGGAAAGCGGGTCTAAACACGGGTTCAAAACAGTCACGTGCAAATGTAAAAATAAATGCATATTTTTAGGAACACATCCACAAAACTATGCCTGTATTTCAAGTTGATAAAATATTTATTTCATTTTTGTTTATTTGAGCCCGCGCCCTCCCATGAGTCTCTAGGCCTAACGTTATATTCACTTTTAAAAAATCACAACCACTCAAACTGCTGCATGAGTCGTCGAGATGGATAGTGAGGAGTTGAAAAAAAAAATAGCTAGAGGAGATTATAGAGTTGTCGACAATACTTCATCGAAACTCAAGTCCAGTGTGTGGGAGAAATTTGGCGTCATCTCTGATGAAGAAAGCAACATTGTGAAAGGCTTTGCTGCATGCAAAACCTGTCTTAAAGTTTTCGTGTTCGATAGCCGAAAATATGGAACTTCGTCGCTGAGGAAGCACGCAGATACCTGCAGTAACAAACCGAGCACCAGTTCTATCGAACAGTATCTTTCAAAGGGGACAGAACTGAAGGTGCCTCGTAGAGATGATAAGGACACCATAACCAGGCTGTCTGTGAACTTTGTATGCAATGATATTAGACCCTTTGATGCAGTACACGGCGAGGGATTTTTTGCATTAGCACAAGGGTTGATAGATGTTGGTGCTCGGGCTGGTCGTGTGGATGTTAAACAACTACTGCCTGACCCTACGACGGTTTCTCGTGGTGTTAACAAATATGCAGAGGAGATTCGCCAAAAACTAATCCCAGAACTTAAAATGCAGTTGGAGGGGAGTAATGGAGTTGTTACATTGGACATGTGGACTGACGATTACAGAAAAACGGCTACCTTTGTGTTACTCTGCACTACATTAACAATAAGTGGGAGCTTATCGAACGAGTGCTGTGTACCTCTGAGTGGGACAGTTCACTGCGTAAAACGGCTGACAACATTAAACCAGCCATCATCAGCGCATTGCGTAAATTTGGCATTGATGAATTCTACTCCAAACTCGTGTATGTGACAGATAGGGGCGCAAATATTGTTGCAGCCCTGCGTACAGTGACCAGATTGAGCTGCGCTGCCCATATTTTTAATACTGTCCTGTACACTACATTCAAACCGTCCCAGGAGGATATGTATGGGGAAGAAGTAACTGCAATGATTGACTCGGCCAAGTCACTGGTGACATATTTCAAGCAGACCAACCTCCAGGCTCGCCTGAAAAAGACTCTTAAAAACTCTGTAGAGACACGTTGGAATTCCCTGCATACAATGCTAGAGTCTATCAGCAGTCAATATGAAGACATCCGCACACTTCTGGAAGAGCGAGGGGAAGTTGACCGCCTCACAAATTTGGATGAAGAGGTCCTCTCCGACTTTGTTGCATTCCTGGAGCGATTTAAGGAAGCCACTAAAGCGTTAGAGGCATCGAAAACCCCGACCCTCCATCTAACCATTGTTTGGTATGAGCGCATCAGACGCCACTTGCGAGCTTCTTCAAATGATAGCATGACCATTTCCTCACTGAAGGAGAAATGCCTCAGTATTCTCCAGGACAAGTTCGAAATTCATTGTTTACACAGACTTGCAATGTTCCTGCATCCTAAACTGAAAAGTATGAAGCTTCTTGCTGACAGTAGTGAAGTGGCAAGCGTGCACAGTGAGATGCGGCGCCTTGTGAAAGGTCAGTATTAATGCAAACACAGCCACAGGGAAAAAAAAAATATTTTTATTAAATAACAGTTGAAAACCTGTATAAACAGAACACCAAATTACAATATTAACTATTGAGAGGTGATGACGCGTTTATGAAAAATGTCACAAAGAAACGGCAAAAGTAGCCTAATGATTATTGAATATGTCAAATATAGCCAGGAGACAGAGCAGTCTGTTTTCTTTCGTTTTGAATTGTTTTGTTTTGTTATAAAACATTGATTAAAATTAAGATAAAATTAATACAAAACGAAATTCACTTTAAAGAAAGGTTTTATACAATAAGAAACTTAATGAAGTGGTCAATAATGTCTGCCCACTCTGTCTCCCGACATATTGCACCACTTATTATCTTAGGCTACTATGCTTTTCACTTCTCATATAATCAACATTGATGAAATAATATATAAATATATATAAAATTGTGAAACTAAATGTTTTCTTTAATGACTAGCCACACGTAGCACACGTAGGCCTACCCTAGAATTTTTATGTCGGAGCGGGATTTGAACGAAAGAAAAATGATTTGCCACCTAAAAGTTACAGATTTTTTGTGTCACACGTAGGCATTGTGTATTTCCCTCATATTAAATATAAAACGCATGTGTAGACTGATATTTTTCCTTTATTAAGGGAGTATGGATATATAAACAGACGTTTCCATATATTGGTATTAAATGCATTTTTATTTTCATTCATAAAATGCAGTTTTGACTGCAAATGTCACGTCCATAACATTTTTGCACTACAATATTTTTTTACATTTATTATAGACCTTAAGGATAAGCGTGGAAGTCCTGAGGAGCAGTGCCACCACCCCCCACCGGAGAAGCGAGTTCGAGTGTCGGCGGACACTTTATCTGACGTGGAAGATTCCAGTGATGAGGGCCCGCAGTATCAGGACGAAGTGGCTGCTTACATCGATCACAAATCACCAAAAGATGACCATTTTGACATTTTGTCATGGTGGCAAGACCATGCTCACCTTTTCCCTAATATTGCCCAGATTGCGAGGTCTATCCTCGCCATCCCTGCATCCAGCGCTGCAAGTGAGCGAGACTTCTCTTGTGCTGGATACGTTATCCAAGAGCGGAGGAGTCAGCTGAAACCGTCTACAGTGGACGATGTGCTGTTTTTACACAGCAATTTAAAACACCACAAATAGGTAGGGTTGC
This sequence comes from Rutilus rutilus, assembly GCF_951802725.1. Taxonomy (NCBI): domain Eukaryota; kingdom Metazoa; phylum Chordata; class Actinopteri; order Cypriniformes; family Leuciscidae; genus Rutilus; species Rutilus rutilus. Next base: position 49,031,395 of record NC_140212.1, on the reverse strand, counting down.
CAACCGTTCCGTATAATACGGAATCGTTCCGTATTTGACACGTAAAAGTCTTGTTCCGTATTGAACTGATACGGAACGCACTTTGTTCCGTATTTTTGAGAATCAGTTCAGTGCAAATCCATGACAGACACATATAGCTTCTAATATATGTCAGACTATGAACGAAGACATTTGTAGGCTATGATAAGAAAAAAAACCCGACGGTGCGGTAGATAGGCCTACTAATTTCTCCCCCTGCTGTCCAGAGAATGCCCTTTTTAATTGGTCGTTTCAGTCATTGTGAGTCACGTATCGTAGCAACGATGACGACAAGTGACAACAGCGGGAAATGTAAAAATGACTACCTCCGAGCAGCCGGCGTAAAAGAAAAGAGCACAAAAATATAGAATTGAATGGAAAAATTACTGCCCGTGCCCCCAATGAATACACGGCCAATTGTCCGAGCGATGTCAAGGTTCCTTGTCCGTCAGTCAGACGTCTCCAGAGGCTGATATGGTAGGCTATGTAATTTTAAAACTCAAATATAGTTCATAAGAAAGTGATTATATTAAACGAGATAGTACAGGTTTAGCCTACCATTGTAAAGAAATATAAAAAAGTACACCTGGAGGTTTATTTATTTCTGTGAGATTTTCCATGTGCATACATGTGCTGTATTGCTTGAATGCAGTATTTGAGTGCAATATTTTAGATTTTCTTTATTAGCTTTTTTAATTTATGTTTTTATATTTGTTTTGCACTGGAAAGAAAGTTAACTATAATGGAAGTATAATTATATACATATATTTGCACTAGACCTACTTAAAATGTTGTCTAATTAAATTAAAAATATATATATTTTTTGCACTGGAAAGAACATTCTAGAAGTCTAATTCTATTGAATAAGTTTGCACAAGGCTACAGAAAACTGTTGTTTATTTTTCTTCACATGCAGTCTAAGCCGATAAGTTTTGAATGTTATATGTTGTATTTGTTTAAGTTAAAAATAAAACGTATTATAAACTAAACAAATCCATGGTTCATTGTTGGCAAAATGATCATGATAGGCTTTATAACTTATTTCACATCTAACTTATCTGGTTCAGTCTTGTATATTGATTAGGCCTACTTTGCTATTCTATAGGCCTATAAGTTGTATTATAATATGCTACAATGTACTAAATATATTTATCTAAATATATCAATTAGTTTCCACAATATTCACCAGAAGTCATCATTTCAGGAGTTATGTAAAAAAAACCTTGGGGGCGTGTCCAGTCCGGTGACACGCCCCCCAAGGTCACGCCCCCCGTTCCTTATTTCCATTTCAGAGAGTTGGCAACCCTACAAATAGGATCTAATCACCTCGCACTGGATTCATAAACGGGACAGTTCCATGTCTCACCCCTAATTGTAAGGCCGGTATAGCGTTTAGGATTCGCATACTGGACTTTTCTTTCATTTAAAAGAATCACATAGCCTACACTGTTGTTACTGTCTAATTTAACACTGTTAAGTAGGCCTATGTGTGGTGTGAAATTGTCTGATGTGCTAGACGAAATTGCATTGTTTTGTGGTAACGTTAGCCATGTTCTTTATAGGCTATCGGCTTTTTGACAGCTTCGGCTGTTCTCCTTGTGTTAAGGCAAGCCGCCAAAGGCAATAAAAATTTGAAAAAAAATGTGTCTAATATGATTGGCTAAACTGATTTTATTTCAGGTGCGGGTCGGGTGTCGGTTCTATTTTAAGCGGGTCGGGTCGGGTTGCGGATTTTAATTAGTGCTGCTGTCGGAAAACGGGTCGGATGCGGTTTTAAGCACCGCGGGTACGGGCGGGTGCGGATTTACAAAATCGGACCCGTGCAGCTCTCTGGCATACGCCCCCCGATCAATGCCATAAAAACACAGTTTCTTCATCAGACTTACTGATAGGTCATCGCGTTTTGAGTATGGCACGCTTCTCCGGTAATAAAGACGCCCTTCAGATGATTCTGGACAGCGAGGAAGAATGCACGATACCGGGTTGTTTCCTCAGAGGAAGATTGTAACAGACGACGAACGGCAGCATATTGAAGAGCGAATTCCGCCGAGGACACAATTTCGGAGTAAGTTTTACTTAAAAGCCTTTTGTCTTTTATTTTTCGTGTTCGCATTTATGAGGAAAAAAACAATATTACGTGACAGTTCTCCATTATGGACGCGAGCGCTCTAAGCACTAAAAGACTTTCAAACATTCACAGAGACCTCAAAACAGAAAGTACAAATCCTTTCTTTAAAACGAATTTCGTTTTGTATCAATTGTATCTTAATTTTAATAATTTTTTCATTAACAAATTTCCTGGATTTAAAGTAAATATAGGCTAGCAATCACAACATAAGGTCTGAACTGGAGATCATCATGAACCCCTAGCCTACTCGCCTCACATGTCTAAACATTTTTTAATATATTTACAGAAAGCTGGTTCTAAACAAAACCATCCAAAACAAAAAAAACTATGTAGCCTAATAAATGTGCATTTCTCCGGTGCGTTCACTAGCCTACTGCGAAGATCGCGAGTCAGCCTATCATCAACTTCATCTTTGCCAGAAGTTAAATTTAAATCGCGTGTGTGAATGAATGATGTTTACATTTACATTTACATTTAGCTGATGCTTTTATCCAAAGCGACTTACAATTGCTATATATGTCAGAGGTCGCACGCCTCTGGAGCAACTAGGGGTTAAGTGTCTTTCTCAGGGACATATTGGTGTCTCACAGTGGATTTGAACCCGGGTCTCTCACACCAAAGGCATGTGTCTTATCCATTGCGCCACACCACCCCCTATGTTGTTTTAGCAAACTGTATTGCTATACTGAGATGAGTAAAAATCGACTGAAATATGTTGAAATAAAATGTAGGCTATTTGTATAAGCAACGTATTAAACGGCAAATTAACAATATGCACTAATATTTCATGAAAACAACGTTACAGTCAGGCGAAATATGAAAGACAACATTTTGTTTAGTAGATTTGGGTACAGTTTTTACTGTAGAATATACTGCCACATCAAATAAGCTTTTGTTTAGCAATTTCTATATATAAAATAGCCTACTATTTTTGTCAAAAATAAAGTCATCAACTAAGATGTTAGCTGTTCCAATGTTGGCTATATTCAAAGTAATGAATACAGATACAGATAAAATGTAGGCCTATAATCTTTTTTTTTACAAAGAAAGAGTACACTTGAAATATTGAAGAAATTGTAGGCCTATAATCTTTTTTTTTTACAAAGAAAGAGTACACTTGAAATATTGTTGAAATTGTAGGCCTATAATCTTTTTTTTTACAAAGAAAGAGTACACTTGAAATATTGTTGAAATTGTAATTATTGTTGTTGTAACCTTTTTAACTTTGAAATATGTATGATAAAATGTATACTTTAGTTTTTACAAAGAAAGATTACACTTGAATTGTTGTTGTAATTGTAACCTTTTTAATAAAAAAATATATTTACAAGGTAGATGTAAACAAACTATTAAAAGGTAAATATAAGCCTTTTCTTTAAATAATTTTTATTGTGTTTTATTAGTGACAAATTTGGGGAGAGGATAAATATTCCAAAACTGAAAATACAGTATGAGAATTAACTGCACAATTACTAGACATGTTTTCCTTGGATATTATAGGCCAAATTGCAAGCACAATATGTGGAAAAATAAAAAAGAATTGAGATGCTTCCAACTGTTGCTCTTGCATTCTTGTGGCTCAGTGACTCACCTGAATGAATGGCTAATTAAGTATGCAGGCCCCATTGTCTCCTAAGGTGTGAACCACTAAATATGCATGATCTGTGACGCCCACTCCGCATATTGCCTTTCCAAACAGAAAGTGCTTTGCAAAATTCAAATCAATGTATTGTGTTATGTGAAGGATTAGGCAGGGTGATTTTCACATCATTTTGAAGAAAAAACACTAGGCGATGACATCTATTAGACAAAAGTCTTATTGGCACATATTTAGTATGTGTTTTATGGCCTTATTTCAGAAACTTTAGTTTTTAGTTTTTTCAATAACCACGCATAAACATTATTCTCTCAAAAATGCAGACATGTACATTCTTGTTGCTCACATATTATGGTAGCCCTGTTTGTGCTAAATAGTGTGTAATTTTTTTTTGCCATTAATATGTTTATAAGCAACTGAAAAAAGCACAAATGTCAGGGCATGTCAGAACATCTCAAGGACCCCAAAAACACCTCAGACCCCAGAGGGTTAAGATTTCGCTTACATCTATCTTGTAAATATGTTTTGCTATTTTATTAAAAATGTTACAATTACAACAATAATTACAATTTCAACAATATTTCAAGTGTACTCTTTCTTTGTAAAAAAGAAAAAAGATTATAGGCCTACATTTTATCATATGTATTCGTTTGAATATAGCAAATATATATATATATATATATATATATATATATATATATATATATATATATATATATATATATATAAATAAATAAATAAATAAATATATATATATATATATATATATATATATATATATATATATATATATATATATATATATATAAATATATATATATATATATATATATATAAAATATATGTAGCGGCACGAGTATAGATGGAATGATTTCAGGCGCCACCCTGGAATCTTGCCAGGGAAAATAAAATATAGTTTGTTACTAAGGAAACACAGGTTCGTCCACAGTAAGGCGGCAGGAGACGTGGGTACAAAAAATATAAATTTGTTTTATTAAAGATATAATCAATATAAAAATGCACAAACATCAACAGCACTCAATGTAGACAATTTTATGGTTCAACAAACACACATGGAGCGACCTGAGTCAGCCGGACAGGAGCCGAGGCAGAGCAGTGGATAAGGGCACATAAGGCCTCCACGACAAGTCACCTTTTCCGTACACCTGTGCATATACACTCACACGTACACACACTCTCACCACTCAGCACACAACACTCGTGAGGGAGACCACCACCAGCAATCCGCCCCTGCTTTGTGCACTCAGCTCCTGGAACAGAAATGTCACTGTTGAGACACACTCAGAATTGTCACTCAAAGAGACAGAAATTGAAGTAGAGATATTCACAGTTTCACGTTAAACATATTACAAAATTCTGAGTCAAAATACAAAATAAAAACATACAAATGAAAAGGAAATTTTCCTGGTGTCACAAAACACAGAAACAACCCCGAAATAAAAGGGCTCACATGAAGGCACACACACTAAAATAGACACAATGGACAGTGTTTTCCGTCCTTTGTCCACAGCGGAGCAAAGTAACCGAAAAAGGGGTAACGCAGCAAAGCCATAAAGCAGCAAAGCAACAGCGCCTCCAGAAGTAGTCCCACGCAGTCAACCGCACGGAGACTAATCGGTGGTGCAGATGCGACCCATTGATCCGTACTACATCTATAAATTTACAAATAAACAATCAGACAAACTCTGTGATTTAACTGCTAACCATTAATAAAAGCTGTTTCTCTCAACAGATTGCCATTTAACCTAGGCGCAAATTTAAAACTACATACCTTTTAGGTGCGATCTCTGGGGACCAACTCAGTCAGGCAGACAACATGCATGTGGGCTCATCCCATCTATCAGGTGGACAGCGTGCGCGTCGGCAATAACTAAGCATTCCGGGCATGAAGTATAAACAACCATACTTTGACCATCAAGGGTACAACCTCAGCCGAATGCCAGCCGCGAAAGCTTGCATGTCGCCCTTAAAATAAGCTAATATTAGCTACAGTATGCCATTGATCGGCCAGCTCACAACACCCAACATACCTGAATGACGACACGGGAAGGGGCGGTGCCTCATGACACCATACACTCTAACCAGCTTGTTTATATGCGCTATTACAGCTCACTGATAGGACGAGCTCAAATGAATTAATCAGCCACCTGCAGGCAGGATATATTTCATTAGACCTGCCACATATATATAAATATATATAATATATATAAATAATATAGTTATATATAGCAGTGTTGTAGTCGAGTCACCAACTGTCGAGTCCGAGTCGAGTCTCGAGTCCCCGTGTTCGAGTCCAAGTCCGAGTCATCAAAGAAGAGACCGAGTCGAGTCCGAGTCGAGTCACCATTACCTGAGTTCGAGTCGAGTCTCGAGTCCCCAGTGTTCGAGTCGAGTCATCAAGGTTGAGTCTTTGTTATATTTCAAGACTGCCTACATTTCTCTACTCTGGCACCTTTAAAGAGCTGATATAATTATAAAAGAGGGTCTACATTAAACAAAAATGACACCACTGTGTTGACAATTATAAATAAATAAATACAATATAAATAAATATAAATAAAAACTTTTGATTTCAATAATGTAGGCTATTAGTAGGCTAAATGTTAAAATTAACATTAACAATGCTGTAGAAGTGCAGTTTATTAATAGTAGCCGAAATGTTAACTAATGTAGTTAACTAGAGTTTAATAAATGGAACATTATTGTAAAGTGTTACCGATTTGTTATACACCGATTCAGACGTCTCGTGAGTTCGTTGTTGGACAGATGGACAGTTGTTTTAACCATTCATTAAAGTGAATCGTTCAAAGGAGTCATTAGTTCGCGAATCGGACGTGTCATTAATGGACGTGTAGCCTACAGCACGCCTTGTGTGATTATCTCGGCAGTTTAGGACAGGACAAGATTTGTGTCAACACAGAAAACATTTCATCACTAGATAGGTCTTTTCGTTTATTGAAATTGTGGCTAATGTCAGCTGAATGTGCGGAACGCTTTTCAGAGAAGATAAGGCAAACGTTTTTTTTTTTTATTGTTTCAGCACAATTCACACCTCGCGGTAATTCAGGAGAAAAAATCTCTGAATGATCTACGTGAAACTTCGGTCTTCCGACCTTTTACTATCGTGTCAATTGATTTTGATTAATATTAGAGGAGGTAGCTTGTGTTGTTTGAAGACGGTGAGAGCGCTCACGCGCGGCTGGTTCTCTCTGCTCGTTCTTATATGCAGGAAAAAAAGAGATCCCGTCCGGTCTTGGAGCCCAAAACAGGAAAAGTGTAACATCTTATATCAAATTTTAAAACCTATTTAGTCAGAAACTTCATCCAACGTCATGCATTTGATGAATGCTCAAGTCCGATTTTATATCCTCGAGTCCGAGTCCAAGTACGAATCATCAGTCCGCGAGTCCAAGTCAAGTCACGAGTCCTGAGAATAGAATCTCGAGTCGGACTCGAGTCCAGAGAACAGGGACTCGAGTCGGACTCGAGTCCAGAGAACAGGGACTCGAGTCGGACTCGAGTCCGAGTCCAGGACTCGAGTACTCCATCACTGATATATATATAACGTTAGATATGAGCAGAAATTGCTAAACAAAAGATTATTTGATGTGGCAGTATATTCTACAGTAGCCTAAAAACTGTACCCAAATCTAGTCAACAAGTGACTGACTGTAACGTTGTTTTTATGAAATATTAGGGCATATAAATGCTAATTTGCAGTTTAATACGTTGCTTATACAAATACATTTTATTTCAACATATTCCAGTCGATTTTTACTCATCTCAGTAGCAAAGCAGTTTATTCTTTCACACACAGACGCACGATTCATATTTAGGCTAAACAGTATTTACAAATATGTACCCTTCATTCATCTCACAGAAAGGCGAGTCATATTATAGAAATGCGATTCATCTTTTTGCGGTTTGCATAGGCCTACACTAACATTATTCCATAACGTTATTCCACACTTGAGAAAAGAAAACAGCCTACTTCACTCCTCAGCGGGATCTGCTCCTCATATCAGGAGATATTGCTCCTCATATCAGCACTGTTCTGAGGAAACTTATGCCTCACTCGATTGCGACGCGCTTTGTTTACAGCTGATGTGGGGGCGTTTCACAGACTGAAATGGTTCTCAGAATTTGCATTTGAATAGCACGCGCTCTCCGTGGAGTGGTCAAATTACTTTTGAATGGCTCGTAATGAGCTCGACTGGAGTCGCTCTCTTTTTATACAGATTACAGAAGCTAAGAATATTTGTTTTTTATATAAATTACTTCATTTAAAAGCTGCGATCTCAAGCTTTACGCCCGTGGGTCTGTTTGCCTGTTTGACTGAATTTTCGCGGAGTTATAGATCATTTTCGAACGCGTTTCAAATGGGAGTTTACTGACAGAGAGAAGGCAGAAATCGCATCATCTTAATTTTTCTTTATTTGTCAAAAAGCAAAACACTTTATTTTTATTGTGAGTTAGAGTTCTCAACGGGTCGGGTCGGCCCGACAAACCCGAAGGGACCCGCGGGTTCGGGTCGAAAATATAATCAAATGACTCGGGTCGGGTCGGACCTCGGGCTTAATCTTTTCCGCTCAGTAAAAAAAAAAAAAAAAAAAAAAACATTTATTAATCATCGCTGCTGTTCACCGTAAAGAAAGTCTGGCTGCTGCGTAACGTGCATCATGGAGAGGGGCGGAGGCAGACCTGACGCCGCTGCGTGCGCGGCTGCGCGCCTTTATAGCCTGGAGAAGAAGATGGAGTTGGTGAGAAGTAAACTTGCCGCAGGTGAATTCACCGTCGCTACTACAGCCTATTTATATATTTAAAGTTTATTGTTTCAGTTGTTTGTATTGTTAAAAGGCGTGAACATTAAAGGTTGATTTGAATTCCCGTCTGCTGGTCATGATAATAACGTTACGAGAGAAAAAAAAAAAATCCGGCGTCGGGCCGCGGGCCGGGTTCGGGCAGATAATTCATGTTTATGTGTCGGGTTACATCGGGTCCGGGCTTTAAAAGCCACGGGCCGGGTCGGGTCAGGTTGTCATTTTCAGGCCCGTTGAGAACTCTATTGTGAGTATACAGAAAAAAAATAGAAACTGAACAGGATCGATTGATGTATTACACGAAAATGAAAGATCAAAATTAACAGAGCATTTAGTGTTTATTTTCATTGCTAAAAAAAAAAAACGAGCATAACGCGCGGGCGCGTTTTTGGTCCCCAGAGGGTTAAGCAGGGGGACACGTCTGGCACTGCAGGATTTGAGTCACTGGTGGCGTAGTGTGTTACTGATGGTAGCCTTTGTTACTTTGGTCCCAGCTCTCTGCAGGTCATTCACTAGGTCCCCCCGTGTGGTTCTGGGATTTTTGCTCACCGTTCTTGTGATCATTTTGACCCCACGGGGTGAGATCTTGCGTGGAGCCCCAGATCGAGGGAGATTATTAGTGGTCTTGTATGTTTTCCATTTTCGAAAAATTGCTCCCACAGTTGATTTCTTCGCACCAAGCTGCTTACCTATTGCAGATTCAGTCTTCCCAGTCTGGTGCAGGTCTACAATTTTGTTTCTGGTGTCCTTTGACAGCTCTTTGGTCTTGGCCATAGTGGAGTGGCCAGGTGGAACAATAAAGATTACCTGGAGCTCCACCAGCCGGCACAGATACCGTCAGCCGCCAGACGCACGGCCTCCTACCTCGGAGACATCTGCGCAAGGATAGACGAGCTCGGGCTGTCGTACTCGCGAAACCTTGCGAGCACAGGATGCCCTGGCTGGGGCGTTGCGTGGAGCGTCTTCCGAGGGGGATGCCAAAGGATAGGGCGATCACCGCCCTGACCTTCCTGAGCTGCATCAGTCTCATACAAAATGGCGATTTTGTTACCTTTAGCAAAATGGCAGAGCTCGAGCGCTCCATGCCGGTGTCCCAGCGTCACCTGCAGGATCTGCACATCCTATCATGGCTGCTACTGATCCCCGCTGTATGGAGGTTTTACGAGACCATACCATACAAGCTGGTTGTGCCACGAGACGTGCCCAGCACCCCAGCCCGTCCGCGTCCGCCTCCCCAGCATGGAAGTGCAGGAGGAAGAGGATCAGGTAGAGGAACAGCTCGTGGAGAGGATCGAACCCACCTCGGTTCCGGCGAGCACAAGCAGCAGGTGGACAAATCTGGAGGTCAGCCTCATTGACCTCAGCCCTGACCTAAGCCACTCTGGTGCCTACAACAGCTATGTAAAGCGCTGCGCTGAAATCTCCGTCTCTGTCCGAACCTTTGTTTTCGTTTAAGAGAAAAAGGCAGCGCCTGATGGCGGAGGACTGAGAGCCTTTCCACGCAATTTTTTTGCACACTATATATAGTTTTTTGTATATATATATTTTTTTTTTCTCGTAAGTGCGTGTTTTTCCTTTTCGTAAAATATATTTTTCTTTTTTAATAGGATTTTTTATATATATTTTTTGTTTGAATTTGAGTTTGCGCCAACCAGCTTATTTTTGTTATTTATACACAATATATATATATATATATATATATTATATATATATATATATATATATATCCGTAAGCCGGATGGAGGCAAAAGCCAACTCCTTCATCCGTAAATGGCTTGGCCTACCACGGTGCTTTTCAGCTACTGGCCTGTATGGATTGAACTCACTTCAGCTACCCCTGAAATCCATCACCCTGGGCTATAGGCAGGAGAAAGCAAGGCTGGTAATGGAATTAAGGGACTCTTCCGACAGGACAGTGGCTGATGCAAATGCCAGAGTTGAGACTGGAAGGAAGTGGAGGGCCAAGGAGGAGGTGCAGAAGGTGATGGTAAGACTGCAACACCAGCAAGTCGTGGGCATGGTCCAGACAGGGCGGGCAGGCCTTGGATGGAGCAAGCCACCCATCCCATGGTCCAAGGCAAGTAGGAAGGAGAGGAAGGACCTTGTTGTTGCAGAGGTCACCAGGATTGAGCAGGAGGAGATCAGAGTGAGGTCTGTGGTACAGGGGCAGCAGGGGCAGCAGGGGCGGTGGACAACCTGGGAGGGTGTTGCGAGCCGAGCAATCAGCTGGGCAGAGTTCTGGAAACTGCCACAGGCTCGGCTCAGCTTCCTTATTAGGGCAACGTACGACACCCTCCCGAGCCCAAAAAAACTCCACCAATGGCTTGGAACAGAGCAATCCTGCGATCTCTGCGGGACCATCAATGCCTCACTCCAGCATATTCTGTCGGGCTGTAAAACAGCACTGACACAGGGTCGGCTCAGATGGCGGCACGACCAAGTGCTCAGGAAGCTGGCAGAGGTGCTGGAGGAAAGTCGACAGGAGGCAAACAACCAGAGTCTACCAGGGAGCCAATGCAGGATCCACTTCATTAGGCAGGGGGAACACGCAATGCATACCACCAAGAGACAACCCACCAAGCTGTTAACACCAGGGTCGGTGTGGAAGATGGAAGTAGACTTGGGAAGGCAGCTCCAGTTCCCACAGGAGATATGCAGCACTACCCTAAGACCAGACGTGGTGCTGTGGTCTGCAGCTGCGAAGTCAGTGATATTGATCGAGCTGACAGTGCCATGGGAGGAGGGACTGGAAGCTGCCTATGAAAGAAAGAAGGCAAAGTATGCAGATCTGGTTGCGGAGTGCAGGGAAAGTGGATGGAGTGTGAGGCTGTACCCGGTGGAGGTGGGAGCTAGAGGCTTTGAGGGCAGATCAACATCACGTCTGCTCAAGGACCTGGGACTACGGGGAGCCAAACTGAGCAGATCCACCAAAGAGCTCTCTGAGGAAGCTGAGAAAGCAAGCCACTGGTTCTGGCTGAAGCGACAAGATAAGGCTTGGGGTGTAAGATCTAATTAGGGCTTGCTGCAGGGGGTGTCAGGGAGACGTCCCTGTTCACTGCCCCGCCACCATGAGACGTTCTGGGTTAAGGGGCGAAACGTCAATGAGCGGTGGTCCCCAGCTGAAGACCCTGTAGCAAACCCTTGTGGTATGCGGACAGGTTTAGGCCTGCCTCAGAGAAGAGGACGCCTCTGCCATGCATAGTCCATCAAAGGCACCGTTGGAGGTGCGACAGGCCTAAGGCCCAGCAGAAAGACCATCTCGCTGTAATGAATAATATATATATATATATATATATATATATATATATATATATATACATATATATATATATATATATATATATATATATATATATATATATAATTTTTTTTTTTTTTTTTGTAATACTTGTAAATAGTTATGGTTCGTTATGGTTAGGGTTGTGTTTTATGTTCTCATTTTCACAAACTTAAAAAACTCAAACTAAAAAAAAAATACAAAAAGCCCCCCCAAAAATTTTAACAAATTTTTTTTTAACCCAGCCTCTGACATTACACAAATCAGTGTAATGGCACTGCCAGTCCCAAGCCTGGATGAATGGGAAGGGTTTTTACTCATGGTTCACTTTTGTTTAGATCACTTTGGTCACTGTCAACAGCCATAAAAAAAATCTTTTCTCAGTAATCCTGTCACCAATCACCACATGTCCACCCCGGACACTCACTGTAACGATGAGGCAAGGATGAAGCGGAGAGAAAATCCAAATGCAAGCACTACTTTAATGAAACAAACAGGTAGTGATGTGACATTTGAACCGAGGCGTCGGAGCTTGTGTCGAGAAAAAATGGGCGTGCCAGATGAAGCCGCGATTCGAGGCTTGTATTGTTTAAGTGAAAATCACGTGACTAATGACAAACGAGGCCTCGGTTTGTGTGGATACGTCATCGGTTCGGTCTGAGTGTCGCTTCCGGATAAAAGGGGTTCGAAACTCGCGCCTCTTTGTGGGTGTTGTCAGGAGTAGAAGAAGCAGTTGTAGTAGAGTCAGAGGGCCCTATCTTGCACCCAGCGCAATTGACTTTGTACACTGACGCATGTATCATTCCTATTTTGCACCCGCGCACAGCGGACTTTTCCCTCCACAGATGCACGTCGGTTAACTAAGAAATACACTTGCGCTCCCCGGGGCGGTTCAGCGCAAAGTGGAGGCGTGTTCTGGCGCAAACGTTCCCTCATGCTATTTTACAGGTTTAGAAAACAATTGCGCCACTGACCGAAAAAAAACAGTTTAAAGTCAGTGGCGCGTTGCGCATGTTATTCATATGCTATTTTAAGGGCGCATGCTTGGCCTTAATCAATGTAGCGTGTGCACAACGCGCATACACTTTGATTCTCTCATCTACACACAGACGCAGCAGTTATTTTTGCAAATCATACATTATTACGATAGATAGATAGATAGATAGATAGATAGATAGATAGATAGATAGATAGACATTTTATTATAAAAGCATATATCTAGCTTACACATTTACCCAAATTATCATACGCCGTTTAACCGAAGTTAATTTGGGTGTGTTTCTCCATCCTCAACGTCCCTGACGAGAACGTCGGTCTCCTCGGCTGTGAAGCGCTCCTCGCGTGTGCCTGGCAAATCCGCCGTTATAATAGGAATCCGCTTTAGAACAAGCGCGCCTGCTCTTAAAGGGAATGTGAGATGTCGCTCTGATTGGTTTATTTCACGTTACGCCCAAACCACACCTATGAATAATGAAGCTACTTCAGACCAACCCCTTTTAGATTTGCGCCAGGCGCAAGAGTCATTTATCCCGCCGGGAAAATAGCAACAGCGCCAAGACCCGCCCACAAAGTTACTTGCGCTTTGCGCTTTGACACTTGCGTTTCAGATCGTTAAAATAGGGCCCAGAGAGTCAGAGTTAGAGAGTTGTGTCATCGTCGTTATTGTGTCATATGTGTTAGGGCTATATATTATTACATTATATCAGGTTAGATTAGTTATAGTATATTGTTATTATTAATTATAGTAGCTATATTACAGTATTATATTAATTAGATAAGATTATTTGATTTTTTTATTATTATTTATAATTTATATATTATTTATAATTATTTTTGGATTTGTTTGCTTTTTGTAACCTTTTTCCTTGTAATGGAGCCAGCAAGAAAGAGGAAATCCTCCCCTGTCTGGGAGTATTTTCAAATGGTTGGTCACAATAAGGTATATGTATATATGTATGTAAAAAAATCTGTCTTGATATTAAAATAATCCTCACTATATGGCTGTATTATATTTCATGTCTATTAATTTATGTTTCAAGGTGAAATGCTTGCTGTGCCTAAAGGAGCTGACATACAGCAATAACACCTCCTCCATGCTCAGGCATTATCGAGCACTGCATGAGCATGCACAAACTACTAACAATCCACACAGTAGTCAAAGTAATTGATAATAATATTAAAAAATATATATATATTTATTATTAAAAATGATTATTTTAGGCTCCTACAATACACCTGCATTTTATTTTATTATATTATAGATTCCAAAAAAGAAATGGTGAATGAGGCCCTGGTGAACATGATCATCAAGGACTTCCAACCCTTTTCCATTATGGATGATGATGGGTTTAGGGAGCTCCTGCATGTGTTGGATCCCACTTATGTTATCCCAAGTCGAAAGGTATGTGATTAATAAAGTGGTTCATAATTATTTAACAAGTTAAAAGTAAGAGTATTTATTTTCTGCATTTATTTTTATCCACAGGCTTTGAAGGTCATGGTTGAAGGTCAAAACTTCCTGCTCAGCTACTGTTCGGACGCTCTTGCTTACTGCTCCGCGCTTTGCTCTATCGCTTTTACATTTTATCTATATTTGATTTCCTTTTATCACCTAATTTTAACTTCAACAAATCAGTACAGTGCTCAGACGACAAAGTTTGGATTACTACAAAAACGCAGAATTCTTTTACCCGACCAGCTTACATTCCAGGGAAAGGAAAACACAACTGCCTACATTCATAAGGATAAGAGAGAAAATGTCTCTTCTGGTTCAAGAATCTACTTGCTGCACAAACTTTTACAAAGGATTGCAGTTCTTGAAACAAAGTTACTTACAGGACCACCAAACCAGACGGAGCACACAACAGAGCTTCGTCATGGACACCCTCAGCATATAGCTGGTGAGTCCCATGAAACTAGTGCTCCTCGACAGGTAGAGAAACAAGACGATCGACTTACGCATGGCACAAACAGGGAGCGAAACCCAAAAGCACTCGAGACATGAGATTGTCACGAGCATCACATATTACCGCAGTAGCATCCTCTACCCCAGATACAGCTCTGACAAGGATTGCAAACACTGGTCTGCTACCACCGCCTATACATCTTGAGAACAGATTTGAAGTACTAATGAATGTAAATGAGGAATCCCCAAATGTGATCGAACACAGACTGAATGGGCCAGTAGCTAACACTGATGCTAACTGGCGCTCAAGGTCGAGCAGACAGCGGCACTCAGCTCAGAGCGCAGCCGACTCTGATAGTGGGGGACTCCATAATCAGAAACATTAGCAGCAGGGATACAACTACGTGCTGCCTTCCACAAGCAACAACTTCTGATGTAAACAGGGAACTTCAGAACATTCTGATGAAACATACGACTGCAAATCGACTCATCATACATGTGGGGAAGAATGATATTCATAAAGAGCAGTCAGAACTCCTTAAGAAAGATTTCAATGAACTTTTTGAAACACTTAAAAGACTGAAAGTTCAAACATTCATCAGTGGACCACTCCCAGCAAGAGGAACAATGGTTGCTTGGGCTTAATACGTGGCTGCAAAAAACCTGCAATATAAAAGGAGTAAACTTCATTGACAATTTCAATCTTTTCTGGAGTCAGAGACAACTGTTTCATCGAGATGGCCATCACCCAAACAAACTTGGTTCAAGAGTGTTAAAGGACAATTTCTACTTCTCCCTCAATCATCCTTCTGCAATGTGTGCCAATCCACTCAATCTGAATGACACACACACACCTGGAAACAGTAAGAATGACCACAGGACTTCACTTCAGCAGCAAAATGGACATGCGGTTGACATATCACACAAGGACAATGATAACACCACTCCACCACAACAACCTCTGCTCACGGACTCAATCTCTGCTGAACCCTGCCCACAGAGCTCACCACAGACAGACATATTAGAGCTGCTCGAAGATTCAGCACCCAAGGACGACTTCCTGGAAAACAGCCAGGGAAGCCAGGACAGCATATCACAGCCTCTTATAACACCAGAGCAACAGCCCCTTTCACCAGACACGTTGTCCCTCTCTCCAGCATCGCCACTTCTGTGTTTCTCACAGAAAATGGAAGAACTGGTATATGCTGGAACCAAACTATCCCACTCTTTTGCTGCAAGCCCCCAGATACCAACCAAAAAACGACAGGCACCGCAGCACCGCAACCACCAAAGCCTGCGGGCCCAGCTCGCCCTCCCCCTCCTCCAGTGAGAGCTCTTCGGCCTCTGCCACAACGCCAGGGCCCACACCCTCCTCCATCTGCTCGAGGTGAACCAAAAACAACTGATACCAGCTCTCAGTGATATGTGTCGGGTGCCCGTTTTGATAACAGTAACTTTCTCAAATGTTTACAAAACAAGCGGGAACCCAGTGTGCCTGTATCTTTCTCTATTGCTGTTCTACTACATGATAGAAAGTCTAAGGCCTTCAATAGCCGTACAGCAAACCCATCTAATCTGGTGCCTATTACACGTCAAACTGAGATTGCTGTGACAAAAAGTAAGACTGTTAAGTTAGCTCTTTTAAACATTCGTCCACTTAAAAATAAATCACTTCTAGTCAACGACTTAACCACAAACAACCTGGACTTTATGCTTCTAAATGAAACCTGGCTAGAAGACAGCTGGTGTTTGAGGTTTAAGGGATGGGTCAACAGCGTAATTATAAATGTAATTACAGAAATGAAATATAGCTGCAATCAGCAATTAACGGGGCTCAAGAACTTCATGCCAACTACGGTTTTTAGAAGTTTCTGCTTTGTGCATGCAATATATAGACATTATGATAATAATAATAAAAATCCTAAGAATAACAAAATGGTTTCAGTGGTTGAACCCCTGATTACAGATGTAATTGGGTGACTACAGGCACTTTTATGTTATTTGGTCATATATTTTTTAAAATACATACAATTTTGGACAAATTCCTCTTTCTTTGTCAAACTAACAATAAAACCACCTTAAAAAACAACAAAACAAAAAAAAACTATTACCTTTCTATTAAGATTTTTTCATACATTTCAACCTCCTTATAGGTGTCAAAATCACTGTTTTCTCAAAAAAAAAAAGTAGGTATGCAAGTTCATCGCAACAAATCATTAATATCTACGTCGTGACTAGACGTTTAGACCACCATGATATAAAGTGTGAACAGTTTTCTTTTATTTTGGATGTTTAATATCTAATTGAATCGATTTAATTCGAGTATCGTTCTTTCTAGATATTGTTGAATGTTTGTAATGTATTGTATCGTGTTTTTGTCTCAAAGGTTTGTTGTCCACTGCCTGGTGTGCCAGGAGCCGTAGGACGACATAGGTGAGCATCTGGCCAGTGGGTGTCTGCGTGACGGCACACCCGCTGAAAGGGCCGCTGAGGTGGATAAAGCCCAGGCTTCCGCCAGAGACTGGGATCGTAACTCTAGGGTTTGGGATTTCAACCATCTGTGTGGGCTACTGCCGGACAGAGGTTGCCAGCTGGCGATGGTGAAGGAGCTTCTTCGCCTGGGCTTCATCATCAGAAATCAGCCGGACCTCAGCGAAGAAACTCCTCCATCTGCGAGGCAGTCCTGGTCTATGATCATATGCAGGTCCCCATGGCTGTGCAAAATCTAACGGTAAGTCCATCCATTTTGATCAGTTTACACTTTCACAAATTCACTTACACGCACGTACTCTCGCTCACACACACACACGCTCACTCACTCACACAGGTTTGTTTTGCTATCCAAGTGAGGACATTCCATGGGCGTAATGGTTTTTATACTGTATAAACTGTATATCGCCTTACTCTAAACCTACCCATGACAGTAAACATTATGCATTTTTACATTTTAAGTATGTTTTTAAAGCTATTTAAAAAATGAGGACGCACGCAATGTCAGGTTTACGTCGTAATGGCCGTGTCATTATACAAATTTGTGTCCTCATAAATCACAAAAACAAACACAAACTCACACATTTGAAAAAAAAAATCTCCCATCCTAAAATTTTTTCCACCACCACAAACGAAAAAAGTTATATACAATTTAAACAAATAAAATAAAATAGACTACATTCATTCAAATCCAAAACAACATGCAGGTTATCTTACCTCAAAAATGAAGTCTTCATTACAGAACATGGCCATTCTTATTTCCAATAGTTTCAAACCGACTAATGATACGCTAAATTCCAATCAAATGAAAAACAAGTCAGCCTCCTATAACATGACTAAGAACAGTCTCTTACAGAGCATCGTGAAGAAAAATCATAGCATCCACAGTGGAAAGTTTTAATCCAGCCATACTTTTGTATAACTCTTCCAGCTGCGCTGAAGTCACACTCACTACTACTGCTGCGGGCGGGGACACTAAACACAGAACGAGCCGGTGTTCTGCCGAATAGGGAATGTGAAGGTACGTCACGCAGTGTTGCATTATGGGACGTGGGTGCCATCTTAGGAGGCACGATCTCTGTTTACCTTTTCGCCGCCCGTTGCTATGACATGTAATAGTTGGGTGTGTTTGGCTAAAACGAGGTAAAATTGAAGAAAAACGGAAGAAATTGAAAGAAAAAGAGAAGGGACCCTATCGGGAGAAACTAAATGCCACTGCCAAAAACGTTATTTGGACAAACTGTCCGCGATAAACAACGTTGATCCATATGATTTAGCAGCCCAAGACTGGATTACAGATCCAGACACACTAACGTTACCTGCGCTCACAAATCTGGACATCGTTAACCTTGTTTTTGAATTGAGTGCGTACACTTTGCAGGAGTTTAAGAGCTATACATCCCTTCAAAATAGATTGATGTATCTTTGCCCATCCCAGTTTATGTGTAACGTTATTTAAAAGAGTCTTTGTGGATGCAATCAGTACAGACTCAGATAAAAGTCACTTAATGTATTTATTAAGCAGTTATACAAAACCTTGATTCACTAACATTTTAAAAGGGCATGTAAAAAGATGTACAGAATATCAAAGCAAATTGTTAATTGAAAACAAAATAAATATAATTTTATTTGATTCATGCAATGTGGCTTTATCGTCTGCAATCATGAACCACAAAATCAACATAATTCATCAACTATCCTACAAGTCATCAAGGAATATACAACACACAACACCTCTTGCTTTGTACAACTTTTAACAAACGTTTTTACAAACCAGTTGATTTAGCGATCACTGCTCAACACTTGGACACATGTTTGTAAGAGCACAGCAGACTATGACAACTTTGTCCAAGAACCACAGTCTCACCCTCACATGGCAGAACCATATTTATGGGAATTTTAGAAGACAATATTTTGTATTTGTTTATTAAAATTAAATTTTTTTCTCATTATTGCGGCAACCCACGTGATCCGGCGCCTTCTCGTCAGCTCCTCCATCTGCTTCCCATGTTGTTTTTTCAAGGAAGGAAAGTGGAAAAAACGTATTCTGTTGTTCATTTTCCTCCCTGAAGGATCGTGTGAGCTGCTATGGCAGTTCTTGATCGAGCAGCACTGACCAACCATATCGACGTTACTAAAAAGCTCAACAGAAAATCTAAACACAGCCTCCAACACATGAATTCACATACAGCGGAATAGGGCGCGATCCTCTCAATATGGCGGCGGACCCATAATGCAACACGGCGTGATGTCACCTTCACATTCCCTATAGGCCTATGTCACGAAAAAATTGAAGACCGGAAGTACGTCTTTTAGTAGGGATACGGCTCTTCCGGTTAGCTTTTTACAATGGCAGAGTCCGATAGATACCGCTGGACCAAATCTCTCCGCAACCTGCCTGAAGTCACATATGACGATGTGGTTCGGATGGTAAATGAAAACTCTCAAGTGGAAACGTCAAAACTGAGGAAAGGGTACACTACAACAACAGCTGCGGGTGTAGCCTGCCATTGTTGTTATAGCTCTAGCCGTTCGCTGGTAAGGTAAACGTTTCTATGGTAACAGCAAGTTGGACCAATCAGCAGACGTTGCTGCTACGCTTAGGATTGTGGGTAGTGTAGTTTTTTCCATAAGATCGCGGATAAAACATGTTTTTCTTAAAACAAGGTTGATTTCATACGAACTTGTAGCTTCTACAGGAGCAAAAACCTTCGTTTCACAACCTCATAGCTCGTGGTCAGTCTACCTCGGATGGTTTAGACATTATGGCTGATAATCTAAATCCTTATCGAGAAATATTGACCGGAAGTTCTGAATCCCTACTCCGCCTTCCGGAAGCAGGAAGTGTGACATCGGCCTATTCGGACTCCCTGCCAGAATCTGACTGCCTGATTATGGGGTAAAAACAAAATAAGAATTTCATTGTACGTAGGTACATATGACAATAAAAATCTTGAATTTGGAATTCATTAAATTAAATAAGATCTTCTGAAACTCTAAAGGCGTTTCGTAATATTCTGTTTAAAATGTTGATTTACCATGTCACATTCTGACACCTTTGGATGTTTGTTGTGGTCTCTCCAAGAGGATCAAAGAACAGAGCCCTCTTCTCTTGTGGAATCATAATCTTAATAAAGTAGATGATAACAACAAAACCTTAAATGCTAAAAAAATATTGTATCCAACCACTTAAAAGGTAATTAAGACTGCTTATAAAACATATAAACAGTACCGTCAGAGTCCAGTGCTGATTCTCGTTAATGATCCCAAAGATGTATTTGAATTTGTTTGGCTGCATCTGAAATTTCAGTTAAAATAAAATCAACATTTAATGCACAAGTATTTTGAGGTATAGTGAGAAACAAACAAAAAAGCATTCCATGACCCAAGTTTGATTGCTGTTAAAAGAAATCTGACACTCTCTCCAATGTGACATGGCCCAGCCTGACCATTGGAAGACATTGCTACACCGGACTGTTTATTAGAATCTGAAATTAATTTATAATTAATATTGAAATAATAATAATTCATTAATATATTAATCAGAAATAAGTTTTTTGCCTTATACTGTAAGTAAACAGCTAACATTCTACCATCCATCAAACAATTAGATTTCTATTATCTGCACTTTACTTTAAATCATACTGATCTTGAGCATTTTACTATCTTTTAATAGTGTTGTTAGTTTTCTTGTATATATATTTTAAATAAATTATATTTTGTCACAACTGTGTCTTCCTTGAGTTGACAATGCTGTAAGAGGCTCTACAAATTGGATCATTTATATTGACAAGGTGACTCCATGACTAGTGCCCCAAGGTAAAAGTTGCGAGATACTACTTGACCCCCCCACACACACAAGATTACGTGGAACCAAAACTCACATTACCTCTGTTGTCTGTTGTATGATATAATACACAACTGATGTGTGTGTCAAGATCACTACATAAGTTACATCTATGTTAATCACATTTATATTGCAGTTTGCAAAAAGTTGTGTACTAACCATGACCTTTGCTTTTTTATGTTTCCATATGTCGCTCATTTCATATGAATCAATGCACACAGCCTTTTTTGTTGAATCATTGTTGCATTTTTGTACCAAAAGGTACATATAAGCATTCATGACCTGACAGGAATAAATGAAGACATATTAGTTTCCAATAAGAAAAAAAATATTCACAGAGGTGATCTGTTTAATGATGTTTAATGTTTCCTTTAGATGGACACTTTCATTTTGAACTTTGGATAGTTTTTCTTTGGACATTATGTGTTTGTAAAATATTATTTTTGCAAAATAATGAAATGTTTGTCATGGGGTTGTGTGGAGATGAACCCAATTGCAGACAGTAGTCACAGCAACACAGTTTAATGTACAAATAACAGGAAAAACAAAGCCCACGAGGGGGCAAAACAGGACTGAGGGTAGAACACTTAGACTAAGACAAGACTATAAACAAAGACTAAATACTGACTAGACAGGAAACAAACTCCCAATTCTTCATTAAACAGGAATCAGACAATGTACTAACAAGACTGTATAACAAGCAATGTTACACACACTAAGTTTGACAATGTACCGACACAGGACAGAGAACATGAGGGGATTAAATAGGGAGCAAACTAATCAGGAACAGGTGAAAGCAACAATCTAATGATTACAAGATGAGATAACAAGAGGGCGGGGTAAGGTGACAAGACAACGCAAGCACACAGCCAAAACAAATGGCCATGTGCTTACACATAAAACATGGGCCTGTCATGATCCTGCCTCAAGACCAAGGAAAATCAGAGACAAGAAGGCAGAATCATGACAATGTTGAAACAGTTTGATATGAAGTGGCTTCATTCACAAACCGTTGGATTTCATTAACACACTTATATATATGATGTCTTCTTAGGTATACAAATCTGTACAGTGTGGAAACCAATAAGAAAATACAAACCATTTCAGAGAGAGAAAAAAAAAAAGAAAAAAAACATTTACTTATTTTGCCAACATAACATGTTGTACAAACACATTATTATAATGGCTAGATAAGAAATAACAACCTCAAGAGACAAGAGGCCAATTTAAAATAAATACTAAACAACATAATGGTGAATTCAATGTGAACTCAAATAACCATAAACAAAACTAAACCACTGTTTATTCTCAATACTAACTTTTGAACATGTTTAACTTTTAAATATTAATTGTGTATATTGTCACAATTATGTTCTGTCTAGTCGGCACCTGTTCTTGTTAGTCCCTATAATTAGTTTATCTTCTTCCACCTCAGTTTGGTCCCTTAATGTGACAAGGAGGTTAACAGACTGTAACAGCATGTCCACAATGACATTCACACACGAACATTACAACTTATCTCCTTTGGAAATATACCTTCATCTGCCAAGCTGTGAGATATACTTATTAGGGATGCAAATTATCAATTAATTCATTAATCATTAGTTGATTGACCTTATCGATCGATTAACGATTAACTGATAAGCGGCTATTTTCCTGAGAATGTAAATTTCTCAAGGTATCTATTCACCTTATTCCGGAAGTAGCACTGGGTGGCGCCATCTGCGTAATCTCACTTCCTGGTTTAGCTACTTAGCGCTTTGTTTGCCCTGGTCCAATCTGTTATCTGTCTTGATATAAGTAGATAGACTATAATATTATAGCCAACTGCTGCAACGTACTAAAGTACATTTCACTTGAAGCTTTTGAAACAATGCCACAATCAAATTATTTAAACCAGCTATATATGTAGCCTTTTTGAAATATGCAGTTTAAATTCAAAATTCATCATGTAATTAGGCCTATTCATTGTGGACGTTGCGTATTTAATAAAAGTGAGAAAAGCGTTTTGTATGCTGTTGTAAGCTGTGTCTTTCTAATAGCTATTACTTAGTTATGAAGATGTGCACAAACACTACTAAAGTTTGAAACATTATTACACCACAGTTTGTTTGCTTAATCACCAGATACATTGCAGTGTATAGCCAACAGATGAGAAAAAAATAGCCACGAACTGGTGTAGAAAGAAAGTAGAGCCTCAACTAGATGAACAAGAGGGTAACGTTAGCTTAGCTAACTGCTAGCTGCAATTTCTTATGGTTTAATCTCTAACACAAGTAATGGCTGTAAAATAAATCCAGCGACTGAATTCTAGAGGACCATAGCTTTCAAACAAGGTATAGCATGTGTATGTGTCCTGTAGTGAGACCATTACAACATTAGATGTTTGTGGCTAATGTAGGCTAAACACTACACATCGGCAGGCTGCGATCAGACAGGCAGACGGGTCATATAAACACCTAAAAGTCGTTTAAAAATTACCCCGAGAAACAGTGCATTGCTGTGCTGTTGGTACACACGTACATAGCACATTTGGCACAAATTAGCTTATCTTATGTGACATTTTATCAGTGAGACTTCTCTGCAGTTCTCCTCGAAATTGAATGAGGGTCCGCTAAACCGGAAGGTGGTTTACAACGGAAGTACTGGACAGAAGTAAAAGTGGGCGGGGCGGAATAAGGTGAATAGTGTCTTACATAAAAAGCAAAATATTGTTTATATACTGAATAAAAATGCATGTTATATTGCTCAATTGATGTTTTATTGTAACAGTTGGGATACCGTACAGATAATGGCATTTATGTAGGCTAGTTTAACTAAATAAATTATGCACAGAAAATTAAAATGCATTAAAAAAATAATAATAATAATTGTAAAAAAAATTGCATCACAATAAGTGTATTGTGATTGTCACTAACATTTTAGTAACTAAACTGAATTTTATTAGGTTTAGTGACAACATGTTACAATGTTTACATGGTACAATTTCTGGTAAGCTACGCTTTTTTATTATTTCAATTATTGTGATTTGATTTAATATTGACTCGTTTGGATAAATATTAGGTAGGCTACACAAGATAGGGTTAATTTTTCTCAAGAAAAAAAAACAACTCACCTAATGGTGTAAACAGAAAGCCCTATCAAGCTGGTAGTAAGCTATTATTTAAGGTTAAAAATAATTAAATATAATCCGGTTATTTTAATTATAATAACAACTTTATTTAATGATATAAGTAAAAATATAATATGTAATATAGAACACATATTTAGCAAAATACTCTCTATAGCCTATATTATGATCATTAAATGGCTTTCCTGAGGTAAATGTGACATAATTGTTCTCCAGCCTATATTATGATCATTAAATGGCTTTCCTGAGGTAAATGTGACATAATTGTTCTCCAGCTATGTTATTGACCTCTTCACGCTGATGAAAAACACTGATTGATCGATATTATGTATGATGAATATACATTTCGGTAAGTTGTACTGTATCTTTCAACAGTGTCCGTGTTTATTTACTACTAGCTAGTAGAGATGATCGGTTCACATGACGCTAGGGATCTGTCACGTAACATTTACAAGCGCCAAAACGGTATTTATTGTTTGAATTTCGTAATAAAATTGACAGAATCTGAGAGCTGAGATTTTTTTATATCATAAAGTAACCTGCTCTGTCTAGTCTGTCGGTCTCCGTGTCCTCTTTGCTTCGCGATTTTTCTGTGCGTGAGAAAATGAATGTGTGGCGTGAGAGCGTGTGAAAAGTGTCAATTGCTTGAGTCTCACGGTGAATGCGTGAGAGTTGGCAGCTCTTGAAATGCTTCCACACTCCACTCCGTTTTGACCGCCTCATGTTTGGTTTCTTTTTTGCCGCCTCAAGTTTGTGTCGGGTCTCTCGCCGCCCGCGAGAATCTCGTGTCACGTTCGCAAAGTTCAATTAGCCGACAATTAATTTAATTTAATCGAGTAAATTCTTGTCGACAATTAATCGATAATCCGTTTACATCCCTATTACTTATGTATTTAGTTATGAAAGATATAACTGGATAGACATATAAATCACACAAAATTAGTTTCATGGAAAATATTTCATATATTAGAAATTAGAACTCAGCAAGATAACAATTTCCTAGTGAGTTGGTGCTTCTAAAAGGATCAACTCACCTCACTTTCAAAATATGGTGTGGGTGCAGTCTGATGAATGTCAGAGTAAAACAATTTGAAAGGCCCTATTTTTGAGATCAGCACATACAAGCTTTTTCCTTCCCAGGCTTCTCTGACACCTGTAAAATGTCAAAAACAAGCAATGCAATGGTGTTACTCACAACTGGTGAATCCATGTGTTACTACTGTAATATGTATTTTTATTATTATTATTATAACTGTCTAAATTGTTGTTTAAGTACATACGTGATTCTATTTCTGAAGAGCTGGACCCTGATAAAATCCCAACACCAGAGGATGATGTGGCATGAACTGGTGGTGGAGATGCCGGTGAGGAGGGACCTGAAGATACCACATGGATTGGTGGTGGAGATTGTGGTGATGGCACTGGTGGTGGTGGAGATTGTGGTGATGGCACTGGTGGTGGATAATGTGGTGATGGCACTGATGGTGGAGATGACGGTGAGGAGAGGGCTGACAAGACCACATGGACTGGTGGTGGAGATTGTGGTGATGGAGATTGTGGTGATGGCACTGGTGATGGAGATTGTGGTGATGGCACTGGTGTTGGAGATTGTGGTGGTGGAGATTGTGGTGATGGCACTGGTGAAGATTGTGGTGGTGGCACTGGTGGTGGAGATTGAGGTGATGGAGATTGTGGTGATGGCACTGGTGGAGATTGTGGTGGTGGCACTGGTGGTGGAGATTGTGGTGATGCCACTGGTGGTGGTGGAGATTGTGGTGGTGGCACTGGTGGTGGAGATTGTTGTGGTGGCACTGGTGGTGGAGATGCTGGTGAGAAGGGGGATGCAAAGCCCACAGAAACTGATGGTGATGAAGACTGTATTTTATGTGGGATGCGGGGTTGTTCCTCAACATGTAGCCTCAAATGATCTACATTTATTCTTGGGAATTAACAAATTATTGTTACCTCTGTATTGTCCCATTCATCCGTGCCACAAGGCCGTTCGTCTGTGGATGGTACGGTGCGCACAAGGACCTTTTAATGTTTAACACTTTGCAGATATTACTGTTCAGCTGCAATTTATAAAAGAAAACAGACTCTTAAAGTTCTCAGGGAAAAGATGAAAGGTGTGTAGGGGAGCGCGGGGCACAACCTAACGCGGGGCTAGTTGTAACACACTTGTTTTAAATACTTCCACACATGCTAGGATCGATGAAACTTGGTGTATTTACTAGTTGTCATATCAACACTATATAGAGAAAAAAATGCGCCAACATTTTTTTGTTTTTTGGAAGATATCCATAGGCATTTATTAAAAAGGAGGGTCAGTATAAAGCTGGTTTTGCTAAGAAGCTGCTCCTGAAAAAAGGATCGGTACCAACTATTCGTGTTCCTGCTGCACCTCCAGAAGAAGTGAGTGTAACGTTTTATAAACCTTTATATTAATCTTTGCAAATCGCTTGCACGCTTCACGATGAATGCGGCTAAGGTTTACACTCAGGGTACATTACGGCATGTTTTCTATGTACAACGTTCTCAATATAATTCATAATCCCACGTTTATAATGAACAACGCGTTATGGTTATTGTGTTACAAACGGTGTACGCACAGAACATTATCATTTAAAGACACATGCACTTAAACGGTGTGCTGAAAACAGAGCTGTTTTTGACCAGGTAAAATGAGGGCTTTCTTAAGCATTAGACGATCTGCAAATGCAGCGCAGTCGATGACTTCCCTAAAGCCGAGCACAGAGCTTTGATGGGTGTACTGCTTTCGCTCTCTCGCTCTGGTCTAGGGGTGTGCGCGCGCCCTTCCGGGAGAAGTGCCCTTAGGACCCGTATAAGGATATTCCGCCGCATCTGACGTCACACAGGCCCATACTCGAAAAAAACTTTCCGAAACTTGTGACAAACCGGAAGGAGTATTTTTGGCACAGAAATACTCCATCAAACGTACAACTTAATTTTTGAAACTTTGTCCATGTTTAGCATGGGAATCCAACTCTTTAACAGTGTAAAAAACTCGGTATGCATGAAATAGCATTTCACCCCCCTTTAATGAATTGTAACAGGTGTGTGTTCAACATTGTGTAAAAACTATTTTACAGAGAAATCAGTGACATAACTTAATGGAATGTTAAACCATTATACGGGGCAATATCATCTATTTAAGTCTGTAACAGCAGAGACCCTAACCATATAGAAATCTTATGAATAATGAAACATAAGGACAATACAGATCTGCAACAATATGTTTTATCTGTGTTCTAAATAAAATAAATATTCATGTGTATTTTTCTGTTTGCCTAAACATCATCCTGATCTCTAAAGATGAGGAAATCATCCACCCTGTGAGTACGCATTAGAGCCGTGATGCTGTCATTTACATATATTCCCATCTCCTGCTAAGCTTACAGGAGAAGTGGCATGTGACCGTGAGAAACACTGTACATTTTATGACCCAACAAATGTTTTTCAGGAAAGAAAGTAAAAAAATTTTTGTCTAGCATTCATTGTATTGCAGAGACAATTATTTGACTTGCATTAGTTGAAGTAGCCGTTTACCCAATTTAATTTTAATCCGTTCATGCTAACTCCAAACTTGCGTGTCAAAACCGTTATCTGTGTTATGGCGGCTCGGGGTGGACATAGTTGTAATGGTTTATTAAAATGGTCCAACTAACTCCTATTGACAATTCCAGTGAGTCCAGATCTATCCACTCAAATCCTCTGATGCAAAGTCACATGAGTTTTTTTGTTGAACTTTGAGGGATTTATTCATGAAACGGGTTTCCGTCTTAGTTTATACACCTCAATTGAGCGCATACAGGGTTTTTTTGTGCACAATTTGTTCAGCGTTTTCAAAATTCTCAAATTTCGCATGCCTCTGTTTTTCAGACGAAGATGTTGGAGGGTGAGCGGCCATTTGAAAATGTGCAGGACGACGTCGATGCTGACGGAGAAGATGTCCTCAGCATGGAGGAGGAGCTGTGCTTAAGGCTCGACACTATGAGGGAGTTTTTCCTCCAGCACCTGAAGGCTATCAGAGAATCTCTGTTTTCATCTCAGAGATGCAGGAGGAGTTAAAAGCCTTCAAGGACTCCATCTTGATGGAGGAGCTGAGTTTCTACACAGAGAGGCTAGAGGCACAGGTAAAATCTGACCTCCAGCTGCTGGAGGAACACTTTAATTCTGCTAAACATGGTGTTGAAGAAATGGTGAAAGCCATGGGGGAATCTGTGACCAAGAGGATGGACGCTGTGGACAGGAGACTCGACGGGCTGGCTTCAAGGATCACTGCAATGGAAGTGGAGGTCTGTGGTATGGTGGCTTCTACTTCTATTGGAGCAAGCACACCTCCCCCTTGTGCTTACGACACGCCATGCTTTTGACCAGCCCTAAAGCAGAGCTAAAGCACTTTCATCCACCCAGGTGCCAGATGTGGGAAGCGATGAGGAGATCTTCCTGGACCTTCAGAGTGTGGCTTCTCCATCTCCGATCAGCCCAAGACAGGGTGCGATGTTGACTACAACAAGGTCCATTGAATCCATCCCTGACCAGACCTCAGAACAAGATGAAGCACTTTCATCCACCCAGGTTTCAGATGTGGGACGCGACGTGGAGATCTCTGTGGACCTTCAGAGTCTGCCTCTTGCACAAGTCGGTTCCTCTGGACTTCAGAAACAGCCCACTTTGCACAAGCGCAAGCTGGCCCAGTCTCTGGAGGATCTGGAACCCGAACTAGCTGGCAAACTCGGGCCCTACATGAGACTGAGGCACACTAGACCGGAGAAACTTACAGGACTCCAGGCTGCGTACTTCAATCTACAGGCTGAAAATGACTGGTATGTGCACATTTTCCTTTCCCTTGTGCGTTGAGGCTTAATATCAACTTTATAAATATTTATATAATTTGTCTTGTCATGAGTGTTAACCTGTTTGTTTGAATTTATGTTTTTTTGGGGGGGGTTTATTCAGACACCAAGGGCCTCTCAGACGAGGCAGACGTAATAAAAGGAGCTGGTGAGAGAGGTGGACTCTGGAGTCCTGGCTGGAGCCCTCGGGGGACCAAGGATCTTCAGGCCTACCTAGCAGAGAGAATTAAGACCAGTTTGAAGAAAAGGAGAAGAAGTGAGCTGGTTGTGGAGCAGGAGAAGAAAAAATTAAACCAATCTTTCCAAAGCTAGTGTTCAAGAGACAATAACACTTAACACCCTGACACTTTAGTACACTAGTTACTTGTTTATTGTCAAAGGCAGATGTTGTTAAAATGCATATATGCTTTGGCTGAAGTTTTCATTTGTGGAACCCAAACTTAAATGTCTTGTTATTTGTTGCTTTGCTAAGCATTTAGATTACATTTATAGCATTTACGTGTTAATTAAATTGTTTGTTGTTCTTGTTCTTAGTAAATATATTGTTGTTGTTGTGGTTAATATTTGTATTTTAATAAACATATGTTCAACAAATGTTCAACAAGTGTGCTTTTGTCAGTAGTCATTAGTTTGCCCGTTTGATATTAAGAATTTATTTCTGAGTTAAATTTTCTTTATAGCCCAACATAACATATGATTGTAAAATGGGGTCAAAGATGAATGTGTAAATGGTGTGAATATTTTGAATGCTTTTGTTCTTTGTGTGTATAAACATTGTAAATCTCACTATAGATCGATCTCTGTGTGTATTGTGGTGGCCATAAGGAAGCATGGTTCTGCAGAACCACATCCAGCACCGTGGATAGCGCCACCGCGCCGACCATCGATGTTCAGCACCATGGATAGCACCACCGTGCCGGGTAGTGGTGTTCAGCAACTGGCCAGTGGTGTTCAGGACCACGGAGAGCATCGCTGTGTCATCCAGTGGTGTTCAGGACCATGGAAAGCTTCTCTAGCACAGCTCGGACAGTGAGCCTCAGCTGCTGGCTTTTGAGCCCAATCAGAAGTCATACAGGATCATAGAGTTATGGGGTCAGCCCTTTGACTGATTCCCTGATCAGTGCCTTGACTACTGAACTAGGGAGCTGATTGAGACGCACCCCTGGTCTTTGAAAGCAGCCACACCAAGTGTACTTGTTCAGAGGTCAAAGGTCAAATTTGATTTACTCAGGTCTATTACTGTTTTCTTAACTTTTTATGTTTATTGTTTCTTATTGAATTGTAACATTTTAATAGAAGTGCGTGTGTGTGTGTGTGAGGACAAATGTTTTGTATCATTACCTGGTGCAGTTCTAGTATGAAAACTGACAGAAAATAAAGAAAAAAAAGTAAATTGGTGCTCCATTTTTACTTTTTTTGTGGATTATAAAATAATAAAAGTATGAAGCACTTTGGTGCTCTAGGCCAAAGACGCTCGGCTTGTGAGACCCTAAAAGATGTAAGTCTGGGTCAGTCACACAACACCTTCTGCAGCTGGCAATACCTTTCCGTGGTAGTCACATAAAATCTCGCCTTTCGAGAAGGGTCGTGTTGTAACCACTCCTATAATCAAGAGAATATTACATTCTTAATTACTGAATAAACACTGCACGTAGACAAACATTTCAGGAATTAATTTTAGTTCTTGGTGCAGTTAAAAGTGCAATAGGTAATGCTCTACAGAATTGTTTTTTTTTATTATATTAGTTGAAAGTCTCCTAATATCCTGATAGCAATTACTATGTTAACCCTCTGGGGTCTAAGGTGTTTTTGGGGTCCTTGAGATGTTCTGACATGCCCTGACATTTGTGCTTTTTTCAGTTGCTTATAAACATATTAATGGCAAAAAAAAATTACATACTATTTAGCACAAACAGGGCTACCATAATATGTGAGCAACAAGAATGTACATGTCTGCATTTTTGAGAGAATAATGTTTATGCGTGGTTATTGAAAAAACTAAAAACTAAAGTTTCTGAAATAAGGTCATAAAACACATACTAAATATGTGCCAATAAGACTTTTGACTAATGGATGTTGTCGCTTCGAGTTCTGGCTTCAAAATTATGTGAATAGTCTTGCTTTATCGTTCAGGTAAAACAATACATTGATTTAAATTGTGTAAGACAGGTTTTGCTTGGAAAGCCAATATGCGAGGGGGGCGTGAACGAGGAGTGGTTTACATCTGAAAATACAATGTCCCACCCACTCTGCATAATGACCCATTCATTCAGGTGTGACACTGACTGAGCCACAATGCAAGGACAAAAGATATATTTAGAAGAAGACTTATATTGACCATTTAAGATTTTGCTTACATCTATCTTGTAAATATGTTTTGCTATTTTATTAAAAAGGTTACAATTACAACAATAATTACAATTTCAACAATATTTCAAGTGTACTCTTTCTTTGTAAAAAAATGATTATAGGCCTACATTTTATCATATGTATTCATTAGTTTGAATATAGCCAACATTGGAACAGCTAACATCTTAGTTGATGACTTTATTTTTGACAAAAATAGTATTTTATATATATATATATATATATATATATATATATATATATATATATATATATATATATATATATATATATATATATATATATATATATATATAAAAAAACATATGAGCAGAAATTGCTAAACAAAAGCTTATTTGATGTGGCAGTATATTCTACAGTAAAAACTGTACCCAAATCTAGTCAACAAAATGTTGTCTTTCATATTTCGCCTGACTGTAACGTTGTTTTTATTAAATATTAGGGCATATAAATGTTAATTTGCAGTTTAATACGTTGCTTATACAAATAGCCTACATTTTATTTCAACATATTTCAGTCGATTTTTACTCATCTCAGTATAGCAATACAGTTTGCTAAAACATCATCATTCATTCACACACAGAAACGCGATTCACTTGAGGTGCAAAAAAAACTTACCACAGTATTCCTCAGCTCAGTCGGATCCTTGCTCCTCGAAATACCAGCACTTCTGAGCTACATTTTCCATTATTATTATTCCTCACTGCGCTGCGAGACGGTGTAAACAAGTAATGATCTGAATAAACTTGTGTTTTCTCGAGCTGATATGGGGGCGTTCACAGGTTTGCGTGGATTGCCTCAGTCATTTGCGTTTGAATAGCGCGCGCTCTCCGTGGGTGGGGTAACATTAAAAATAATTAGATGAGAACGACTGACATCTCGCTCTTTTCTTACAGATTACATGAACTGAGAATATTTGTTTTTTATATAAATTACTTCATTTAAAAGAAGAGAATTCAAGCTTCATGCCTGTGTGTCTGTATGTCTGTTTGACTGAGTATTCGCTGAGTTATTGTTCATTTTCGGACGCGTTTCAGAATGGACTTCACTGACAGAGAGAAAGCAGAACAAACATCATGTTTATTTTTCTTTATTTGGCAAAAAGCACAACACTTCGTTTTTATTGTGAGTATACACAAAAAATAGACATTTAACAGAATCGATTGATGTATGAAACTTGTATGTAAGATCAAAGTCAACAGAGTATTTTGAGTCTCTTTTGCACTGATAAGAAAAAAAGCAAGCCTATCGCGCCGGCGCAATAGCCGACCCCAGGGGGTTAAGTGCCAATATGTTAAATGCAAAAATAGTTGGAAACGAGCCCTGCCTTTCTTTAGAGCACGTGCCAAGGCTGTGCAGCAGTTTATATTTTTACGGAAAAAAAACACCCAAGAAAATCACAAAAGACAATTACTGTCTTTGTAGCCCGTAAAGGAGACATAACACACACAAAAAGTGACAAAAAAATCAGACAGGCCAAATATTTTCGAAGGGGCAAAATTGCTCAAACCCTTCAACATGGTGTGAGCAATTACTATTATCAAGCCCTTAGAAAATCAACATCAGAAGAGATTGTGGCAGGCAATATCTCACAATGCTTAACTAAAGATGTGTTAAGGGTGATATCTAGTGAATTGAAAAAAAAACACCAGGCTACATGACGACATAATCATGGAGCTGCTGCTTACACGAAAAATAATGAAAGAATGTTCTACATCTGAATATGCTGAGATTGCTGGTTACCTACAACATCTGCAGGTGGACCCATTTGCTGTACACATAATGGGGTTTGCATATTTTAGCCCAGCATCTGAAAAAACAACCCGTTCTCATTCCCGGGGCGCAGTAGCGGTTTTTGGCACGGGCGGACCGGGCAATCGCCCGGGGCGGCATTTTTGGGGGGGCGGCACCGCCGGCTAGAGCAGAAAAAAAAAAATCTGCGCCGTGAAGCGGTTTTCTATTATCTATCATTTCACTGTGTGGGGAATTGGCAAATTTGCGGCCCCTGCAGCTGCAGACGCCCCTGCTTGCTGAGAAGGGGGTCTCGCCCAGGGTGTAATTCAATGTAGAACCGCCACTGCCGGGGCGTAATATACTTACACTTTTGACACGTCCGTCAGCGTATACTTTCAACGCACATGGCACCCATTAGCGTCAAAAGAGACGCACAGAGCTTTCCACTAACTCCAATGTAAACCCATCCGCGGTACTATTGAACGCCCAGGGCACGGCGAACTGAGTCAAGTCAAACAAAGCTGGTCTATTTCTAAATGTAATCGCGTGCATCTCTAATGACTATACTGTGTGTGTGTTGTAAAAAACGTAAGATTAAACACAGACACAACAGACACACCCCAAAGCGGAGGCGTTATAGCGTTACCAGCGGCAATGAGCGGACTTTTGCCGCTGTAGTGGACACGCACCGTGAGGTGAAGTGGTCGAACACAAGGTGCAGCGACAAGCGGGTGCATTCCCGTGAAACTGTCGCGGTTGCGCGCACACGTCCGCCCGCTGTCTTGAACTTTTTGTACACGACGCGCAGCACAAATCATTGGAAGAGAGATTGATCCTTGCTGTTTGTGAGTTTCCAGAATCTAAATAGTTATCAGGACATCAACAGGAGGAAATTCACATGGCAGAGCATCCCCGCTAAACTAAGCCGGTGAGCAACGGACTTTCAAAATAATAATAATAAAAAAAACTGCGTTAACGTGCGATAAAAAAATTGTCTGCGTCAATTAATAAATGCGTTAACGCGATAATAACGCGTTAACTTGCCCAGCCCTAATATATATATATATATATATATAAAAAAAACATTTGAATTGACAGTGAAGACCCATCCGGGGTGTTATGTTCACTCAGTTCGCCGTGCCCTGGGCGTTCAATAGTACCGCGGATGGGTTTACATTGGAGTTAGTGGAAAGCTCTGTGCGTCTCTTTTGACGCTAATGGGTGCCATGTGCGTTGAAAGTATACGCTGACGGACGTGTCAAAAGCGTAAGTAT
Source organism: Rutilus rutilus (assembly GCF_951802725.1). Lineage (NCBI taxonomy): Eukaryota > Metazoa > Chordata > Actinopteri > Cypriniformes > Leuciscidae > Rutilus > Rutilus rutilus. The sequence goes on along the minus strand of NC_140212.1, from coordinate 48,996,910 downwards.
ATTACGCCCCGGGAATGAGAACGGGTTGGAAAAAAACTAAAACAGATACACCAATGGACCTGTCAACCAAAGCAAAACATGAGCCAAAATACAAGGACAATACTGAGCCTGATAAACCAGAACAGACATCTGAGGACATAACTACTGAGGTATTACTTAATATTATATATTTTTTAAAATATTTTATTTAACATCTTTCTTACAATAAAAATCTAATTTGCAGATTGAATACCTTTGGTCCAAAAAAGACTGTGAAGTGGTGGTTGCTGTTGTGTCGTCGGCAGAAAAGAAGACCACGTACACCATCCATCACTCAAGAGTTCAAAACTCTGCAACCTCACAAGTGGCTTGTGGGAGAGGCAAGAATATTCATGGGCTATTATTATTTAAAATTGGCATGATTTAAATCACCAAAGTACACCATACATATTGTGCACATCTGAAAAGCTGTCAGTTATCTTTGTTTCATACATTTGCTCTTTTCATCAAGATAATTGAATGCTACTTCCAAACCATACTCAACAAAATGGGAAAAGACAGTAGCATTTACCTCCTCAACCATTACACTGCTCAAGTGATCATGACCAAAGAGAGAGATGCAGTGTGTAGACAGAGTCTGCGGAAGGTATCATTGTATTGTTATACATTGAAGATTTGAAAACGCATGTTTAAAAAGATTTACTAATGTGAAATTGTCGAACATTTCAGGTGAACTTTGAAAAGTATCACGCAGTTATCAGTTTCCTGAATGTGGATGATAACCACTGGAAGTTTTTGGTGAAAGCTTTCAAAATACCAATAAGTCCTTCTTTATGGCTATGTGGTCAAAGCTGAACTGACATTTTAAATGGGTTTCTCTCTTTTTTCCAGTATCTACATGCATCTTCCAGTCAGATTTTTCTTATTAATCCACAAGGAACTGATGAAGAGAATGACTCTAAACAAGCTGCAATCAGATATAGGTAAAAACACAATGCTTAAATAAAAGCATTAAGCCCAGCTCTAATTACTTCCAATCACTTTAACTGTATTACCCCGAACTGTGTCATATATTTATCACAGTCAATATTTAGAGCCTGGGTTCTCCCAAGGTTTTTTTTTCGGTTCCTTGCCACTGTTGCCTTTGGCTTGCTCAGTTGGGGATATTTTGGGAATATTAATTTATTTTTATCAATCAATAAATTCCACTAGAAACAAACCTTGTTGTATTATTTTAATTTAATACTGTGAAGCTGCTTTGATACAATTTGTATTGTGAAAAGCACTATACAAATATACTTGACTTCAAAATGAGGCATGGAAAAAAAGAGTGGGTGGAGATTGAGTGGAGAGGGTCCACAATTAAGCATACAATCCAGCGAGATGCATACAGCTGTGGTGTGTTTGTTATGCAGGTGTTTTTTTCTAAAATGGTGAGTAAAACCTTTTTATTGAGACATTCTTACACTTACAACTATTGTTCAAAGATGGCAGGGAGGTTGTCAATAGTTTCCCTGAAGTTCCCTCCCACTTGGGCACCAATTCTTCTGTGACCAACTTGAAGGAACTGCGTCAGAAGATGGCTGAGGAAATCCTGACAGCCTCAGGTGATGGACATGAATGGGAACAAAAAGACATTATGAAACTGTTAGTGTCTTCTGTAACCCTGTTACTATTTTAATATCTATACACTTTTTAGTGTTCAGAAAGGACAAGTGTTATGGTTTATGTGGTTTGACACAACCCCTTGGAGGTAGTCCAAAACTGACTGGGTAAGTACTTTCAACTTAAAACTTAAAAATTAACTAATTAATTGCACAATTTGCTGTAATTAATTGCGTGGAAAATGAAAAGCTGGGCGAGAATGAAACCTGATCGCCGAACACGGAGGGGCAGGGCGGCATATTTTCGGCCTTTTCAATAGCAGCCGCAACAGGAAGTCGTTAAAACGAGGCAAAAAAAAGTACTGCGTTAATTGCGTTATTATTTTTTTAGCGCGTTAAGCATCTCAAATTAATCGCAAAGATTAACGTGTTAATTCCCCCCAGCCCTAATATATATATATATATATATATATATATATATATATATACAGTATATAGATATATAAATATATAGATATAGATATATAAATATATAGATATAGATTTTATGTCATGCATGCCAAGGCTGGTTTCATGTGAAATGCCTCAACATGAGTCCTCCTGACTTTGAGAAGGCAAAACAATCTAACTGGGCTTGCGATCTTTGCAAATAATTTATTTTGTTATAACACCATTTTTTTCTTTTACTTTCTTTAATAATACCTGATTGGTTACTTTCTTTTCGTCTTGTAACAACTAAAAAAAGATGTTTGTGTGACTGAATCTTTTATCTGTATCATTACATCTCTATATACACTGTGTAACAAATTATTATGCAAGTGACATATCAGTAGGATTTCAGGAAAATAAAAATTCTGATTTTAGTTTTTCAAAATGATTGTTTTATTTCTCATTTCTTTTTTGAAAGCTATCAATTTCTGGCAGGTTTGTTCTATAGCTTGTCAGGTCTTCTTAGGTAAATAATAGAAAACCTACTTGAAGAGGTTGTTCCACATTGTTAAGCAAGTTAAAGTTCTCATGCAACATGGGGAGAACGAAAGATCTTTCTGAAGATGAAAAGCATGAAACAGTGCAATGTCTCGCAAAAGGCATGACAACAAATACTATACTGTCAAAACTGAACAGAGATTATTGAACTGTCAATTTGTGATTGACTTGAAGCACAGAAGATAAATGCCAATTAAGGATTTACTGTCAAAAAAATGAATTGCATTAAAACAGCAAACAGGCATTTGAAGCTGCTTGTTTCTCTGGAGTCTCAATAATAGTGTCTCTGTTCTGTGGCCGTTTTGACACAACAACACACGTAGAGTGTTGCCTTGACAACAGTTGTGGGTAACGTTATATTTTGAAGAATGGCAGCGGGAGTCTCTGAGGACACTGTGCAACCGTATCAGTTTGAACCGGAGTCGGAAAACAGGACGTTTCTGAATGGTTGGTTCATGTAATGTCACTTTGATCTATCTTTGTGTGCACTGGCAGGGTAGAGTAGTGAGATACGAACGCTATGCGTTTACTTATGTATACGTTAGTTCATTGACAGATTGATGTTACAGCTAATGGTCTGTTACGGATCTGTGAAGGAGGACTCAAATGCAGGATGACAATTAACAGCTTTATTGTCAAACAGATGACAGGACGAGGTGGGAGAAGATAGCAATCCAATCTATAGGTAGAGATGAGACAATGGCAACAGTAGAGCAGCAGATGTAATGAGGTGTCCGTATACTGGAGTGTTGATATGGCAGATCAGAGTGAGACCAGAGGTAACCAGCTAAAGCCAGACAGGAACTTCTTACAGCTTGGCACTCAGGTATCTCAGGCTCAGAACAGGGCTGCTTGCTGGACAGGACTGGAACAGGGAACAAGACAGACAGAGCCAATGACAGTAACCAGAGTGTAGTGGGACTTATATAGCCCACTGTAATTAAATTAATGTGCGTGGGGTAGTGCGAGTCCAATCACAAACTTGGTGGTACCGTATAAAAGAGAGAACCTGTAGTCACTCTTGTGTGTGTGTGTTTGCCAGTTTGGTGTCGCGTCATTGCCCGTGGGACCGCCCCTCTTTCTCCTAGCGCTTCCGCTTTCAGGTAGGCACTGTTTGAACTAGGTGGTGAACACTGATGTGGGATTGTGTGTAAACTGTTTTATTCACTACTTCAGGATTGTTCGCGGCCGTTGGCGGCTCCGGCTCTCCTGTTGCATGCCTCTATGGCAGTCCCGTGTCTCATGATACTTTGAGGTAGCCTTATGTGCGTGCGTTGGCTGATCAGTCAGTACACAGGTAACGTTATACGACTGGTGGTAATGACGATGTGATTTATAGCTGCGGGGATCGTTCGCTGTGTGAGCTTTAAGTGGCGGCTGCTCTTCTTCGCCTGCCTCTCTGGCATTCCCGTGCTTCGGAGGGATGTTGTGTCCCGGGTCCTCTATACGCCGAGTTTGTGAATGAAAGGTATGTGAAACGCCCACTTTGTACAGCGCTCATTATTTTATATATTGTAAGTTGCTGATGTTTTTATTCTTAGGACGAATAGATGTTCTGTGACGCCTGGTGGGCAACGCTGACTTGACGCTGCTGCTTTATATATAAGTTAGCCCACGATCCTTATAACAAACTTTCCCTCCAACACACGTGTGTGTGTGTGTGTGTGCGGATGTGTGTGCGCACTGTGCAGCCTAACGTGACGTCCGTTCTCCAGTATTAACCACTCCAACCGATGAGTGTCTTCCACACTATACATTCAAAGTTTGCAGTATTTTCATTTATAATTGTTTGTGTGTATTGAGTGATCTGATTTGTTTATTTTTAGTGTTTTGCAGTGTTATATTTATTTTGATTTGTGAGTTCCTTCAAGAGGTGCTGGTAGAAGATCAGTGAGAGTAATACCCACTGCCAGCACCAAACTTTGACTTTCATATTTTCATTTTCTGTAGTATTTTCTTGTTTGTTGATCTAAATGTTTATTATTTGTGCATGTTTGAGTGAGGGTGTTGTATATTGAGACCATAAATAATTTTACACTCTTGTTACAGGAGCTGAGGCTTTGGGGCAGACCACTTGTAGGCCCGTACGTGGTGGTAGAGAGCTCGTCACAGAGTGCTGTGTGATTATTTCTTGACTTTATTGCAGTGTGTGTGCTGTTATTTGTACACGGGGTGTTGAGAGTGATATTGAAGCCTTGGGCGTGTGTCTGCCATCAAGCCTCGGCCTCCTTTGGATTATGGTCTCTCCTGCATGTGTCTGTTGATGATTCTCAGCTTTTATATATTTTAAAAATTAAAAATAAAATAAAAACTTTTGTATTATTGGTATCCACGTCTCTAGCCCCTTCTTGCTAATCACGTTCCTGTGTATCTTTTACCAATTCTTAGTAGTAACATCTATATTTCCCTATTAAATAGGGTGGCGTAGTCATGTGACGCTAGAGGCAGTGTTTCTATATTTGCCCCAAGTGTGAAGGGCCAAGGTCCCGCTACAAAAGCACTAACAAACTTTTACAACAAAACACTAAAGACTTAAGAGAAACGATACTGAGACACATTAGTACTCAGACGGACAACATTTAACAAACTGGCAAACACAAGAGGGAAAGAGCACACATATAAAGGGAGCTAAGAACATGAGGAACAGGTGAGCACACTCAGACAAACAAGGACTTAACGAGGAGACAGGTGCTAACACTCAAACAAGGACTCAACTAAACAAGGGGGCGTGATATCGGGAAACAAGGAGGAAGGGACAGAGGAGCACATGGCAAACACAAACAAAGACACAGCCATGTGTTTAAGCACAACAAAAACATAGAAACATTAAACAGAGACAACACAGACAACGCTGCCAGGGCAGAACCCTGACATGGTCATGAAAAACTTTTTTTCGGTAAATGTAGGCTTGTCAGTGATGCGTAACGTTATCTATGCAGTGTTAGGTACAACTATCAGGGCTGAAGCACTAACATTTTACTGATCGGTTTAAAAAATAAACAGTCTGTGCGACTATGACAGTCACTAGGCACATAAACAACATACTCAGACAGGAGCTAATACCTTTTTCAATGTTCTCGTTTATAAAGCAGTCTGGTGAAATGATTCGTGCAAACATGAAAGCATTGACGTTGATTGTGGGGAATATTCCCTTCGAAAACAAACTCAGCCACTGCGTCTTCAGCGGTTCGGATTTAGGAACATCAAAATGATGCTGTGTTCGTTATTACACCCAAGAACAGAACACCACAATCGCTTAGACGCCATTCTGCTCATAGACAGCGCTCCAGCGTATCAACAGCGGCGGACTATGATTGACAGCTCGGGACAGGGCGGGTCTGTGTTGAAACGCTGCTGTCAATCAGTGGGAGGGGCGTCGATTTTGTGACGTCACAAAATCGAACGGCTTGATTTGAGATGGGGGAAAACATATAAGGAGATAAAAAAAAAACACTGGATGGATTTTTATCATTTTATGATGGTTGTGTACAGGCACTGCCAACACACATTTCAGTACAATCAACTTGTAAAAGTGCATGTACCATTTTATGACCCCTTTAAATAAGCGCATTTAGTTTCATTTTTGTTATAATGTTATTTTTTTCCATTTATGTTGATTATGAAAAGTATACGCAATATATCGAGAGACATGGAGTGGGACAGACAGACTTGTCGACAGACAAGATTTTGACCACTTCATTAAGTTATGTTTTGTAGAAAACCTTTCTTTAAAGTGAATTTCGTTTTGTATAAATTATATCTTAATTTTAAATAATAAAGTGCTAAGATTATCACAAATAAAAGATTTTGATGCACGTCATTTATATTTATTCGTATATTCCACCCCATACTGCTAAAATTGGGAATCACTTTAAAGCATGCAGACGCAGTTAAGACAATTTGATGTAGGCCTATTCCACTTAATACACAATAAAACAATATACAATAAGATTCGTTAACATTGTGTTCTTCTAAAATGAGGGCGAGCCACAAATCCGTGAGTACAGTTTACAAACCCGTGGGAACGGATTGTGAAAGCGTGGGCACGGTTTATGAATTTGTGGGTACAGATTGCAAAAACTGAAGGCACGGTTTACAAATCTGACAGCGCGGATTAGAAACTCGTGGGTACGGTTTATTAATCCGTGGGCACGATTTGTTAAACCGAGGGAACAGTTTGAGAATTCGTGAGTACGGTTTACAAACTGAGCGAACGGATTGCCAAACCGTCGCCACGGATCGTTTTTTTTTTCTCCCAGGTGACTTCCCGGGCTCCGTAGTAAACGGTTGAGATGCTAACGGATTTTTTTTCCGAAGACAATAAAGCATTTCTATAAGTAAATATTCAACAGAAGCGTGTCAATTACAAATTATGTCAAGCACAGTTGTGTGTATTATTCGTGTGATTTAAGAAACTAAACTCACCTGAAAGCAATAAAAACACCACGAGAGAGGGTTTAGCTGCTCGTCAGTTGCAGTGGTGGCCCGCCGTTTCCATGGCGACTCTACTCCGCTCCAGTGTTTGAAAAAGCGTCTCGGACGTTCACGAGCAGGCGCATTAAAACACGTCAAAGTCACGCACGCAGCATTTACAAACATAAACATCTAGAATTAGAACATTACATAAATACAATTCTTATAAATAAAAAATATATAAATAAATATTATTATTATAAAAAAAAATTAAATCATGAATTTAAAACTCATTTTGAAGTTTATGAATTGTGGCATTTTTATAATCTAATGTGCCTAATGCGCCATGTCTCAACCACAATCGGTCCAGCTTCACACAGCCAAAACCTAGCCAGATTACTGGGCCAGAGCTGGCTCACTTCCGGTGAGCCGATGCCAGTACACAGCTGAGTGTGCCGACACTCAGCCACGATTGGCCCGATTCTGCTGGCTACCTGGGTTTCCAAGGACACAAAGACAAATATTTTTTTCAATTTTATTGGCATATGTAATTATGAAAATATCATATAAGGTTTAATTTCTTAATAAACTAAGCTGAAAGCCAGTGCACCATAACTGTTGTAAAAAATAATGGTTTTAAGCTTCTGTGTGTCTGTCTGTGTGTGTGTGTGTGTGTGTGTGTGTGTGTGTGTGTGTGTGTGTGTGTGTGTGTGTGTGTGTGTGTGTGTGTGTGTGTGAGTGCGTGTCAGCAAATTCGAGGGAAGTCTATGTTGCCGTATAAGCTAGAAAGAAGTACAAAATTGTTTGTGCGTATTTTATATAACAGGCAGGTGAAAGACTGCACAGAGAAAATATAAAAAATAAGCTATAGCCTATATCAGGGGTTTTCAAACTTTTTGTGTGTGTGGACCACTATTTGTAATCAAGAATTTCCGCGGACCACCTCATAATACACATAATAAAATATGTCTACACACAGTCCTACCTGAATTAATCTGCACCTCTAAATAGGCTTACTAGCACTAAAACTATAACTGGTCATCACATCAGTACAACAGGCTTGTTAAAAGAAAGTTTACTGCACACAACGGCTGCCACATATTTTATTTATTTATTTACTCAAGCACCCGATCGAGGGCATAATCAGGTCCATTTGAACAACAGGCTTATTTCCATAGCAATGGAGTATGAAATCTATACAGTAATAAGAACACTGGAATATAGTCAACATTTCAAAACCTTTGGCGATTTTAGGGGATTATTAATCTTCAGAGTTTTACTAGCCTACCAGGCTTGAGTTTGGCCACATTTACACATAGCCGGGTATTTAGAGAAACGAATATTTCTCCCCCTCCGTTTTCAAAAATAACATCGTGTACACAACATCGTTTTCAAAAAAGTTGTCGTTTACATCAACCCGCATAAATACGCCGTCGAGCAACATCATAATTATGCCAAACCTATGGGCGGCAGTGTAGGGAGAAGGATAAAGCCATGCAAGCCAATCAGAATCCTCAAAAAGCGACAACAACGAATAGCACGAGCGACTTCCAGTTCCTTTCAAAACAACAGACATGGCACGAGATTCGTTTGTGTGGACAGGCAGCGAAGCAAATGCAAACATGCCAAAAACGTTTGCACAAAAGTAAAAATGAGTACCACCTTAACAGCATCCATGATCAAATAGTAGCCAAACAAACTCTAAACATAGGGCGCTCACATGACGTAAGCATTTTCTGGCGCATAATGTGACGTTTGAGAACCTAAAACCCCGTTTCTCCCAGTTGACACGGCAACACATAACCGGCGTTTTCAGAAATCTCCACTTTGGCCGGAGTTTTTAGAAATAACCGTTTTCTTGGGTAAAAACGGCGTTTTCGTGTAAAGGACAGGCCAAAACGCAGGGAAATATCTGCGTTTTCCCATCGTGTAAACGGGGCCTTTGTCCACTTAACAGCACATCTGCAAAACATTTCAGAAACGCGAGATCAAGAAACTAACTGGAAATTAAAATAATAACAGGCCTTATTCATTCCATTTATAAACATTTCGTTTCATATAAACTGCCTTTGCCTAACTGTGCGTTCACACCGGACGCGAATAGCGCCTCAAATTCAAAAAGGGATCATGTCAAATTCGCGCCTGCCGCGTCTAGTGATAGGCTTGACCACTTTGTATCAATTCACGCGTCAAGAGCGAAATTGACGCGCGTAAAAACAAAAGTTTGAAGCGAAATTTCGTCCGGTGTGAACGCACCATTAAAGGCTATGCGTGTGATGTGATAATGAGAACATATTTGCCTCTGCCCTTTTCTCTTCAGAGAACCTGTTGCTATCCACCCAACCAATGTTGTTCTAACGGCACTGAATAACTTGAATGTCACGGCCGAACACCACTAGGCTATTTTAGTAATCACACAACTTGACAATTTAATTAAAATGTTATATCAATATAGGCCTACATATTCTTTTTACTTTTTTTATGGGAATTTCCTGGTAAAATGAAGGTAAAAAAATATTATTTTATATTTTATTTTGCCTTTCCACGAACCACCTGCAGTACCCTCACGGACCAGTAGTGGTCCACGGACCACAGTTTGGGAATGGCTGGCCTATATCACAACAAATTATAATATTGTTGTGATAGTTGAAAGTTATAGTTCAAGTAAGTGGAGTTCGCGTCACGTGATGTTCGTTTTTTCTGAAAATGACGTATTTGGGGTTGCGTGGGCGCCTCCGTAGATTCGTAATCAGTGGCTCTCGAAAGTGGGCGTCAAGTTTTGAGCCAGGTGGGACAGAAGATTGGTTGAAACGACTGACGTCAATGCGGTGGCGAAAAGGCAACCTATGGGATGACGAGGAGTCAGCAGTTGAAAATATTTGAATGCGTTTAGGAGTTTTCTCACAGTGGATCTGACACCTGTGAGATCAGAGATGGATATCGCGGGATTGACGCTCGTGCACAATGTTGCTAATAAACTGGATGGAATTCAAGTTCTGTTGCTTTTATATGAAAATAAATATAATCAACAAGACACCCAAAGTAGCATATTTATTTAATTCCATTCAAAATACATGTTTATCTATTTTTTTGTCTTTAATACAGACATATGTGTTTTTTTTTGTTTTGTTTTTTATAAAAATGCATAACCCATAGAGATCGCACTGTCAGAGAGTTTGGGAATATTCACACATAACGTAGGCTATACACATAAAACATGATAACAGAGTTTTAAAATCAAACATTTTAAAAGAGAACAATACATCACGGTTGTTAACCAATGAACATTAAGCTGTGTCGTCAGCAAGTCGTTTCCCATCATGCTTTTGATCAGCGCAGTCGGTGGAGAGCAACTGCGCGCGACTGCAGAATCCGACACGTCCACCTTGTGCTCGCGAGAGTTTTTTGACATACGTCTGCATGACATCAGAGCCAGGCGGACCGCACTCGGACACATTTCTAACCGGCATGCATCTCGCGCTGATCACCGGTGATCAGTTCTGCGCAGATTTTGCTCATCTCAAACAAGCCTATTTTGTTCGTCGCTTGGTGTGGACATGTGTTCGGTTTTATCAGGTATGTCCCTTTATTGTCAAAGTAAACACAAGATTGTTAAAATGGAATAGTGTTATGTTTTGTAGGTTAAGAGCGAAGGTATTTAATGGGAGATTCAGTATTTGGAAAGAAAGAAAAATAACCGTGTAATACTAAATGTGTGAAAAAGCGTTTCGACAAGCGTTGTTGTTGTTGTGGGAGAAGACGATGTATGTAAGTGATGTAAGGGAACTGTATTGGTTTCATTGAACGTACTATTTGGAGATAAAATGCGTACGTATGTGTAAGGCCTTTTGGAGTGCATGGAACTGTAAGGCGTGGGACCGAATTGCAGGGATTGGGAACATGGTAAAACTGATGTTTGTGTGTGTGTGTGTGTGTGTGTGTGTGTGTGTGTGTGTGTGTGTGTGTGTGTGTGTGTGTGTGTGTGTGTGTGTGTGTGTGTGTGTGTTCAACAGAAAAATGGCAAGGCCGAAGCAAGCATACCATGAGGTGGAGGGGTACGTGCATGAAGTGTCGCCGGTGGTGCAGGCCAAGTCGAGCAATGCGCGCTATTTTACTGCTTTACTTCAGGAGGCTGACAAAAACAGTCGTGTTGTTGTGTTCGACGTGCAGAAACACAACTGTTTGCAGTGTGCTGAGAGAGATCGGTGAGTAAGAAATTTATATATAGGATGGTGTGCGTAACAAATGGTGGTGGGGGCGGGGGACATGCAACAACGGTGAGAGAACGTGTCGTCGAAAGAAATGTCAAAATATGTTCATTGTTCAAAAATATTTAAATTGTAGCTTTGTAAGTGATGTTTCTTTGAAAACCAAAACAACACTTAAAAAGAATTGTATGCAGAGATGCATATATTGCAGGATGAAATGTAGTCTGTGCAAAAGCAACATGGCAGTGAGTAGCATGAAGATGTACATAAGGGTTTTTATGTGATTTTTATTTTTAAGCAGTACTCAAGTTGTACATGTATAAATGGACATCACAAAGTCATTCAGCGGTTATTACATGTAGAACGTTTAAATTTTAATATTGGATGTGTAGAAATGAAGTAAATTGAAATGTTAGGAACTAAGAAGAGTGTTTAAGGGAACTGTTGTTGTGTATAGTAAATGGAAGAGCAATGTGAAGCGGGAATGCAGGTTGTATTGTGCGTGAAATGCAAAAACTGAATGAAGATGTTTTGTGTGTTTTGCAGGACTCCAATGAAGCTCAGTGGTGTAGGGTTTTCACCCTCAAAGCAGACAAAGAACACCAACGACATACTTGTCAACAGCAAGTCAAAGGCGTCGATCGTTTGGCATTTGAGGACAAACCGATTCCAATCAGCACAGTCAGGGTGCTCAGTGACATCATCAAAGATCTGCGAGAGTTTCAGAGGGTAAGTGTAAAACATTTGTTTTCAAACTTCCAAAAAATGTGTTTGTGCGGAACACAAATTAAGTTGCTGACGAAATCAATGGACAAACAGAAAGCTCTTACATTTTTGATTGAAATATGTTCATGAATGTTGTAACGGTAGATGAACGGATAATGGGTATGGAATGACACTGTTTGTTTTTGGGTTAACTACCACTTTAAAGGAATATAACCAAAAATTAAAATTCTGGCATCATTGACTCACCCTCTTCAGCTAAACGCAAAATAAGATATTTTGAATATTGTCGACAACCAGACAGTTTGTGCACAACACTGACTTCCATATTGGGGGAAAAATACTATGGAAGTCAATGGGGTCCATCAAGTCTTTGCTTATTCAGAATCTTCAACATATTTCATTTTGTATTCAGCAGAAAACCTATTACATACAGGTTTGTCATTTACTCACCCTCAAATTATTTCAATTATAATGTTTGGGTGAGCTATGCTATTCTTTTAAAGAACTGTATAGTAAATTATTAAAATAGGGTGCCGAGAGAAACGGGGGATGTGGAAAAAGTTGTAAACTTCAAAAGGTGCTGCACTTAAAAAAAAATAAAAATAGTGGAATCATGTAGGCATAAGAGAAAAGGTGTGTAGGCCATTAATGAGATTACAGATATTATAAGCGTCTAATTGGAGACAAACATTACATGTTATGTTACTATGAATGTACATAAAGTAGTATCCCAACAGTGATTATTTGTACATTTATTTTTGTAGGTCACGGTCAACATCAAGATGATACATGCTTTGGAGGAGACGAAAGAGTGTCGTAGTTGCGGATGCCAATGACTTGCTGTTGCTCACTCTCTGGGGTCAGCATGACCTGGTGCAAGGCTCCTGGTACAGACTGGACAACGTGTCTGTGAGACAGTTCAAAGGAATGGCCACGCTGAACACCACCGCGCAGACGACCATCAGCCAGATAGAAGATTGTGGTGCAGCTAAAAAAATTCACAGACACTGACCTGCAGACAGTGGTGGGAGAAATAGTGGACGCAGAAGTGAAGGTGGAGCACTTTTGCCCTAAACACCACTTGTTACAAACAATAAATTCAAGTACTTTGATGACTCGCTGCAACGAATGCCTAGCATTTTGCAAAACAACCAAAACAAAAGTTGAGTTTCGAGGCCATGTCAGCATTATGGTCAAATCTGCACTGCAAAAGATTCATCTAGATGATGTGCAGATTCGCGATATACTAAGATTGGAGGCAGGTGAATCGGTCGATTCCCACAGTCTGGTTGCAGACATTCTTGTGCACGACGACATGTGCATCCAAACATGGAGAGAGTTTGTTGTTAAAGTCTCCTTTACTGACAAAAGTGCCAGCAGCAGTTCAGGACCGTCTGTAGCAGTGGAAGACACGGCACACAAAACGACACCAGTGGAAGACACGCCACAAAAAACAACAGAAGATTCTGCCATTGAGTTAGAGGGAGAAGACGCTGCAGACCTGGACGCTTTGTTTGAAGGACTATAAAGGACCACTTGCTTGCACCACTGGCAAGGTGCTGTTGAACTGTAACAGTGCCCTTGATACTTCTCATCTGTTACAAGTGTCCATTGCTCTGTTTTATTTTTATTTTATTTTGTGATTTGCCTTTTCAATAACTTCTGTCTGTTCAACTGTCTGTGAAATCACATAGCACTGTGTGGCTTGATTGTTTTAAATAAGAAATTGTGTTGCAGGGAAACTAACATTGTTGCCATATTTTATTTATTTTTAAATTGTTGTATTTTAAAATATTTCAATCAAAGCAGACCTGAATCTGTTAACTGTACAACAGCAATATAATGTACAGCAAAGCTGAGAAAACTAACAAGAGATTTGTCAAATGTCTGCAATAAAAATGTGTGCATTCAGCAAATGTTGAGTTTATTTTTTTCTACTCATTTTGTATATGTTTCAGGTTTTACAAACAAAAGTAAATAACAGCTTATGGCAAGTATATTGTGTATAATAATTTTGCTGCTGATATTCCTGTAAATGTAAAATGAGGCAGAAAATGCTCGCTGCAGATGTTGAAGGGTAATTTTTGGGTAAAAAATGCTTAGTAAAGATACCTTAATGATTTAGTACAGTTAAAACCTATTATAAGAAAGACCTAATGCATGATCATCTTCGTGTAGCATATAGAAAAAGCAATAAACAAATGTTACAAGGTGTTAACTAGATGCAAAAGTTTGTTAATAATAATGAATTATAAAAAAAAAATTAATTACTACACTTGATTTCAAGACTTCAGATGTATTTGTGGGTTTTGCATTGTCAAAAATTGATAAATCTTGTGTAGTTTTAAACAATAAAATAGACACTAGTGAGTATTTCTGCAGTGATTTGGATCATATAATGTCCATATAAACTGGACTCTCTAGATCAATAATTATCAGAAAAAGCTGATTATCAAAAACTTCTTCATTTGAATGGCTATAATAGGGTCAGTTCAATATGTAGCCTTGACCAAATGTCCCCCAAAAGCCTATATCTTTTAAAAGAATGTTCATATCTTCTTAAAAACAAGTCAGAACATGAAAAATCTATCAAATGATATTCATATTGTGTGGATGAGTGTAACACCACATGATTACTAGTTTTCAGTATTGGGAAACAAACAAATGCTTTAAAAAGCAATCTTTTTTTCTATTTTTTTTTCTTTTTACATTATTAGATCACAAAGGAATTCCTATAGACCAATAAATATATTTTCTCAATAACATATCCCAAAATATTAAAACATATTTGTATTTGTGTGTGTATGTTTATTTGTGTGTGTGTGTGTGTGTGTGGGTCGGTGTAAACATGCATTATTGAGTTAACGTGGACAAACTGGTTAGCTTTAGTGCAGAAAACTGGTAGCCTGACGTCGTCATACTCAGATTCTAGTCAGAATGTGAGTCTGATACTGCTCCATTGAGCTTTGATTATGGGGCGTGTTTCAACCGAATCAGGAAGGAAAATGCCTCTGCACTCAATTGGATAGACCTACAACCAATCAGAGCAACGGAGTAAGTTTCATTCATGTTTCCGATCGACAAATGCCTTGATCGCGGTTCTCTGTTCCTCTTTTGAAATGAATGCACTGTCGATATCTTCTATAACAGACGCGATGGCGGAATCTACACATGATGTTTCATAAACAAATGGCCAAATGGTTTCATAAACAAACCGAGGCCGGAGCCTCTCCTCGGACAGCACGTCAAATATGCATTTATTCTATCTGACTTATTTGTAAGTGTGAACTCGTGAAATCTCAATTCTCCAGCGGCTGTCGTCTTTGTTGTTAACGAATTCAACCCAAGCGCTCGTTGGTGACGTAGATGATTACGTTGCTCATCTGTCCATCATCGTATAAAGCCCGCCCTGACAATTTGATTGGTCCGAACAATTTTTGTTCGGGCATAATAGCTCCTCAACGGAGCGAGTCCAGACCGAACTTCCCGAACAAAAAATGTTGTGGGCGGGGCTAAGTTCGGCTGGCATCCAGGCTAGAAAACTGGTGAAAATCATGAAGTTTAAAGTGAAAGTGAGCCAATAAGTGGTCTTCTAGTGCCCACTGCTGGCCATTCTACTTATTCCTTGGCTAGCTTCAATTCAAATGTGGTGTAATTTGCCCTGGGCATTCCAGAGATAAAAGCCCGAAAATATTTTCATTTGAACGGTCATAACTCCCGGCCCCAATCGCCCAAAAACACCTTGATGGTCTCATTCAACAGGGCTCCTCAAGCACTATCTATGCTCTGAGTTTCAGAATTTTTTGCCTTCTGGTTCCCTTTAATATTTGGCCACTTCTGTACAATAGAATGCAGCCACTGTAATTTCTTGAACAAGAAACTATAGGGTCTAGGCACTTGCCGCTTGCGCTGCTGCGTTCCAAAAACTTTATCAAGCCTTTTAACATGTGCCTCGGAGAAAATATTCATGAATATGATAACGAACTTCACCAAATTAGCTGAGCACATGCGCCATATTATTCTAAAGAAGCGTGCAAACTTTTATGGAGATCAAGCCATCAATGGAGGTGTCTGTATTGGCTGTAAATGGTATTTTCCATCTATGATCATATAATGTTCATATAGTAATGTTCAAAACCAGTGCAGTGCAATTCTCTGGACTCTCTAGATCAATAATTATCAGAAAAAGTATAACTTCTTCATTTGGATGGCTATAATAGGGTCAGTTCAATATGTAGCCTTGACCAAATGTCCCAAAAGCAAACATGTTAAAAACCTACTTTTGCGAACTAGTCCTAGGTTTTTCGCCTGATCGGAACCAGACCAGTCTAGGACAGTTCTCTGGACTCTCTAGATCAATAATTATCAAAAAAAAGTTGAACTTTTGCATTTGGATAGCTATAATAGGGTCATTTAGAAAAGGGGCATGGCAAAATACACTAAAAAGCCTATAAATCATAAATGAAAACTCAGAACTTCACAAAAATTGGTGAGCATATGTAACATAACATCATTAACAAGCATGCAAAGTTTTATGGAGATCGGACGATAGGTGGAGCTATAACTGTTAAAAAGCTTTAAAACCATATGGTACATTGCCTGTATTGGCTGTAAATGGTGTTTTCCATCTATTATGTCAGTGGTTACATGCGTGCTAAATAAAACTTAATAACTTTTGATGCTTTTGTGCTTAAAAACCTTAAAGGCCTTAAAGCCACAGTATGGAACTTTTCTCCACTAGGGGTCGCTAACCTCTTTACAATAACAAAGGCGTAGTTTGATGACGCAACACATGCTAAGAATTATGGATGTTGGCGTCAACGTCAAGCTGACCGATCTAATAATGGTTATGGTTGACTGAATACATCGATGCTTTTATCATGACTGTGATATGAAGCAGTTCGGGATTGCTAAGAGACAGCTATCAGCTCCACACACGACGCGAGTCCCGCGGATATAAAAGGAATGGACATTTCATTGTACCGAACTACACGCAAGTGCAGAATTACAACTAACAGGTCAGTTTATTAGACAAATTAAACTTGTGAGGTAACGCAGCGCTGTTTCATTGGTCTAACATTACACTATCACACTAAACTGCATTTAAATGTGTTGAAATGTATGTGTTAGTTTGTCTGTATGAGACTAGCAGTAAGCTAGATCAACATTAGAATAACATACAGATCATATTCTAACATTTTATCATTGTTGAACTATAAAACATTGATTAGTTTTATGTAAATGTGATCACCTGTTTAACACTAGAAGTCCCAGAGTTTTGTAACCCTCCTTTAGCCAAGTGGATGCTAACTGGTTAGTCTTTTGGCTATCATTAGCATCAATTCATGTGTAAATGTGGTCATTACCTGAGCAATCAGCAGGGGGGTTGGGGGTGTGTGTGTGAATGGTTGCTGGTGGCTTGTTTGTATGTGGGGGGGAGGGAGGGCTGCTAAAAGCAGAGAACTTGATTGACCATGTCTCACATTGGCATGTAGGGTCTTGCCCAGGTGTAAACAGGTATGAATTAGCACATCTAATTGCATGCAGCTTGCTCTCAAATGAGAGGTAATTCCTTTTGTGCTGAGGTGGGTAAAATCTCACTGCACATAGCCTACTACTTCAGTGCCCTCAAGAATTCTGTGGTGTACGAACCTCCTATCCAAGAAAAGAAAACGCAGACAAGACTCACCACTCGGCAGGCCTTGGAAATGATCCTGAGTGAAGTAAACCCTTGTGACTCAGATGGAGAAGACATAGAACTTCAGCCGGATTCGGACTCAGAGCTGTCTGATCTGTCTTCAGGTTAAGTTTAATTTCATATTATTTCCTATTTCATTTCAAACCAGTAAGTGGAAAACACCAAAAAAGCAGAGTGGAGTGACATAAATATTTACTCTGCCTTTTTTGTATTGTCCACTTTTTTGTTTGTACTACTTAGCAGACATTCACTGCCATCTGAAGTGCAAAACATTATTAGTTGTTTCTTTGCTTTAGTTGTATCTTTTTATTTAGGAAGATATTTCAGACATTATTCCAATACAGAGAAGGAGATACTGGAATTATTATTAGTATCTATGCATGCATTTGTGATATCTTTTGACTTTTTCATTGCTCACAATTTGAATTTGTTCACACTGCAGATGAGGAGACTGCTCCTCAACCAAAAAAGAGAGCCCGTTTGGGGACTGACCTGACAGAGACAGCGAAAGATGGCACAGTGTGGCGTGAAGAACAGGTGGGGATGCGTCTCCCTTTCACCCCAATAAAAGCGTACGCTGCAGATGGAGAGCCAACGGCTAAGGCCAGGAAAAGTATCTCGAGTCGCCTTCAGAGCTTCCTGCGTTTCATAGCATTCAAGAATGGGACTATTCAACATGCACAGGAAACGGAGCATGTTCATTGGTTCATGGCCCTCCCTGAACTAATGGCATTTATTGCAATTGTCATCTTGCGGGGGCTTACCAAGGTTCCATCACTACGTGACTGCTGGTCAGCAAACCTGGGAAACCCACATATCATTGGAACAATGCCGCGAAACCGCTTCCAAGACATCATGCGACACCTACGCTTTGATGACAGGTCCATCCGGAGTGATCGAGCAAAGACTGATAAGTTTGCTGCAATTTCCAGTGTGTGGGGATCATTTGTCACCAATTGCATCACGTCCTACAACCCTGGTCTACATATCACCGTTGATGAACAGCTTTTCCCGTCAAAGACTCGCTGCTGTTTCCTGCAGTATATTGCAACTAAACCTGACAAGTTTGGGATCAAGTTTTGGGTGGCTTGCGACCTAAAATCCAAGTACATTTGTAATGTCCTCCCATATCTTGGCAAGGACCCTAGTCGTCCCAGTGGAGAGAGACTGTCTGAAAATGTAGTGATGAGGCTGATGGAACCATTCCTAGACAAGGGCAGAAATGTTACCACGGACAATTTCTTCACATCGCTGTCACTTGCGCATGAACTTCTTAGCCGGAAAACCACCATCCTCGGCACAGTCAACAAGATTCGCCGGAAAATCCCTCAATCCGCTAGACACACAGATCGCAATGAATTCACCACTCAGGTATGTTGCAGGTCTTTTGTGGTTCTATGTTTATGTGTTTGTAATTTTTAGAATCAACACCGCCAAGTGTGTCATTGTGTGTAAAAGTGCTATGAAAATAACAATTTATCTTATTTATTAGGTGTTTTCAACCACTGCTGCTACGCTGACGGCGTATGCAGCCAAACGGAAGAAGACCGTCTACATTCTTAGCAGCGTGCACAGCGTGATTCAGACTGATAATACCACCAAAAGGAATCCAAACACTGTCACCCTTTACAATACCACAAAGTGCGGCGTGGATGTGATGGACCAGATGGTGCGGGAGTACACTGTCCGCACAGGGACACGGCGCTGGCCAGTTGCCGTGTTCTATAGCATGATTGACATGGCAGCACTGAATGCACATGTGCTGTATCAACCATGCACCGGAAGGCAGGAAAGACGGGTGGACTTCCTGGTGGAGCTTGCAAGAGAGTTGGCTAACTCTCATATGTGTGCGAAGAAGGCAAGAAAAGAACAATTGCTTCGGACACAACCCTCCACACCTAGCCCTGGAAAAAGAGCCATGTGTCAGGTCAAACACCAATGCAAGAACAATCATGCCACTGTGCGACGTGTTCACTGCTACAGATACACATGTGGTAAATGCAGACGGGAGATACCATGGCAGTGCCAGGATTGTGAGTGATTGCTGGAATGTTACTCACTCACTTTTTAATATTATTTGTAAATATGTGTACAAATGGTTGGTTTCTTTTTTATTTTATTTTGTACTGTTTTTATCAATAAATCTCAGCAACAAAGGAAAAAAAAAACATGTGTGTTGATTTCTCCCTAAGATGGCAAAGTGATGCACAAGTTTCCTTGAAGTGGCTCAGCATGGCCCCACATCGTTTACATAACAAAAGCAACTGTTAACAGCTGATTAAGGATATTAGCCTAAAGCCTTCCAGCCCATCGGCTGTCCTGCGGGTTTTATAGGTAGAAAAGCCAAATGGCTGCTCTCTGGGACTTCTAGTGTTAATAAAGTACATGTAGGAGCAGTCGAAGTCTCGGACGTGGAGCTCTCGTTTATATACTGTCTATGGGAGCTCTCGGCATCTCGAAAACACCGCGCTGATATTGATTCTCGTTTTAGTTCTCCTGTTTTATCCAAAGTCTGCTTGCCATGGTCCATAATGTTTGAACGAAACAACAACAGCTTGCAGATAGGCATTGCGAACTCCACAGTTGTCTGCGTCTGTCGCTTTGGTTAAAGCTGCCGTCGGCAACATTTTTTTGATCAAATTCAGTGAAATTGACACTATAATCCGACAGAACAACATAAATAAGGTGGTTTTAGAAAAAAACCCGAGCTTCTAACTCCACCTGGAGCATGTTATTTGTTTTGCAAAAACCCACCGCTCCCGTCTCATCGGGTCCAATCAGCGCAGGGGGGTGTGAGATCTGACTGTCAATCACAGGTCGTGCACACGCGTCAGATTCCCTCTCCCTCGCGCAGATGCACACGACACGCCTGAAGATTGTTCGAAGCGTGATGGCGGAGAGAAAATCTACTAACAAGCTTCCAATTCCTCGGTTATTGCTATCTATGGATAGATTAGCCAGGGCAGCCTACCTCCGAGTCCATGGTGTTGATCAATGCTGAAGAGACGCGCGTTCACAGAAAATCAGGTACACACGCACTGGCGCTCGTTGGTAGTGGGGGAGGGGCATGAGAGTTGTAAACATTCAAAATTTTGGCTAAGTCCACTCAATCTGCCAGACTTGCTGACTGCAGCTTTAATCAGAGGGCTCTGCTCATAGCTCTGGTTACCATGGCAGTACGAGCTGAAACCAGGGACAACGCGGATATGACGCCATTGACTGCGACAAAACGGAAATAAAGAAACGTCCCGTGTCTAAAAATTAAATTAAAATTTCTCCTGGTTTGAAAGTTGTTGGAAACAGTCGGGATAATGTAAGTACACAACTAAAAAATATATATACATAGATATAGTGATTTTTGCTAATTTTAAAGCAAAAAAGTTACATATTGTGCCTTTAATAGCTTGAACCCTGATAAATGCTGCTTGCAGCTTTAATTTCTCTTTGTTTTTCTCTTGCCCCGTCTCTTCCCCATCTAAAACTCAGCTTTGACCAATATAGGCTTTTCATTTTTTTCATGTTTTTCATTTTTGTCAGTCAGTCAAGAAAGTAAACATAGGGTCAACTGATAGGTTGATTTACGAATAATTTTCTAAGACACGTTCATTTACTGAAAGCGACTAGGAAAGCAAGTTAACTAACTTTATTAAATTCATTCACAATATGTAGGCTACACATTCATTATTGATCTTATGGCTAATACAGGTCTTTATGTAGCACACGTGTCAAATAATATTGCACTTGTTACTAATATTACCCTTAGGCCAGTAGGTTCGACTATGGAGGTGTAATAAAGACAACATTGTTTAAATAATAAAGAAAATCTTTGTATTTAAATGAACTATTGAAGTAATTGTTGATTTTCAAAACAAACAAAAATCCATCCATCTTCCTACGCTTATCCGGGGGCAGCAGTCTAAGCAGAGATGCCCAGACTTCCCTCTCCCTAGACACTTCCTCCAGCTCTTCCGGGGGGACACCGAGGCGTTCCCAGGCCAGCCGGGAGACATAGTCCCTCCAGCGTGTCCTAGGTCTTCCCCGGGGTCTCCTCCCAGTGGGACGCACCCGGAACACCTTCCCAGGAAGGCGTCCAGGAGGCATCCGGAACAGATGCCCGAGCCACCTCAGCTGACCCCTCTCGATGTGGAGGAGCAGCGGCTCTACTCTGAGCTCCTCCCGAGTGACCGAGCTTCTCACCCTATCTCTAAGGGTAGAGACCGTGTGACGGTCCTCTATGGATCAGTCTCGTCGTGTATGTGGAGCATCTGCACAAGGGGAAACCAAAACGAATCAGGAATGGCATGACATCGCAGACAGAGAATAGAACAGCCCACAGCAGTTAACAAAAGTTCTGCTCTTTTTTATTAAACTGGTTTAAATGTGATCGTATAGTGGAATGATTCTTTTTTTTAACAAAAGTACAAATATACATGTTTCACAATTCTTTGTCTTTTCCACAGTAAAATGTACATTTTAAAATAAAATAAAATAAATAAAATATCCAACTTCTAAAGCATATTTTTGCCATATGAAAACACAGTATATAAAACAGCAAAGTGTTTTCAACAGGAATATTGCTGTTATAACATACATTTTTCACATAACAAAAATAAACATCAAATTCAATATATTACCTGCACAAGGGGAAACCAAAACGAATCAGGAATGGCATGACATTGCAGACAGAGAATAGAACAGCACACAGGTAAATCAGACGGAGGAATAGCATTAGCAGCAGCCATGCAACATATGCTACATTTAACATTCAACTCTAAAACTAATGACTCACTCGACGTCAAACAAACGGCATTCATCTCTTAGTTACATCACAACAAAAATACAGTGAAAGAAAACATTGTGTAGTGAGATTTAAAGCATTTAGGCTATTATTGTCTTTGCAGCATTTAACATGCGACTTACCACAGCAGTTATCAAAAGTTCTGATGTGGATTACCCAGAATTCGCTATTTTTAGCACCGTGGCGCAATACCAAGTGACGCCAGCAGACGGCGCTGTCCCCATTTATGCAGGAATTTAACCCTTTCACGCATAGTGGTCACTACAGTGGACAGCTATTAAAAAAGCATTTTCTTGAATTTGCACAGGTTTTTATGGCAAAGTTGCACATCAACCTCTTCAGTGGACCCTGGTGCATCATCCTATAAATTGCAACAAAGTGGCAAGCCGTTGTGTTTCGATTTTTTTCCCCCTCCAAACCAAGATGGCCAAGGGTCAGTCAGACATGCCAAGTTGCTCTGGAATATCCACCCATTCCTTCTATCCTATGAGACTCTTGTAGGTAAAAAGAAATATTGCAGCATCAAGCAATATCTAATGAGCCATATCACAGTAAAATTTTCCAAGTTTTGATTTTAGATTGAGAGAAAACTCTGATTAATCACATGTCCACTGTAGTGGACGTCATGCATCCAATGGCTATATTTCAGCTACAATTCATAATTATAATGTGAATATTGTTTTTGAAACTTTTTTTTCAGTGACTTTTTTTACTGAAAATAAATGTATTTGTATTATTAGAATGTAATTTTCATTGACATCGAAAAAAGTCATGTGATTACATGTATGACACTTGTAATGCATTACTTGTTAAATCAAAAAGTAATCTGATTACGTAATGCACGTTATTTTGATGCGTTTTTTTACTCATAACATCAAAAAGTAATCTGATTACATAATGCATGTTACTTGTAACGCTTTTCCTTCCTCATAACACCAAAAAGTAATCTGATTATGTAATGTGCGTTATTGTAATGCATTTCTTTACTCATAACATCAAAAAGTAATCTGATTACGTAATGCATGTTACTTGTAATGCGTTTCTTTACTCGTTACATCAAAAAGTAATCTGATTAGGTAATGCATGTTACTTGTAGTTGATTATTTGTTAGATCAAAAAGTAATCTGATTAGGTAATGCATGTTACTTGTAACACATTACTTTACTTGTAACATCAAAAAAGTAATCTGAATGCATTATGCATGTTACTTGTAATGCGTTACCCCCAACACAGATCATTTCAGATGAGATTGAAAAAACATATCGCTAGGCTTTCTCAGAGGAGGGCTATGATAGAAATGTGCATGTCCATCTTGAACATAATCAGAATGATCAGCTAATAAGGGTAAATCTCCATACTCTGGTGCACTGGAGGGAGCATCTGAGTGGTTTCCACAGTTGTAATTTTCCACAGGCTGTAGAAAATTCTGATGGAATCACGTCCTCATGTTCTGATATCTAAGATACGCGAAGTGCAACTTGTATGAAGTTGTATGAAGCCTTTGCAATATTTTGCATTTATATTTTTGTATATATTTTATAGTTTTCACATGATTTGATATAATTGCATTGATTAGTTTGTTAAATTCACATACTTTATCTGTTTGATTATTGTCTTATATGTAATACAGTATATCTTCAGTTTAAACCATAACCGCATACTGTCCACTCAAGTGGACATCTGAAGATCTCTTTGAAAAATTTGTAAAAAAATAAAATAAAAAACAAATCTTGTTTTTCATGCCCTAAGAGCAATAAAAACACATAGGGAAAAAATCCTGACTGAGGTTATCATAATTCATGCATGAAAGGGTTAACAAACTATATACAACCCGTTACACCCGCCATATGGAGATCCAGAGAGACATACAGTGGGGCAAAAAAGTATTTAGTCAGCTAGGGCTGAAACGATTATTCGACATTGTCGACAACGTCGATAATAAAAAATTGTCGACAAAATATCTTGTTGTCGAGTAGTCGTTTGATCTCACGTGACCTAATGTAAGGGTCTGCAATATCGCGATTTGACCGCTACGGCGCTGTAGCGCTAGAGTGCGGGGGGTAATAATATCCGTTAATAATCTGCGTTAATAATCTGTTACACAGAACTTTATTATATTAAATATTAATAAAAAATTACACACCTTCACAAAATCCAAACATTCAGTGTAAGAGTAAAAAAATGACATAACATTATTTATAGTAAGTTTATTTGATTCACAGCTTATTTAGAGTTTTGACCTCGACAACCCAACTGCATTTACCGCAAACAGTCTAATAGATTATTACATCGATTCGTCGAGTAATCATATAAGAAATACTTTTGCTTGGCAGCAACACAAACTCACCGCCCAACCAGGCGGAGAACAATAACAACAAACGTACATGTATACAAAAAAATTGCCTTTAAAAGAAATTTGCGTTAATTCGTTATCACGTTAACTTTGAAAGCCCTACTTATTTAATTTTTCTTCTCAGATTTCAACATGAACACTAAATATCTCATACATGTTTTTCTTTGGCGTAATTGGGAGCGTGTCAGGATCGAATGAATTACATTGTGCTTTCACTAACAGTCATTCTTTTCTCTCCTATATGGATGTCCCAAACATGCTTTTTTTCTCTTAAATATTATCTGCTAATGTCTAGTCCAATCTGATACTTTTACCTAAATATTGATTAAATATGTATCTGAAACAATGGGAAATAACAACTATAGATACTGACTCTGACACACCTTTTTTTCTAGCTACTTGATCCAAATACTTAAGGTCCTTGTTCAAAAATCTTAATTTGATAACTGTAATTACTGATGTAATATGAATGATTAACTTGGAGAATGTCATTCGCCCAAATTGTGAATGTGAATTTTTCACATACATTTTTTCACTTTTGCATCACTAGCAGACTGTAGTGGACAAAACAGAGTTCAGTCAACAAAAGCCCTATTCGCACGGGATTAGTATTACCCTGGACCTCTGTAATTAAGAAATTACCCCCTGACGTCTGTGTTTTTGGTGGCTCATTCACACGGGCAAATAAATGTTCGTAATTCCCTCGAGTTTACGGACTTTACAGCGTGCACCCACCCATTCACACTTCACTAGCTGAACGTGCTGAAACGAAGATCGCGCTGCAGTATTGCAATTCAAAAAAAGAACTTATTTAAAACCAATTTATTAGAGAATTTTTATATATATTAGCCTATAGAATATCATATTATTGTATAAATATATAATATATCTTCTTTTTCTTTTATTCTTTGTCCATATTTACAACAAGCCTGCCTGAAGAAGGTATTATAAATACCGAAACGTCGCGATAGGCTTGTTCTTCTATTCATTTTATTTGGTTTATTTCATTTTATATCATTTTTACTCTTTTACACTTTGATTTCTTGAGATACTTACAGGATGGATGTCCTGTCTCTTCAGCGCGTACACAACATCCATGGCGGTGACGGTCTTTCTCTTGGCGTGCTCGGTGTAGGTGACGGCATCGCGGATCACGTTCTCCAGGAACACCATCAACACTCCGCGAGTCTCCTCGTAGATCAGACCAGAGATGCGCTTGACGCCGCCGCGGCGCGCTAGACGACGAATAGCGGGTTTGGTGATTCCTTGGATGTTATCGCGCAAAACTTTACGGTGACGCTTAGCGCAAAGAATTGCTCCACGATACAGACTACTAAGTTACACTTCCACAAAAAGCGTCCAAACTTTCCAAAAGAGCTTCCATGTTGCGCCAAAATGCTTAATTTGACGTTTCCATGACAACGGTCCGAGTTGAGCTTCCGGATCACGTCTTTACTGTAGTTTGTTTTCTCTTTTGCAGCACTTCATAGTTTTTATTGGAGAAAAACTATAATCGGATTGGAGTAGGGCATATCGAGAGATTTTATTGTTAATATAGTTTTAATACAGACGTAAAATGGACTGTTAAACGGCCCATAATAATAATAATAATAATTATAATAATAATAATTCGTTACATTTATATAGCGCTTTTTTTCTAGGCACTCAAAGCGCTTTACAAGGAAGGGGGAATCTCCTCAACCACCACCAATGTGCAGCATCCACCTGGATGATGCGACGGCAGCCATATTGCGCCAGAACGCCCACCACACACCAGCTTACTGGTGGAGAGGAGACAGTGATGAAGCCAATCAGTATATGGGGATGATTAGGAGGCCATGATGGACAGAGGCCAAGGGGCAAATTTGGCCAGGATGCCGGGGTTACACCCCTACTCTTTTTCGAAGGACATCCTGGGATTTTTAATGACCACAGAGAGTCAGGACCTCGGTTTAACGTCTCATCCGAAGGACGGTGCTCTTTTTGCAGTATAGTGTCCCGATCACTACACTGGGGCATTAGGTCCCACACAGACCACAGGGTGAGCACCCCCTGCTGGCCTCGCTAACACCTCTTCCAGCAGCAACCTGGTTTTCTCAGGAGGTCTCCCATCCAGGTACTGACCAGGCTCAGCCCTGCTTAGCTTCAGTGGGCAACCAGTCTTGGGCTACAGGGTGATATGGCTGCTGGGTTATAATGGTTATTACGTTCTTTAGGAAACGATAGGCTCACAGAAAAACAGCCCAAATCACAGACATGGGGATTCGCACGGGACTGGTATTTTCAGAGGACCCCTGTGTTGGCCGAAATACGGTAGGTAATTTTCGGGGGAATTTTTACAGACATTTTTACAGACATGGCAGATTCGCACGGGATAAAAATCACAGACGACCTCCGCGATTATTACAAATTACCGGAGGTCCCTAGGTAATACTAATCCCGTGCGAATAGGGCTAAAGACAGTACAGTTATGAAAGTGTCAGAGTTTGAAATCTCCATTAAAAATTGCCCAGATTGGCCTTGATACTGATTATATATTTAGGATCCGCTTGGGCCATCTTTTAGTTTACTGTTGTATGACTAATACGTCGTAATTGTTATTTTCTGCATTTTGTGTTTTTCTGGTTTTCAGAGAGTCAGGTTACAACTACTCAGAGGGAAGAGAATGACACAGCAGTGCCAGATGTCAGTCATAGCAAGTCCCAAAAGAGGGATAAAGGTTAACTTTTTAGATATCTCAAAATTATTTACATTTTGATCAATATGCCCTTTGTCTGTTTCATATCAAACTTTGTTACTGTATCTTAAAGATTGACTGCTAAAAACTGTAATGTTTATGTGCCACATTCTTTTTGTTATAACCAACCTGTACAGGTCGTCAGCCTTTCAAGAGAAGGATGTGGGAGAAAGAGGAGATCCTTGCTGTCGAGAAGCACATGATGTCCTTCATCACTTCATGCCGTGTTCCGGGAAAAAGTGACTGTGATAAGTGCCTTGAACTGGAGAAAGTAGCACTTAAAAACAGAAATTGGCTGGCCATTAAGTTCTACATTAAGAATCGAATCACAGCTCTCAAGAACAAAGTTTAAAATGTTTCTGTTGGCACTTGTTATGCTTGTTATGTCACGTTTAAATTATAACGTGTTGTTCATTTAAGACGTTGTTGAATGTTGGAATTAGATAGGTGGTACCCAGCACTAAGACACGTTAAAGGGTTAGTTCACCCAAAAATGAAAATTCTGTCAGTAATTACTCACCCTCATGTCGTTCCAACCCCGTAAGACTTTCGTTCATCTTCGGAACACAAATTAAGATATTTTTGATTAAATCTGAGAGCTGGATCACTCCTCCATAGGCTTCTAAGGGATTGGAACTTGCTGGCCCAGAAAAGTTATTAAAGACATCGTTAATATAGTCCAAGTGACTACAGTGGCTCAATCTTAAGTTTATAAAGCGACGAGAATACTTTTTGTGCGCAAAAAACCCCCAGACTTTATTCAATTATTCATTTCCTTCTCTCTGGGCCTCGAGTGAGTTCACGTAGTATAACATCGTAGCGCTTCTGTGTTGTACATCACACACATGACCAGCGTCGCCCAATAGTGAGCCTACGTGTGACGTATAACACAGACGCACTGCGCTAAAACACTATGTGAACTCACTCGAGGCCCAGAGAGAAGGAAATGAATAATTGAATAAAGTCGTTATTTTTGTTTGTTTATTTGCGCACAAAAAGTATTCTCGTCGCTCGATAAACTTAAGATTGAGCCGCTGTAGTCACTTGGACTATATTAACGATCTCTTTAATAACTTTTCTGGGCCAGCAAGTTTCAGTCACATAGAAGCCTATGGAGGAGTGAGACAAGGCTCAGATTTAATCAAAAATATCTTAATTTGTGTTCCGAAGATGAGCGGAGGTCTTACGGGGCTGGAACAACATGAGGGAGAGTGATTACTGACAGAGTTTTCATTTTTGGGTGAACTAACCCTTTAAGATGATGCTTGTAAAAAGAGCCTGCGAGTGTTTAATAGAGTTAAGATGACTCAATATTCCAGCAGTTGAAATTAAAATTTTGCAGTCAGTCTATTGTTGTTACTATTTGTTGGGATTTGTGTCCTGTAAAATGCTGACCTTAATTGTGACCTTTGTGTTACAAGGCTTCATATTACACTATTGCTAATCACAAACAAGCTCAGACATCCTGAAGAAAGGGACTTATTTTCTGACAAAGGGAGTATGGAAACAGTTTACTTAGGTTGCACTTAGCAACTACACAACAGCATGTTGACTAATAATATAATAATACTCTACCGGCCCACCTTTTCAACCTTACCAGTATATAATATAATTAGGTTGTACAATTACATAACACCAATTTTGCCAGAAATTATGCTCCAGTAAATATCTTGGCACATGACAGTTGTAATTGGCTCTCAAAGTAAGTTTAACCTGAATGTGTGTCAAGTGGTACCCAGAAGACTGAAAAACCAGATAGTGTGTATATGTGGACCCCATTAATAACTAAATACCTGACAAGTCCCCAGGTATCGGTTCCTAGTCAGGTCACGGAACTCTACTTGGTCTGAATCATCATTTGATGTGACATCTGTGTTTATGACCACTCCAGTATGCTTCCTGATTTTTTTTTTGCTGCTGTCCAACCTTCAGAAAGGGTGGTTCCCAGAATGCATGATCCTGTCAGGTGGCCACACAATGCCACAAAGACAAGGATGTGTGTGTGTGTGTGTGTGTGTGTGTGTAAGTGAGTAAGTGAGTGAGTGAATTTACTAATACATACGTGAGAAAATATTAGATGTCACAAGTATAGTCTTTACATGATGACCTCACAGTAAAATCCTCCACAGCTCCGGGTAGCTGCATATGACTATAGATGAGGACCGCCTCACAGTAATATCTATAAAGTGTCCTATCTGCATTGCTGATTTTACGGCCCACCTGGAGGTCCTCTTGTATTCTTTCCACGTCATTCTTTGCCAGATGTATTATTGAATGATGTGGAAAAACATCAGAAGAAGACCCGATAGACCGTCTGTATGGATTAAACGGGACAAAACAGACAGAATACTTAAGACACCACCCTTAAGATTATGTGATTAATAACAGTGTTATTAAAGCTTTTATTCTGAGATGACGAAGTCGCACTGAAAACAATGCCTGCAAACTATAATGCACTTACGTTTGACAATGAGATGAAATAAGATTGTCAGCAGAGGGAGATTTGGGCGATGACAAAGGAGCTTCTCCGCCGGGGTCCATGTCAGGCTGGTTACTGACCAAAAACCCACGACGAATAAGCTCCTTTGTCAATGTCACCTGATAACCCCTATCAGGAAATATTGTGCAAATATCGCCAAAATCCCAGATCCTTCCGGTACGGATCCACTCCCTAGCAGAAGCCTCTGCTCTCTGGACCTCTGCTGCCCTTTCAGCATCTGTGCTGTCTTTCAAGCAGACAGTGGCCAGATGTGAACTGCAATGTCCTCCTGCGGCTCGTGGCACTGCAAGCAATGAATAGGAATGCTTTCAAACGATCTAGAAAGCTCGATGGTGTTTTAAGCCCCCAATGGCTCCGTAGAGGCAGCTAACCCTACCCTCAACCTTACACCTACCCATCCCCTCGCTGCCGTTGGGGGCTTAAAACACCAAACACCATCTGGAAAACAAAAACATGATATAATACATACAAATTAAACAATCATCTGAAAGAACGATACACAAATTAAATAGATTAAATAAAATAGATAGATGGATAGATGGATATTTATAAAGAATATTGTGCAAAAGTTCATTTATTTCAGCAATTCAAACATATTAATATAAATAAACATATTAATGTCAAAGTTGTAATTACACTATTCAGCACAAATAGGGCTACTATAATATGTGAGCAACATTTTTCATAGGCAGTAAACCATAATCATCTAAATTATAACAAATAAAGGCTTGAAGAATAGAACTTTATGAGATTTAATATTACATTTTTTTCAATGAAATCACATATTTTACAACTATTCTTAAATGTAATAACCCTGTAAGCCATAATAGTAAAATTATAACAAATAAAGGCTTGAAGAATAGAACTTTATGAGATTTAATATTAATTTTTTTTCAATGAAATCACATATTTTACAACTATTCTTAAATGTAATAACCCTGTAAGCCATAATAGTAAAATTATAACAAATAAAAGCCTTTAAATATCTCACTTTGCATATAATGAGTGTATATAATATATTAGTTTCTCCTTTTAAGTTGATTTACTAGAAAAAATTTAGCTTAGCACAATCCTATAACTTTTCAAGTTTCACAGATGGATAGATGTATTGATGGATAGATCAATAGATAGATAGACTACACTTTACAAATCCAAAATAAAAAAATATAAGCACTTACATGTCCATTTTAAATATTTTCAGTCCTGAAGAGATCTGTTAGGGTTAGGGTTACCAAGAGTTCGCTGGTGATTGACAGGTCATTTACATGTGACTCACTGATCAGATATATTTTCATCATAAAAGCCCCGATTTTTAAATGTTTAATAAAAAATCTAAACAATAATTGTTATGCTCGGTTTCTTTACTTCACTGGTATTTAAATTGCAAATACAACTTTATGAGATTTCAGATTTATTTTTATTCAATAAAATCAAATATTTTATCGCTGTTATTACATTTAGTAACCCTTAAAGACAGATAATACAATTATTTAAAACAAGGTTTAACACGCTATAGACATACATATCCTGAATAAACACAACAAACAATTATCATTTTTTTTTATACTTTTTTTTGTGTGTAAAATTTAAGCCTTGAAAATAAATCACTGTTATTTTTTACTTTCAATTTCACATTCGTTACCAATTATTCTTTCTTCATAGCTTGGTAATAAAAGTAACCATAACTTTAAACTCGACATAAAAAAAAACAACAATAAAACAAAACAAAAATTATTAAAAACAATAATAAAGTAAACGAGTTCAAATCAATACGTGAACAATCACAAATTGTAATATTATAATATATAAGTCACAATTTCAGGCAAATTTTATAATGTACATTTGTAGATTTATAAGCATTTATAAATAAATGTTATATTTATAAGTATTTGTAACATTTTTAATAAATAAATGTTACTTGCCCAATAGAGGGAGACACAGGATAATGATGGAAACTATGAATGGAAATAAATGCATTGATCTAGTTCTTTTGTATAAATGTGGTGTACTGACAGTATTGTATTATACCAGGGGTTCCCAAACTTTTTAGCCCTTGACCCCCATGATAAATGCGCTGCTGCCCCGCGACCCCGCACCTCCCCCACCCCAGGGTCCGAAATTAACTTTTTGGCTCACCTGCCACGGGGACTGGTAGATGAAAAAATCCACCAGCCAAGCATATTTTTTACCGGCCAAAATAATAAACAGTACGGAGCCCCCCTAGTCCCACTTTGGCAAAAAAAAATTATTATAACTATCTTGTGGCCTCAAGATAGTAACTCGTGGCCTCAAGATAGTAACTCGTGGCCTCAAGATACTAACTCGTGGCCTCAAGATAGTAACTCGTGGCCTCAAGAAAGTAACTCGTGGCCTCAAGATAGTATATCTCGTGGCCTCAAGATAGTAACTCGTGGCCTCAAGATAGTAACTCGTGGCCTCAAGATAGTAACTCGTGGCCTCAAGAAAGTAACTCGTGGCCTCAAGATAGTATATCTCGTGGCCTCAAGATAGTAACTCGTGGCCTCAAGATACTAACTCGTGGCCTCAAGATACTAACTCGTGGCCACGAGAAAGTGAGTTTTTTCAAGGCGAACGTTTCCATGTTAATGTTTCCATGACGACGCGTCACGCGATTGACCGCAGCCACAATAATACTGTATGACAGATGTGTCGCTTTTATTTCGCTTTTCCTTTTTTATTCAAAATATTCACAAACTTGCTTACCATGTCATCAACTAGCCTATCTGATATTCCGATTCTCACATACGTGTAAGTGAGTGTGTTGTTTAAAAACCTTTATAAATAATCTTGATCTATAAGTTAATAACGTTATGGGCGCTGCAATGTTGTCCGTCGGATTTACAGCACGTGAATTCATCAGTTTCTCCCGAAATAAATGCAAGAAAGTGGCCGGTGAACTGAGAAGAATAGAGTAAACTTTATAGTTCCTTGTCTTGACTCTTGCACTATGTTTGTCTAATATGAATAACACATGTCGGGAAATTATATTTGAATAGATTGTTATTGCTGCTTCCACAGACATCAGTGTGTTTTACAAACTCCAAATGTATTGTTTTACTTGTGCTTATGTATTTAAATATCTGAAACCAAAAATAAACATTATGAAGTTGAAAAACTGCTTAGTTGTGATGACAGCGCTGAACGCGTCCGACTCTGGGCTCGTTTAAAAACCTTTATAAATAATCTTGATCTATAATAACATGAGATGGGCGCTGCAATGTTGTCCTGTCAGTCGGATTTACAGCACGTGAATTCATCAGTTTCTCCCGAAATAAATGCAAAAAAGTGGCCCGTGAACTGAGAAGAATAGAGTAAACTTTATAGTTCCTTGTCTTGCACTATGTTTGTCTAATATGAATAACACATGTCGGCAAATTATATTTGAATAGATTGTTATTGCTGCTTCACAGACATCAGTGTGTTTTACAAACTCCAAATGTATTGTTTTACTCGTGCTTATGTGTATTTAAATATCTGAAACCAAAAATAAACATTATGAAGTTGAAAAAACTGCTTAGTTGTGATGACAGCGCTGAACGCGTCTGACTCTGGCTCAGCGCCAGCCAATGCGCGAAAGCACAGTTTGAATCTGGCAGCACTGAACATTCTAAATGTGGCGCCGTACTCTCAGGGGCTAGTTGATGACATGGTAAGCAAGTTTGTGAATATTTTGAATAAAAAAGGAAAAGCGAAATAAAAGCGACACATCTAATACAGTATTATTGTGGCTGCAGTGTATCGCGTGACGCGTCGCCATGGAAACATTAAAGGGAACGTTCGCCTTGAAAAAACTTACTTTCTCGTGGCCACGAGTTAGTATCTTGAGGCCACGAGTTACTATCTTGAGGCCACGAGTTACTATCTTGAGGCCACGAGTTACTATCTTGAGGCCACGAGTTAGTATCTTGAGGCCACGAGTTACTATCTTGAGGCCACGAGTTAGTATCTTGAGGCCACGAGTTAGTATCTTGAGGCCACGAGTTACTATCTTGAGGCCACGAGTTACTATCTTGAGGCCACGAGTTACTATCTTGAGGCCACGAGATATACTATCTTGAGGCCACGAGTTACTATCTTGAGGCCACGAGTTAGTATCTTGAGGCCACGAGTTACTATCTTGAGGCCACGAGTTAGTATCTTGAGGCCACGAGTTACTATCTTGAGGCCACGAGTTAGTATCTTGAGGCCACGAGTTAGTATCTTGAGGCCACGAGTTACTATCTTGAGGCCACGAGTTAGTATCTTGAGGCCACGAGTTAGTATCTTGAGGCCACGAGTTACTATCTTGAGGCCACGAGTTAGTATCTTGAGGCCACGAGTTACTATCTTGAGGCCACGAGTTACTATCTTGAGGCCACAAGATAGTTATAATAATTTTTTTTTGCCAAAGTGGGACTAGGGGGGCTCCGTATAAACAGCCTTTTTTTGTCACATATAAATTAATTTCAGTACTTTTAATTGAGATAATAAGGTAGGCCTATAATGTTGAATACAAACATAAAAAAATGTCCAGAGCAAAATTTGAAATATATATATATAAAAAATATATATTGATCAAAATGTGAGAAATATATGAAATATTACTATCATTGGGGTGAAATAGGCTACTTTTTTTTTTGTCAGTTTTGTTACCTGACTCATGTGGAAGGGAAGGCAGAACGTAACCTCTGTTCCCTGAGAGATAAGGGAACGAGTATTGTGTTGCAAACGCTATGGGAAAACTCCTTTTCTCGAGAAAAGAACGGCCATAGTGTGTAAAGCAGAAGCAGCCTGGCCAGCGGCGGAGTATGCACGATCCGCGAGTGCTGAAGACGTTCTGCACGGCTAGATGGGTGCGCAGCCTTTGCTCTCCAACTGCCAGCAGGGGGCGGCGACCGCTTCTTCCAGTGGCGGGAGCTTTTTCCTCAGTGCCGTCAACAGATAGAGCGTTAACTGTACGTACACACCGCCGCCGACTTGAGCTGCAAAGAAGTTCTGGCCGTCCTGTCAAGGACGCTTGTCAAAAAGTACGGGAAAGCTTGACGTCTGGCCGCTCTGAATAGTGAGTGCGCGCGCGCGGCCGGGGCTCTCTCTCTCTGCTCGTTCTTAGAGGCAGAAGAGCTCGTGCTAACGTTGTTTACCATGGCAGCTGCAGAGCCAAAGAGGATTTTTGGCGAAAATCTATTTTTTAACCCCCTGGGGTCGACAATCGCGCCGGCGATAGGCTCGCTTTTTTTCTTATAAGTGCAAAAGAGATTCAAAATATTCTGTTGACTTTGATCTTAATTACGGAGAGCGCGCGCA
Organism: Rutilus rutilus; assembly: GCF_951802725.1. Lineage (NCBI taxonomy): Eukaryota > Metazoa > Chordata > Actinopteri > Cypriniformes > Leuciscidae > Rutilus > Rutilus rutilus. The sequence continues at coordinate 48,961,603 of NC_140212.1, read as the reverse complement.
AACGCAAATAATCTGAACGCCCACAATCAGCTGGATAATGTACTTTACAACGCTGTGAGGAATAATACTACCTCAGAAGTGCTGGAAGTTTTATTTCGAGGAGCAACGCATCCGGCTGAGGAATAGGTCAGTTCTATATTTGCTTTGTTCTAATCGCAATCGTGTCTGTAAGTTACACGCAAAAAGACTGTTTAAATATGAATCGCTTTTCTGTGTGTGAATGAATGAATGCACGCACAGATGCGCACTGTTGTGGAGCTACTACAGCTGGAACAAATACTGTTTCAAAATGAATCATTGCTTTTCACCAAAAATATAATTTAGCCTGAATTACCGGTATTTGTTGTTAATGTTCTGTATGTATGCAACTATGCATACCATAATGTTATATGGTAACTGTACGTTTTCAATAAATGAACCTAGTATTTTATAGGTTCAAATAGACACAAAATCTCTTTTTTATTCATTCTACTGGTAGTCCGTTTTGCTCAAATAGAAATAAAGGCCTGTCTCTAATGGTGCGTTCACACCGGACGCGTTTAGCGCGTCAGGCGCGAGTCATTTCAATGTTAAGTCAATGCAAAGACGCGTTACGCGCGTAAAAAATTCCTGCGGCGCGAATGAGGCGTTTAGCGCGGCGCGGTAGATGCGAATTCGCCTCATTCGCGCGTCAAGTTCGCGCGAATGACGCGAATTGAGCGTCTGGCGCTTTAAGCGCGTTATGCGCGAATGATTTTATTAGTGCTATTTGTGCATTCACGCGTTTGACGCGAATTCGCGTCTGCCGCCCGAGTTGAAAAATCTGAACTTCTGCGTCAATTCGCGCCGCGTTAACCAATCAGGAGCCTGCTTGCATGCTGCTGTCACGTGGTGAAGTGACAGTTTATAATGTTATTTTATGTTTGGCCTCAATAAATTATTTTGTAATATGACTAAAAATGCACAATAAAGCAAATAAAAACATAAAACTCGATTTCAGTATATGAGAGATACTCATTTTGTATTGAATGCTATTTATTCCATATCTATTCTAGATTATATGAAACATTATTAATCTAATGTAAAGACAACAAACACAATTTAGTGTATAAAAAAAAAATCACAGGACAGGTTTCATTTTTGAAGGCTGCAGCTCCATTTATTATCAAAACAAAAATAAATCACAGATTAGGTGCGGGCGAGGGTGAACCTCGCGCCGGGCTGTACAGCGCGGGCTCGTCAGGCAGCGACCACCACTCGAGGCCGAGGCTTATACGGCCTACGCTTTCCTCGTCAGCGTCCTCACCGTTAGGTCCACCAAACCTACCTCCTGGAGCAAATTGTGAAACCCCTGAAACCCTCCGGAGGGTTTGGTGGACCCGAGAACAGCGACGATGTCCACTACGCTGCTGTTTCTGCTCTCCAGAGCATATACGAGCGGTGACTCTCTCGATTAATGCTAATGCTAATGCTCGATAAACATCTAAAAAAAGATGGCCGCCAACAGGTTTCGAAACTTTCGCCTCTGACGCGCGTAAATTTCGATTCAAACTTTTGATTTTACGCGCGTCAATTTCGCTCTTGACACGCGAATGCACACAAAGTGGTCAAGCGTATAACTAGACGCGGCAGGCGCGAATTTTGACGCATTTTCGCGTCCGGTGTGAACGCACAGTAATTCTGGCCTCCTTCCAATAAAGGCCTGGGCCGCGATGCGCTTGAGTAAAATAAAGGCCCGGGCCTATATTAGAGGATTTACGGTACTACTTACTACAGTATTCTCAGGATGCATTGCTCCTCGAAATACCAGCACTTCTGAGGTACATTTTTCATTATTATTATTCCTCACAGCGCTGCGAGACGGTGTAAACAAGTACCATGATCTGATTAAACTTGTTTTTTCTTGAGCTGATATGGGCGTTCACAGGTTTGCGTGGATTGCCTCAGTCATTTGCGTTTGAATAGCGCGCGCTCTCTGTGGGCGGGGTCACATTAAAAATAATTAGATGAGATGAGAACGACTGACATCTCGCTCTTTTCTTACAGATTACATCAGGGGTCACCAAACTTTTTTCTCTGGGGGCCACATTATCGTTCCTGACTGTGATGGGGGGGCCGGGGCCGGGTCAGCTATATAACATAGAATTGTATGACCCAGACCAAAATGACCACCAGCAGGCCTCATTGTGTAGTAGAGATTACTAGCCTGGCACAGCCATCCCCACTACTATATCCACACTACTATATCAACACTTGATTCCTGGCACATATTTGTTTATCTTTACTAGTGGTTTGCAAAAGTTGTAATCGAGTCTTCACACTTTGTTTTATTTAAAGTTATTCTTCACAAATAATCATTGGTCCACTGTTCTTTGAAAACTCTGCACTCTCTTTTAGGGGTGGAACGGTACACAGAAGTCACGGTTCGGTTCATACCTCGGTTGAGACATCACGGTTGGGTACAATGAAGGGAAAAGCAAAACAAAAATGCAGAAGGCTTGTGCATGTCTCAGGCTGGACCACAAAAAGAAAAATAAATGTCTTAAGCCTTGTATTTTTTTTTAAATAAGTTTTATTAATAAAGTAAAGGCAAAGAACCAGTTTATTTGTAGTGCACTGACAATAGTTTCATATAATTAGTTCATTAATTCAATTAATAAAAATACCTTGATATGTTTGGTAATTGTACATGAATTAATTAAATTAATCTGCTACATTTCAGATTAATATATTTGTTTTCCTTAAAAATGTAATTAACAGTGGAGTTACTACGTCACAACTCCAGTCTATTTTAGCGTCTGCTACTGATGCAGCCATTTGAATGCAGAAATACTCAGAAATACAACTTTGAGCTTATTTTTCTCAAGATATGTCCTCTAACATCAGAAAAATGCCACAAGAACATGTTAACACCTAGAAAAACATGATTTTCATCGGAGTGGGTCTTTAAACACTTTGCAGTTTGAATGATGTCCTGCATAAACTAAATGACAGAGTACGTTTTTATGTTTCCACTGTTCGATCGCGGCCGCGCCACACACACACACACACACAAATATAAGTAAACACTTTACGACTTTTCGATCACGCCCACACCTCTCTCTCAACATATTCCAGCATTGCAATCTTTACACTGCAGCCTGCTTCAGAGCTTCAGAGCTAAGTTAACATGGGCGCCGAAAAGGAAGCGGCCTCCGTTCCACGTCGCTTCCGCGTCCGGTGTGAATCAGGCGTAAGGCGGAGCTACAGATCAGGTGTCCCTAAGAATCCGCGTATCTAACAGTAGTTCCGCATTACATTAATTAAATTGCACGCAAGTTTTATTTATTTTTATACCATGTATTCTCCGTTTAAATGTATGCACCAAACTGTGACGCCCGTACCATGACGTACCGTCCATGACGACTTTTGGGGATTGCCTCATAGGGCCGCTTCAAGTAGTGGGGGGCAGAGGGGCTGGGGGGCCAGTCAAAGGGGGGTAGCGGGCCTGAGTCGGCCCGCGGGCCTTAGTTTGGTGACCCCTGGATTACATGAACTGAGAATATTTGTTTTTTATAAAAAATACTTCATTTAAAAGAAGAGAATTCAAGCTTCATGCCTGTGTGTCTGTATGCCTGTTTGACTGAGTATTCGCTGAGTTTTCAGACGCGTTTCAGAATGGACTTCACTGGCAGAGAGAAGGCAGAACTCGCTTCGTGTTTATTTTTCTTTATTTGGAAAAAAGCACAACACTTTGTTTTTATTGTGAGTATACACAAAAATAATACACACTTAACAGAATCGATTGATGTATGAAACTTGTTTGTAATATCATAGTCAACAGAGCAAAATGAATCTCTTTTGAACTGATAAAAAAAAAAGCGAGCCGACGCGATTGTCGACCACAAGGGGTTAAAGGCCTTGCTTTGAGACAGTGTGGATTTTCACGCTCTTTCCTGAGAAATGCACTTAAAACATTTGACACACCTAAACCTCCCGCCCCGGACACGACGAACAGGAATATAATTATTCCTTTGGTGGCGCATTTTTCGTGTTTTAGTACACAGCTCAACCAGGCCGATAAATCTAATTTTTCAAAGTTCTTGACTTCCACGAACTTCCTACAACACCATAAACCCATCACGGCCTATAGGAGAAACACAAATATTTCAGATGTTTTAGTACAGAGCAAGCTCTCGACACCTTCACCTAATGGCGCTTTTCCACTGCATGGTACGGTACGGCTCGGTTCGGCACGGCACGCTTTGGCGCTTTTCCACTGCATGGTATGGTACAGCTCGGTTCGGAACGGCTCACTTATGGCGCATTTCCACTGCATGGTACGGTACGGTACGGCTCGCTTCGGCTCGCTTTAAATGGTACCACTTCTGTTGAGGTTCCAAGCGTACCGTACCGATAGTAAAATGTGACGTGAAAACACTGCAGATTACTGACTGGTCAGACAGAATCATCTCTACCAGCGTCATTGTATTTACGACACGAGACACTAAACCCGCTAGATTTAAATAGCCAGTAGACAACAGCCAACACTGTAGCGCCTGTTTTAAAAGTATTTGCTTCAAAAAAAAGAGTATAAACTGGCTGTAATAAATGGCTGAATCATGGTCAGTGGACGAGGTGCAGACGTTCCTCTCGTTGGTTGCCGAGGAGCGGATGGGGTAACACGGAATGAAAAATACGCATTTAATATGATGATGTCATGGTAGTAAAGACGGCAACTATAACAATCAGTCCCACCCACTTTGAAGCGGTACTAACTGCAGTGGAAAAGCAACCGAGCTAAAGCGAGCCGAACCATGCCGTACCGAGTCGAGTCGTACCACGCAGTGGAAAAGCGAAGCGAGCCGAACCGTTCCGCGCCGAGTCGAACCGTACCGAGCCGAACCGAGCCGTACCATGCAGTGGAAAAGCGCCATAAAGGTGGGCAAGTGCAAGTATTTCAACCCATTTAATTCAATTATTTAATTTATTAATTTATTAAGAAAACACAATTCATGTAGTTTAAAAAATCCTAGAACATAATTCATGTGGTTAAAAAATAATTTGAGGCCATTGTATGGTTTGTGGGTTTACTAATTATTACATGGGTTATCTAAGGGATCAAGAGGTCACACTAATAATATAATTTTTTGTTTGTTTCATTTTTTCAATGTTTCATTCCCCTAACCAGCCGATGCCTCCGTCTCTGAGCTTTGGACCGGCCCTTGTCGAGCCTTGTTTGCAGTGCACGTGCCCCCATAACTTTACTTTAAAACCACAAACAAGTTTTAGCAAGCCACATTCAGTCATGAGTCACTCTTTTCTATCCTTTATTCATGATATTTCCTAAAAAGATTTATCAGAACAAAACCTTTTTTTTTCTGACATGAGAAGGGAATGTATTAGTAAATATACACATACATATAAATATGATGAATAAATAAATAAATGAATAAATATTTCATAAATTGATATATTTTGTGTTCTTTGATCATATAATAAAAAGATTTCATTGACATTTACATTTACATTTACATTTATTCATTTAGCTGACGCTTTTATCCAAAGCGACTTACAATTGCTATATATGTCAGAGGTCGCACGCCTCTGGAGCAACTAGGGGTTAAGTGTCTTGCTCAGGGACACATTGGTGTCTCACAGTGGATTCGAACCCGGGTCTCACACCAAAGGCATGTGTCTTATCCATTGCGCCACACCACACCACATTGAAAAGCTTAAAAAGTCTCCTTTTTCATTATCTGGACACTTATATTTGATCCTTACATTAACACATTTTACAGAATGAATCCTTACATAAAAAAAAAATACTACAAGGATTCTCTTATAAAACTTCATTTATTTTACTCCTTCTACATGTCTTACGGTTTTGCAATATTTTCTACACTGTTTTCAAGTAGTATCTTCACAGATGAAAGAACTATAAGTGCTCTTCAATCTTCCATTTTCATATTATCTTCATTTTCCTTTAAAAAGGACCAGGATTTTTTTGTGGGGAAAAAAAACAACATTTAACACGACGAACGATTGTTATGACGTCATACGATATCGTCCCCATCAGAGCTTTGCATATCTCATCTTTGAACAATCAAAAACCACATTTAAAATAAAAAATATAACTCATCTCATTTGAATATCAGTTAAATACAACATTGACTACACATATAATCCGTTTTTGACATGAAAATTCATTGGATTGATTTTAAATTAATTATTTTCCTTCTGACCCATACACAAAAGAAATATATTTGAAATATATTTTCAGAGTATATTTTGGAATATATGCAAATATTTGAAATTGTGAAATATATTTCACACTTAACATCATATATTTTTGTTATATTTCAGAATATATTTCAATGTTTTTGGAATATATGCCACATATATTTTTGACACTTTTGGGGACCCATACAGAAAAAAATACATTGAAATGTTTCAAATGTTTCATATTCATATAAAAATAATCCATCTTACCCGAATATTAGTTGATTGAGATGTTAAGGACATGTATAGCATGATTTGAGGCATTAAAACTCGATATTTTGATCTAAAATAAATATTTTCCCTCATGACGAGAAAAACCCCATTCCACACGACGAACGATGGTCGCGGCATCATCCGATGTCGTCGCCATGAGTTGAGTGCTTTAAAAATGAATAACAACATGCACAACACAGATACACAAATATGTTCACACCAGCATGATTAGGCAGCACAACCCTGGCTACATGTACATACCATTCCCATGCAATTGTAACAAGAATTCGATTTTATATCGCCATTTTCCCTCATGGACTCTGTTGTTTCATTGTCTCTCCACTCTTGCTCGACCATGTGCGGAGGAGAGAGTGACCTAATTACACTAAAACATCGTGTAACTCTTTAATTTAAACTTTTTTCACAAAAATCCTTTTATACATCTGTCCTTTCACTATTTACTAACAATTCGCCGACTTGGATTTTTGTTTTGACTGTTTAAAGCTTAGTTTAGCCGTTTTTTGGAATTTTTTTTTTTTTTTTTTTTTTAATGGCAGTCTATTTTAGGGGGGCGCGCAATCGCCTGCCTGCACGCAAGCATGTATACATACACACACACACACACACACACACACACACAGGCACCACACGGTGTCGACCGCACGTTGGACTGCACGACCAACACTACACTACTACAGTTTTGCCGAAGAAGACAGTTCAGTTTGGCATCCAATCTGTAACGTTACCGTAAAAGGATTCCCCAACCAACAAAATCTGCCAACATAGCACAAGTGGATGTGGTTGATGATGACAGCGACTTAAGAGATCGAATTGTAATCTTTCTAATGTTAATTGTGCACTTTTTTCTCTCTGTATCATAGTTTAATTATGATCTAGTTCAAAATATGGACTGTCGGCATATCCAGGGTTCCTGCAGGTTTCAGTTAGTCAAATTTAAGACCTTTTTAAGACATTTTAAGACCATAAAGATTGAAATTTAAGACCTACAGGAATTGCCAAAAAATATTCAAATCAAAGAATTCATTTTATTTCAATGAATTCAGTAATTGAAAAAGCATTAACTTAATTTACAGATAAAGCAATCACATTTGTAACCTTCCAGACCCAACAACGCGTCAGAGAAAAGAACAGAATCAGATATAATTTTTTATAGAAAATTGTACTTTGCATATTATAGGCCTACTGTAAAAACATAATTATTAGGTGATTTTAGTTGATCATAGTTGATCATAACTAGAGATGAAATGGCATGAACATTTCATTTAATTGTTATAGTGCCAAAAATTATCACTGTTATCACAGAATCCTGTTCAAAAAGTAGGCTAGCCTACTAATACACAATGAAATCAATTCACCAAAAATGGCATGAACATTTCATTTAATTGTTATAGTGCCAAAAATTATCACTGTTATCACAGAATCCTGTTCAAAAAGTAGGCTAGCCTACTAATACACAATGAAATCAATTCACCAAGTTTTATGTCGAAAAACAGCAAATAACAAATAAAATTAGCATCAATACGCACTAACATAAACATTAAAATAATACGATTAAAAATGATAGCCAGATTTTAAGTGTCTTGCAACATTATATACTAACATAGGCTACATGTACAAGTTCAAATAAAGTTGACAAAAAAAAAGTTTATAAAAAGATAAACCTCACATATTTCAGACTTTATCTTTTTTGACTCATTCTTTTTATAAAAAAAATATTTAGTGACATTTACAATACACTTTAGCTTATCTTTTATTATTAATAGTAAAATTCGGTCCGATTTTCCCGTGGCGTCTGTCGTTGCTATGCAACTCCACAATGACAAAAAAGTTTTAGTGGCTAATGGATTTCCACCGCCGAAAAACGCTTGCTGTAGCTCTGTTACAAGATTTATTTATTTACGGAGAAGAGAAAAACACCCGTAGTGTTTGGGTGCACCCGCATCCTTCATGTCTTTTTTCATGTTGCTGCGCCTGGAAAAAAACGAGCGCGTCGCTTACCGCGCGCCTACATTTGAATGAACTTGAGCGCGAAAAAGACGCGATATGTGAACTGCCTCTTGGCGAGCGACTTCGATACTTTTTTGCTACTTTGTAATAACTTTCTGCGGCCAGCGTTTCTGGAAATGAACGAGGGTAAAATATTTTTTAAGACCTGACTAAATGAAATTTAAGACCGCGGATGAAAATCTGTCTGTTTTTAAGACGTTTTAAGGCCTTAAATTTAAAGTTCATAATTTAAGACATTTTAAGACTTTTTAAGACCCCGCGGGAACCCTGATATCTTTTGCACTTTGGCAAAAAAAGTTATGTAGCCAGACTTCCTCCAGTTAGTGTGAGCGTATCAGTTTGTTTAAATTGGCTGTAAAATGATTTGAAAAATAAAATTGTTGGAAAATAGCTATATTTTATTCATTTGGTTCGTGTACGATAATTTTTCTCAAAAAACGATAATTTTGAGGTTTTGGTACGATACTTCGACATTTCTAATCTGGCAACACTGTCTCTCACACTTCACTTGTTGAGTGTGCAGACACGACGATCGCTCAGTAGTATCGAATTTTAAAAAAGAACACTATTTAAGACAGATTCATTAGAAAAATATATTGTTTGTATTATAAAATATCTTCTTATTGTATAAATATATAATATATTTCCCTTTATTTTATCTTTTTTGTTTACATTTATTTACAAGCCTGCCTGAAGAAGGTAGGCCTACCCGAAACGTCGTGCTTGTTCTCCATTTTATTTTGATTGTTTACATTTATCTGATTTATGTTTGGGATTTCACGAGATACTGTTAGGATGGATGTCTTTAGAGGCCGTGTGAGACACAGAAGCGCTCCACGTTACAGACTCAGGCCGGTGTCACATACTAGCTGCGTGGCGTGAGCGTGGCGTTTCTGTTGCGTGACAGCTGCGTCGCGTTTTCTGTGTCTACACATCAGAGCCGCGCCTGACGCAGCGCTGGTGCGCTGCTGCTGCTGTAGGCAGTGTTGTAGTCAAGTCACCAACTGTCGAGTCCGAGTCCAAGTCCGAGTCACCAAAGAAGAGACCGAGTCGAGTCACCATTACCTGAGTTCGAGTCGAGTCTCGAGTCCCCAGTGTTCGAGTCGAGTCATCAAGGTTGAGTCTGTGTTATATTTCAAGACTGCCTACATTTCTCTACTCTGGCACCTTTAAAGAGCTGATATAATTATAAAAGAGGGTCTACATTAAACAAAAATGACACCACTGTGTTAACAAATATAAATAATAAATAAATACAATATAAATAAATATAAATAAAAACTTTTGATTTCAATAATGTAGGCTATTAGTAGGCTAAATGTTAAAATTAACATTAACAATGGTGTAGAAGTGCAGTTTATTAATAGTAGCCTAAATGTTAACTAATGTAGTTAACTAGAGTTTAATAAATGGAACATTATTGTAAAGTGTTACCGATTTGTTATACACCGATTCAGACGTCTTGTGAGTTCGTTGTTGGACAGATGGACACTGGACAGTTGTTTTAACCATTCATTAAAGTGAATCGTTCAAAGGAGTCATTAGTTCGAGAATCGGACGTGTCATTAATGGACGTGTAGCCTACAGCCTTGTGTGATTATCTCGGCAGTTTAGGACAGGACATATCACACAAGATTTGTGTCAACACAGAAAACATTTCATCACTAGATAGGTCTTTTCGTTTATTGAAATTGTGGTTAATGTCAGCTGAAGATAAGATAAGCCAAAAGGTTTTTATTTATTTATTTTTTTTAGCACAATTCACACCTCGCGGTAATTCAGGAGAAAAAAATCTCTGAATGATCCACGTGAAACTTCGTTCTTCCGACCTTTTACTATCGTGTCAATTGATCTTGATTAATATGCGTGAGGAGGGAGCACTGCTCGTGTTGTTTGAAGACGGTGAGAGCGCGCACGCGCGGCTGGGACTTTCTCTCTGCTCGTTCTTGTATGCAGGAAAAAAAGAGATCCCATCCAGTCTTGGAGCCCAAAACAGGAAAAGTGTAACATCTTATAGCAAATTTTAAAACCTATTTAGTCAGAAACTTCATCCAACGTCATTCATTTGATGAATGCTCGAGTCCGAGTCCAAGTACGAGTCATCAGTCCGCGAGTCCAAGTCAAGTCACGAGTCCTGAGAATAGAGTCTCGAGTCGGACTCAAGTCCAGAGAATAGGGACTCGAGTCCGAGTCCAGGACTCGAGTACTCCATCACTGGCTGTAGGTGACATAGAGGGAGGCTGCCGACAGACCAGGCTCTTGTCTTCTGGGCTGTCTGTTTATTTCAATAACATTTACAAAAAAGCTGCAAGCAGCCTTTCCGGGGCCAAGCCCTTCTGGTTGTTTGGCTTGTTTGGAATGGATACATAATTTTTTACTAGGAATCTTTTAACATTTGCTACACATTGGAAATGATTTAACAATCTTCAAAGTTAAAGCCTTTTGCTTTACTTAGTATTTGATTTACACTCATACACTGTGGTTTGCTTAATTTTACAGAGACTTAAGATGTTGAAGGTAGAATCGCTGTAGCACAATGCGGAGCCAGAAGAGCAAAAGATTAGTAGAATACTTGAATACAAGAATCAACTCGACATAATACACAATTTTATGTAATCATCCTACGCAGGATTCGAACCCCCAACCAGGATGGTTTGGGATTCATAGCACATGGATTAACAGCTTGCGCCACTTAGAGGACATAGAGTTATAAGCTGCAGAGGAGAGCCTTCAGTGTAAGAATGAGCACACAAAAGCAAGTTAACCAGATTAGCATGCTAAGCTATCTTAATGCAGCTTATGGTTAGCCTGATAGCTGAAGAGCTATATTAGAAAGAATGGCATAACTAAAAAAAATTCTTCATATGTGCAAAAATATATTGAAATAAAGCTCATTCTGACTGAGTTGACTTGTTCTGCTGATCTTTTTGTTGACTGAGTTGAATTGTTATCTGTAGTGAGGGAGAGGGTCAAGACATCATTAAAGGTAATGTTCAGATGTTCTTCATCACTGTCTGTTGGAGCTTTTTGTAGTTCAATTATTTCAAGGGTGTTGGTGTATGTAAACAAAAGGTTGTCACTTGACAAGCATTTCCTCAATGTCTTGTGCATCAGTTGTTGACAAGTCCATTTCAGCTCGAATGAATTTGGACAAAACTGAATTTGATATCGTAAGAGAAAGGATCTGATCATTTTTCATGACTTCAATGATTCCAGAGCACTTTGTTAGGTAATTGTTTCTCTGTCTGAGAACTTTACATGTGGGGCATCTACGCAATTGCTGTTTTGGATTGAAGTCATGCTGTGACTGATGACATTTTGGACAAAGTTCGTTGATTTGGATTGTTGCCCCCTGTGTTTTTGAAATTAGTTTTGTAGTGTGGATGTCAAGGTCTTCTGTGACTTTTGGTTCTTGACCAGCTGGAAACACTTTACTTTGAGCAATTGTTTTGATCATGGTGTTCCTTGAAGTGGTTAACCCTCTGGGGACCAAAAACGCGCCCGCGCGTTTTGCTCGTTTTTTTTTTTTAGCAATGAAAATAAACACTAAATGCTCTGTTAATTTTGATCTTTCATTTTCGTGTAATACATCAATCGATCCTGTTCAGTTTCTATTTTTTTTCTGTATACTCACAATAAAAATAAAGTGTTTTGCTTTTTGACAAATAAAGAAAAATTAAGATGATGCGATTTCTGCCTTCTCTCTGTCAGTAAACTCCCATTTGAAACGCGTTCGAAAATGATCTATAACTCCGCGAAAATTCAGTCAAACAGGCAAACAGACCCACGGGCATAAAGCTTGAGATCGCATCTTTTAATTGAAGTCATCTATATAAAAAAACAAATATTCTTAGTTTCTGTAATCTGTATAAAAAGAGAGCGACTCCAGTCGAGCTCATTACGAGCCATTCAAAAGTAATTTGACCACTCCCCGGAGAGCGCGTGCTATTCAAACGCAAATTCTGAGAACCATTTCAGTCTGTGAAACGCCCACATCAGCTGTAAACAAAGCGCGTCGCGAGTGAGATATTAGCCTTTATGGAGAAAAGTTTCCACAGTGCTGATGAGGAGAAATATCTCCTGATATGAGCAGCAGATCGCGCTGAGGAGTGAGGTAGGCTGTTTTCTTTTCTCAAGTGTGGAATAACGTTGTGGAATAACGTTAGTGTAGGCCTATAAACCGCAAAAAGATGAATCGCATTTCTATAATATGACTCGCGTTTCTGTGAGATGAATGAAGGGTACATATTTGTAAAGACTGTTTAGCCTAAATATGAATCGCGTGTCTGTGTGTGAAAGAATAAACTGCTTTGCCATAGCCTACTGGAATATGTTGAAATAAAATGTATTTGTATAAGCAACGTAAATTAACATTTATATGCCTTGATATTTCAATAAAACAACGTTAGTCAGGCGTTAGTCACACTATTTTTGTCAAAAATAAAGTCATAGACTAAGATGTTAGATGTTCCAATGTTGGCTATATTCAAACTAATGAATACATATGATCAAATGTAGGCCTATAATCTTTTTTTTCTTTCTTTTTTTTTTTTACAAAGAAAGAGTACACTTGAAATATTGTTGAAATTGTAATTATTGTTGTAATTGTAACATTTTTAATAAAATAGCTAAACATATTTACAAGATAGATGTAAGCGAAATCTTAAATGGTCAATATAAGTATTCTTCTAAATACATTGTCCTTGCATTGTGGCTCAGTCAGTGTCACACCTGAATGAATGGCTAATTATGCAGAGTCATTATGCAGAGTGGGTGGGACAACCCAGGTGTAAACTACTCCTTCACGCCCCCCTCGCATATTGGCTTTCCAAGCAAAACCTGTTTTACACCATTTAAATCAATGTATTTTTTTTGTGAACGATAAAGCAAGACTATTTTCACATAATTTTGAAGCCAGTACTCAAAGGTACAACATCAATTAGACAAAAGTCTTGTGGACACATATTTAATATGTGTTTTGTGGTCTTAATTCAGCCACTTTCATTTTTATTTTTTCCAATAACCACGCATAAACATTATTCTCTTAAAAATACAAACATCTACATACACGTTGCCCGCATATTTTGGTAGCCCTGTTTGTGCTATATAGAGTGATTTTACACCTTTGCCATTAACATGTTTATAAATAACTGAAAAAGCACAAATTTCAAGGCATGTCAGAACATCTGAAGGGCTCCAAAAACACCTTGGGGTCCCCAGAGGGTTAATGTTGAGATGCTCCTGAAGGATCTAGTTTGTAGGTTTTCAAACTCATGTCTCATTTAGTTCCACCAAAGTCACAAATTTGTCCCATAAGGTAAGCATAATCTGACCTGTTTTGTCTCTCAGGAAAACTTCTTTAATTTCAAATGTTAAGTCCCAGGCATTTACAGTTGTTTGTGGGTTTACCTTCACCACAGTTGCCTGAAGTAGGTTTACCTGAAATAAAAGAGATTTAGTTTCATAGACAAGCATCTTGTGAGAAAATGGAACTGACATGTTTTGGAGTGCAAATTACTCTTTACTAGTAAAGGCAGCTCAAACATCCATTTTGTTCTAGTCCTAGGCTTAAATCTTGCCTATACAACCATGTTTTAAAACACACACTTATTTGAACGGATTAAACTAAGTGAAAACTTGCATGCTGCTTTGGACCCAACGATTTGATCTGTTCAATATACATCAGCTGGGATTCAATTGGAGATTTATGTGGAAAATTCACATTTGTAACTTCCATTATGGTGTTCTTGTCACATTGAATCAAAAAGGTTTTGCTGTTGGGGTCTGGTAAAGCAAAAATAAGAGTACAATATTAGTAGAGATTACAAATGGCTGCATACAATTATAGATAAGTTTGAATGATTCTTACCTGGTTTGTTTATTGTGTACCTGTGCCATTCTTTGCTGTGGAGGACCACATGATAAGTTGTTCTGCTGCATAAATGACTGTGTGGTGAAACTCATCTCTTTGTGTTTGGAAGGTTGCATTGAAGTATTTGAAATTTTTCCTTGATATTGTGATAGGAGTTACGTACTCGGTTACTAACGTAACCTCGGTTCTCTCTAGAAGAGGGAACGAGTACTGCGTAAGTATCTTACGCTAGGGAAAAAATCCCTTTTCCGCGAGATATTGAAGCCAAAAAATTATCCTTAATTTTGTATTATTGTAAAACGCGTTGCGGCAGCATACAGACATAGGCAAGACGGCTCGTGTGCCTATTGGCTGTTCTGCGGCAACTGCAGCAGCCTATCGAGCGAGGCCTAGCGTGACGTCAGACCCAATGAGGGTGCTTCGCGCCCACTGCGTCACGTCCCGCCGAAATGGGCGTGGCTTACGCCTATAAATCCGGCTCGCAGGCAGCTGATATCTGGTTTTTCATCGCCGAAGCTAATCAACACAGTTGATGTGCTTTGGATACCTCGCCTCTCCATGCAACCCTGAAGGACCTACCTGTGAGATATGACTCAAACCAGTGGAAGGAAGTTCCTGTGATGCCCAGTGATGAGAGGCTGGACATAAGGATCTGATGATTCACAGTGTCGAAGGCAGCAGACAGATCCAGGAGAATGAGAACTGAGGATTTGGAAGCAGCTTATGCGATCCGTAGGGCTTCTGTGACCGACAGTAATGCAGTCTCAGTTGAATGCCCTTTCTTGAAGCCGGATTGGTTGTCATCCAGCTGGTTGTTCAGAGACAAGAAGGATGTTACTTGGTTGAAAACAGCTCTTTCAAGTGTTTGCGCAATGAATGGTAGGAGAGAGACAGGCCTGTAATTCTCTACAAGAGATGTGTTTAGTGTTGTTTTTTTAAGTATTGGAGTTACCCGAGCCTGCTTGAATGCAGTAGGGAAAATGCCATTATGGAGGGATGAGTTGATGTGTGTGAGTGCTGGTAGAAGTGCGGGAGAGATGGCTTGTAGAAGGTGTGAGGGGATGGGGTCTAGAGGGCAGGTGGTAGGATGAATGGATAGAAGTGTAGATACTTCTTCCTCGGTTAGTGGAGAGGAGGAGGAGGAGGAGAGAGGAGGTGGGAGAGGTTGGTCTGGGTTCCTGTGTGTGTGGAGCTGATAACTGACTGCTGATAGATGTTGTTTTGTTGGTGAAGTAGTTAGCAAAATTGTCAGCAGTTAACCTTCTGGGGTCTGAGGTGTTTTCTGGCCCTGGAGGTGTTCTGACATGCTCTGGCATTTGTGCTTATTTCTGTTACTTGTGAAATTTTCATGGCTAAAGTCTGATGACACTGTATTTAGCACAAACTCTGCTACAATAAAATATCAGCAGCATGTGTGTAAAAGTTTGTAGTTTTTGAGATAATCACATTTATGCGTGGTTTGTGAAAATACAAAAAAAAAAATTCTCACTGAAATAAGGCCATGAAACCCATACTGATTATTTCTTCACAAGGCTTTTGAAAATTGTATGACGTAGCCTAGAATATTTGCTCCAAAATGATGTGAAAATCACCCTGACTGCTCATTCAGATAAGACAATATATTGATTTTTGTGTAAGAAAGCTTTATGCGGGAGGCGTGATCACATCATTAATATGCATGGCTTTCACACCTGAGAAAGACAAAGACCCTCCCCTAATGGCTCTATTAGGAGCTATCAGGCCCTGTCATTCTGAGCAACCTTGCACAAAGAATGAGGAGATTTAAAAAAGAATAGCTTTTTGATTGTTTGGATTTATTTATTACACAACATAATCCAAAGATAAACAACAAATGACAAAAAGCATACTATTGAAAACAACGATCCAAAGACAGAGACCTTTGTGCCATTCCTAAAAACATTGTACATACCTTTCATTTCCAAAGTGTTTGATTTTCACTTTACCATGTTCATGTACAGAGACTCATGTGAATGTTGAAGTCAGCAGGACTCAGTGGCATCTGGTCCCTGTATAAAAAATAAATAAAACAAAACTGTGAACATACTGATATCAAGAGAAACTATAGGGCTGTGCGGTTAAAATGTGTTTTTTTTTTTCTGGTTAAAATTGCTTTTTAAAATTCACAGAATACACACACAAATGTTTCCAACACTATATAATGAACACCATTGTTGTGCCTTGTAGGCATAAGCTACGCTCAGTGCTACATAAAAAATTAAATAATAATAATAACAATAACCTATAGCAGCCTATAAATCTTTCAAACAAATCACTTCAGTAACAACTACTAGAAAAAATATATTGACTATCATATGTTACTTCAGACGTTTCCATTTGTTATGATGATATATGAAAAATTCAAACGCAGAGCACGCTCCAAAATGTTACATTCAAACACAGCGCGCTCCAAAATATGTTACATTCAAACACAGCGCGCTCCAAAATATGAAACATTATGGTTACCATATTATACATATCTACGTTTGTGGAGGTGGACAGAGTAGAGAGTTGAATGTCTTGAAGAGTGATCGTGTGTTAGAGGAGATGTTGATCTTGTTGTGGAAGCATGAAGATTTTGCAGCATGAACATCAGCAGAAAAGGAAGAGAGGAGAGATTTATACATTCTGAGGTCAGATGTGTCTTTTGATTTGTGCCATTTCCTCTCTGCTGCCCTGAGTTTGGTCCGGTGTTCACGAAGAACCTCCGATAACCAGGGGTAAGAGAGAGAAGCGCGTGTGTGTGTGTAAACCAGGTCCAGTTGGTTGCCTGATTTGTGAGTACCAGTGGTGATGAGTTGTTTGAGATCAAAAGAGGCTAGGAGAGAGATGAAGTCTGTTGCATACGACTTTTCGAGATGAATTTTTAAGTCACAAAGACTACAAGTGGGGTGCCATCGACTACAAGAGGACAGCAGCACATCCAGCTCCTCTACAAAGTTTCCCAGCTGACCTGGGGGGCGATAAATGACTGCAATCTGGATCTTATTGGGAGTTGTAAGTGTAATAGGTTGATATTCAAACGAATTATTGTTGCATAGAGAAGAGAGCACTGAGTATTTTGTAATGATAAATCACGAGGTTCCATCTGAGAGTGGCATTTCATTCACTTCACCCAACCCCCAAAATAGAAGGCAGCGCAGGAAGGGTCATAATAAAAAGCCTGTAACTAATAATGCTGCAGATGCGCTTTCTGGGTTACTAAAACACATGACTGTTTAACATTACTGTATTGAATTAAGAGTTTTTGCCCATTGCTGCTACTTTCAAAATCACATGAGAGAGCGATGAGAAGGTTTCTTTGTCTATATATACAGAGAGGCTATTGTATCTTCTGGGAAATTACCGCTGGCTGGACAGTCATGCGGAGATCGAGAAAATTGTTAGAGGCAACCTGAAGACAGCAGTTGTTCATGTAATGTTGAGATCATGTGTGCCTTACAGTAAATATGATGAAGACACCTGAAATCGGACTATAAAGGAAGGGGACCAAAAAGATTCAAGGCTCTTCCTTGCCTCTCCACCTCGGGACTCCAGCTTTTCCGAGCGCAAGAAGCCACATGCTCTAGCTAAATATTCCTCTGTTAGACTAGTACTTATAATAAATGTTTAACAATATTTATTAAAAGAATCAAAGTAAACAGAATACTTGTTACAGATTGTAATATAATCATTGGACTGGAACTTGGATTTTTGAGTACTGTCTCTTTCTTCACACGGGATCAGGAAGACCCACAACTGAAGAAAGACATCACAGGACAGGTGAGCATTTCTTTTCTAAAAAGAAAATACATGCACTGTGATATTTGATTGATTTAATAAGCCTAGCCAAAGAGGCAGTTTACGACAGGGTTATTGTTGTATAACAAACACGGTTCAAGGGTACCTAAAAAGATAGACTTATATTACAACGGGGACATCTATTGTCATTATAAAGTACTATTCTTATGGTCAACTATTATGATTGTAGTTTATTATCTTTATAATAGAATACGAAGTTGTAAAGACTGATCATCTAACTCTTAAATGGCACAACTATAGGATAGGCTCTATAGTTATCGCGGGGCTATTTTACGTCCTGGATAGGATATAGAATAGCTTGGAACGATATTAATTGTGAAAATAATCCATTACAATTTCCAATTGTTAGAAATGAGAAGCCTTGTACCCCCACCCCTCCCTTCCCCATTGCGTTTGTCATTTAATGTTGGGCAATGTTGTGGTCGCGTCAGCGTCTGCGCAGCGTCAGCGTCTCTAGAAGGTTTGAGTCCCAACTGAGCCAGGAGTCCTTTCTGGAAATTGCATATTCTCCCTGTGTCAGCATGGGGTTTTTTGGGGGGTGCTCCAGTTTACCTTACAGTCCAAAGATCTGCTGTTAGGTGGATTGGATATGCCAAATTGTTGTTAGGAGTGTGAGTGTGAAACTGTAGCAGATTCTGCAAATGAGCAGGAATAACTCTAGGAAGATGGATGGATGGGCATACTAAATACTAGGGGTGACCCCGAATAGTCGAAGATTCGATGCTTCGATTGGAGGAGCCTGATTCGACTACCGATCTCACGGTCGAATCTTCGCAGAGGTGTTATGAAACGAGGATCATGCCACTTTGACTATATGAGGGTGCTCAATGTCTGATTTCACATAGAACTACCGGTTTTCTGTCAATACGTTAATATTCAGCCTATTATGATAATGCTGTACATAAAAATGTGCAAAGAAAGAAGCTTTTAATAAATATTTTTAACATGCATGAATAAATCCAAACACCCCGTGACAGATTTAAGTTTCACTTTCAATCCGTGACCGACAGAGGAGCGTCTTCGCGGCAAGGATTTAAATCTTTAACAATGTCTGGGATAAGAAAATCTAAAGTGTGGATGTACACCATCAGAAAGGATATTCTCCAAGGCTGGATTTAGCATCAGGAAAACCATGATCGCACTTCTGCCGGCCAACGAACACGTTTCACGTTAGAATGTATTTTATCCGCGCGCACAATTTGAAAAGACTCCAACGGACACAGACAGAGTTAAAGACTGTTCTCTCGATCAGGTATACGAGTACAAGTGATTTCAAAACTTTTCAGCCGGCTCTTAGCATTTATTATTGTTTCTGCAGTTAAAAAGACAAAGTTGAAAATTCTGGCTACTATCGTTATTTTAATAATTTCTTTATTTTTATTTTATTTATTGATCTGTCAGGGTTATCTAATCTAACTATTTGTGGCTTGTGCTTTGAATATGTTCCTCTGCACTTTAGGCATTTTGCACACATTTGCTCATCTTGTGACTTGATTCTGATTTATTTCGTTTCATTTATTAGAAAGGTATAGGCCTATTCTGTTCTAATTTAATTTAGTAAATTAATTGTTTATTTTTTCGGTGCATCGATGTTGTGCTGTAGGCTGGCCTGCTCGCACAGGTAATTTAGCCGATTTAATTTGATTTGCATGTGAAATGCAAATCCTGTCTGCAGTGTGGCCTTTCTGGAGTTATTTGGTATTTCTTAGTTTTATTGATCCAAAATGTTTTTATACATTTTCTTCTAGGCCTATATCTTTGTACATCATGGCTTTGAAATGTTAAAGCCCCGCCCCCAGTCCCATCCCCAGTCCCACCCCCAGTCCCACCCCCATCATTAAATCCATAAAAGCAAACCTTTATTTTTTGTTTTATTTTTGTGTATCTAATTAGCCCCAATTAGATTAGAAAGTACTTGAAAAGTGAGAACAAACATTTGAAATTTTACTTTATTTTTGCTCATATGACAGCAGTGTGATTTACACTTCAAACTGCAACAAAACAGCCATTAGGATTTTACTAACAACAACAATAATAATAGAAAATATGTGAAATAATAACATCAACCTTTAGGAATCAATATTAACATTTAAGTTTAACTGTTAAAATTCTTAAAAACGAATTAAGTTTCAAACTAGTTCCTAACTAAAGGCTTCCAAGAGTCTTTTCACTTGATTCCACTATGACAGGAAAAAACAGAAACAAAAAACAATTCAGTTCATGTAACTTTTATAAAACTGACTTGTCAAAATGTATTGAATGATGCCAGAATATTGTGTATGTGTGTGTGTGTGTTTTAGAGAAGTAATTTTCAAGAAAATCTATCATATATAATGTATTATTTTTCCAACGTGGATGATGACAGTTTTCTGCAGAGCTGGTATATAGCTGAATTGAACAAAAATTTAATTGATAATCTTTACAATAGAATTGAATCAATACTGATCTGACTTCCGCTGTTTTAGCGAACTTCCTTCATTCTCTATTTTAAAATTTTTCTGGTATGGGAAGCTGTTGTTCTCCAGTCGTTCCAAGCATTCAGCACATCTGTCTCCATAATCATCTCCTTGATAAATCTAGAAGAACAACCTCAACCATCTCATTAGTCAGAGAGCATTCAAGAGTTACAGAGCCAGAGCTAAGGCATATCTGATATAATCTTGCTCAGTGTGATGAGGTTCAGTATATGTGGAAGGAAGGAGACCGGGTCGGCTTTACTGAGGCACGCATCCTTGGCACCTCAAAGGCAAGGAATTAATTAATTGATATTAAAATTAGTGTATAATGAGAAGACTGAACATCATTTACTGATATTGTTGCTTTTATAACTTTATTAAACATGCATCTGGAACAGAGAAAAATATATACCACTTAGCGCCTCTAGTGGACATTTCTCCCGAAATGTGCATGGAAACTTACCTGGAGGTACTTATTTCAGGTTTTATAGGCCCATAGAACCATAAACATTTGATCCAACTGAAACGCAATAATGGATTTCAATAATCAAGCAGAGAAATACTAAAGTCAGAGCTTTGATGAACTATTAGGTTTAACTTTTGATCAGGGAGATAAATCAACACTTCAACACATTAACATTTAAAACACTTAAAATTTAAAAATTATCCACCTCAATTAAGCGCATGTGTTTTTGTGCTGATTTTTAGAATTTATGCAGATTTTTGCGTTTCCATCCAGCGTTTTTTTTTTTTTGTGATAACCTAAATAGAGCAAAAAAATAGGTGGATGGAAAGTGTATACGCCTCAATTGAGCACGAACGTTTCTTATGCATATTTTACAATTTATGCACATCTTGCCGTTTCCATCCAGCGCTTATGTGATATCACAAAATTTGCATAATAGTATGGAATCATAGCAATTGGTTCACTTAGACCGATATCTGCTCCGCCTATGGTCACAATATAACAATTAACAGTTTGTAAATAAAAAAATAAAATAAAAAAATAGACATTGTCACACAAAATCGAAAATCACATCATGTTTCTGTTCAGTATATTGTTTTTACTTCAGATATGGTGCGGATCTAAAATGGGTTTCACATTCCTGCTTCCTTTTTATTAACTCAACAGTCTAATGACCATCATTAAGTCAAATATTAACGAACCTCTGACTCTTTAAGGCTACGTTCACACTGCAGGCTGAAACGACCCAATTCCGATTTTTTTGCCCCTATGCGACCTGTATCTGATCTTTTCATGACAGTCTGAACGACACAAATCCGATCTTTTCAAATGCGATCCAGGCCACTTGGGTATGTGGTCCCAAATCCGATACATATCCGATCTTTTGAAATGCGACTTCAGTCTGAACGGCCAGGTCGCATGTATCCGACCCGGTTGATAAACGTCATAATTCTGCTTTGAAGTAGTCGTCGGTTTGAAAACGGACTGCATATTCGTCGAGCTGAGGTAAATCTGCCGAACGGGTCGACCTCGACGAGCCCGTTAGCTGCTAAAAAAATAAATAAAAGCCCTCGGCCACCATCATTATATATCCAATGTGAATAAGAGTAGACTAACGTTGTTAACTTATTTGTGCTGATATTAGATATCAGCGGCTGCTGTCTGGATCTTGTGTAACGGTCGCTGCGCGCGATCGTGTGTGTGAGAATCACAGTTAGTTGAAGTTTAGCTACTTCCGCAAACAACAAGTGACGTCGTTGACCGTTGAGTACTCTTCTGCGCATGCGGGTCACTTCTGGGTCATTTCACGTTCACACAGGAGATCACAAAAGGTCGCATTTAATTGGAAATGTGAACGGCCTTGCAAAAAAATCGAATTTTTTCCAAAAATCGAATTTTTTCCAAAAATCGAATTTTTTCCAAAAATCGGAATTGAGCATTAAGCCCTGCAGTGTGAACGTAGCCAAAGTTTAGCTTCCAGGCAGGGGCGGACTGGGACCAAAAAGTGGCCCTGGTCTTTCTGGCCCACAGTAGCCCACCACATCCCACATCATAACACATTGGCTCATTAATGTGCAGAATAATATTTAACACCACTTATAACATAAATAACGTAGCTGTCATGAAGATGAACAAAAGTTTTATTGGTTTGGAACGACATGAGGGCGAGTAAATTATGAATTTATTTTTCAGGTTAACTGAAAAATGAAAGGTTACAAAAGTGGGTTTTTGCAGAGATGAAATTGAAAAGTTATTTTGAGAACCCAAAAAGCTTCTTCAGTGATAAGAACCATTATTTTCTTACTTTTAACAATCTAAAGGACCTTTTTCTGTAATGGAAAGATTCCATATTAATAAAGGCTGTTTATTGGCATTGATGCTTCCATGAAGAACATTTAACATTTATGAGTTTATGAAATTTGACCTGCTTTCAAATCTGAAATTTGAAAGCTTGAACAGCTTTCATTGACCTGACCTCTGACATCAGATCCAGTATGTAGAAGTGAGATTTATTCTGGTTCACACATTCTTTCCCGCCAGTTTTACAGATGTTAATGTTCATAATATCTTAATAGTTTACGTTTTGTGACGATATACACGAGATTTGCTATAATCCTGCAAACACGGAGCATTCTCGAATATATGAACAAACGTTCGTTCAATGCATCATTCATGGAACATTTTTTTCTTGGATGTTTTACATTTTCTGAAACATTTTAGTTGGATGTTTGTTTAACGGTTTTTAAATGTTGCTACTTGTTTCAGAACCTTCAGAGAACATTTAAAAGTATCATTCCAATAGTTTCAGCAAAATCATCACATGGAATGTTCCTTTAAAGCAGGGGTCGGGAACCTTTTTTGACCAAAGAGCCGTTTTTTAATTTTTGGTTAATGCATTTTTCCAAAAGAGCCACAGTAAAAAAATAAAATTAATACTAATAATAAAAAAAATTTTTTTTAAATGTGTCGGGCAAGGCAGGGGGCTGCTGAGTAGCAGAGGAGCTCTTCTCAGGAGCTCTTTTTGCTTGGTGCAGTCCGGCTTGTCACACTCCTCTTCCTCCATCTCCTCTGGGTCTCGTGGGGTCGATGAATCCTCTTCCAGAAGCTGGTGCACCTCCAGGTCGAGAATAGACACCATCGGGATGGCCGGGTTGGAGGCCCTCAGGGCAGTCAGCTTGGCCAGGCATGCCCTCCTCTTACAGTGGCGGAGCGCGCCGTCCTGTGACCCACCGAGATCTCGCTGTGGGTACGGATGTGGCGGTCAAGCCGGTTGGAGAATTTTCCACATGCCGGAACTGGGCAGAGTCCTGCACGGGCATTCACTCGCCCCGACTCCATGGCCAAGAGCAGCTTCCTCTCCTCTTGGTTCTTCACATTGTGGGTGAGAACCAGGTGCTGGCCGAGGCGGGCATACATGCGCACACACAGCGGGCATGTTTCAACGGGCATCTTGACACAGGACAGCAGACAACAGGCTCATGGACTCAGTAGTTGGAGGTCTAGTGTGGACTGACTAGGTCGACTGCATAAAGCCTCTTACTGTACACTTACCTGTAAACGGAGTGCAATCACGCATAACTATTCTCCTCTATTGGTTCTTTATTTATTTTAAACAGCAGATGTAATATTAATTCGTCTCTGGTCATAATTTAGAGCATATTAAGTTTTGCCGTGCTGCTTATTGATCACGCAGTAAAAATGCCCCTCCCCGCGGCCAAAACCAGACGCCTGTGGATGAGAATCCAAAACAAGGACTGGTGGGACGTTGTCCTGCTTCACTTCACAGACGCGCGAGTGAAATGAGGATTTTAAATTTTAGTGTGGGGGGGGGGAGGAGGGGATGGGGGGCTTCACCATGGATGCACTGGTAGGTAAGTAGAGAGACCTTGTACTCAATCCTGAGTGAGACAGGAAGCCAGTGGAGTGATTTGAGGATGGGGGGGATGTGGTCATATTTGCGTACCCTCAGCAGGATCCTAGCGGTGCTGTTCTGGATGTTCTGTAGCTTCTGAAGGCTTTTTTCAGAGATCCCGGTAAGGAGCGCATTACAGTAATCCAGCCTGGAGGAGATAAAGAGGAGACAAAACTGCTTAAACCAATCACACCACGTACACAGACGCTCAATATACCCTACTTAACCAAATTACTACTAAATTAATAGCAAAACAAATCAGTAACTTCTTACGTTCTGCTTCGGGGCCATTAACTTCCCCTCAGCAATCGTCTTATATTTCACCGGTGGGTTTTTAATGGGAAAGCCAAGGTTTGACAACCGCACTGGATGTCAGATTCTCCGCCATCTCTACCTGGGAAAACAACCAAATTAATACACAGGTTAATAAACAGTAACATTAAATAAAAGCGTAAATATTTACATATTAAGTGAATAGATACTCACTGACGCAGCGTTTGATTTTTTTTGTAATTTCACTGGGCTTTTATTCTTATTTGCCTGCAAAAAAGATGTCCGTTTCTCTGCCGCGAAATCAACGACATTATGGAAGTCATCGCGGCTGGTTTGAAAAACTGCATTAAAAAGTTGTTCCCAGTCCGAGATGCTTTTTCACAGGACTGACATTGTGCACATATCCACAAATAACGTCTTTACTTTCCTCAACCTTAACTTTTATGACCGGAGAACCCATTTAGCACGTGCTGCCATAGACATCATATAATAAAGGCACATTTAAAAAAATAAACTAAACATTTTGAACATGTAGACATTTAATCAACAAGTATTAAATGAAATACAAACGATGTTTTCACAGTGGAAAGGGAAAAAATATTTCATTTCTTTTTTTTTCTTTCTTTTTTGTTGCACTGACTGCAAGTTTTTGTTTGTACCTTTTGGTTCTTGGTCACGTGTTGAGTTGGATGGTTGCTCTATGTCAGATTGTGTTTCCTGGATGGCACAAGGAGATGTGTCTGTTGGTGTAGGATGTGTTCTGTGTGGTGGTGTGTGCATTTGCAGTAAAGTATGATCAAACTCTGTATCTTCGAAGTCTTGTTTAGACTGTCCAGCTCTTTCAGTAGTGTCATCAGTCATGGCAGATGTGTTGGTCTCCAGTGAAGCTATAGGCTCAATTCTGATGATAAACTCATTGTGTGTCGTGACTTTCATTTCTGGTAGTTCAAGCAGACAATCAACAATATCATCATTAGATCTGGTGCGTTTTACATCAACAAGTGCGCTTACAATGCTATTGCCAATTTTTGCTTTAAAAATGTTGCCAGAGGAAGATTTCATAGTCAGGTTTCCATGTTTTAACTTCTATTGCAGTTGATTTGAATTGGGTTTGACATTTTGGACACAGTATTTTTGAACTGGATAGTGACATGTTACTAATGGGATGTTTTAATGGACAGATAAAAGTGTTTGTTATTTGTGCGCCAATTATTTCACAGTTTTGAGTGACTGAGGTTGTGGTGGGAACAAAGATTGCAGTGCCTTGAGACTGAATGCTTGTAAACTCAGTGTCTTTTGTCGCACTCAGACATGGTTTGTGGTCATACTGTCTCACTGATGTTTGACAGACTGTACCACTGTCCAATGTGAAGGCAGTGTTCGTCCAGACTGGCAGTTCTGCAGAAGATGTTGTCACATATGGTGTAAATGGTTTTCGCTGGCTCCGGTTCTGCTGGTTCTACAGCTGGCATCTGCATCTCAGCATCTGTCGAGGAGCTGTGAGGAACCGAAGATGGAGCAGGAAGGAGTGGAGGGATGTTCCTCACAGTGAATACGCACACATTTGATGGAATATTGAGTATTGTACTGCAACAGGACAGAGCAGTGAGGCATACACACCTGGCAAGAGGATCAGCCACTCCAAAAATATCCAGAATCCCGAATAAAACATTGCTAAACAATTGTACTGTATACTGGCTATGTTGGAAATATATTTTAAAAATGAGAAGAGTAGACCATAATGATATATAAAATATTTATTTTTATTTAAAACAAATAATCAGTCGTCATCCTCCTCTTCTTCGTCGTCTGCAAAATACTCATCAAAGTCCTCCTCATGGGGCGGATGATTGGGGCTGTTGGGACGAGGAGGAGGAGGAATATGACCTCCTCTTACGATCTCCTCCGATGAGGATGTGTGTTCGCTGTCAGTGCGGCTTAAAATGGCACAGTGGTTGCCTTGGGGAAGAAAAACATTGAAAACATAAATGAAATGTGAATTATTACCACAAGCTTTAATTTGTTAATAAATCAAGTTAAAAAAGATGAAGATTTGGCCGAATGACAAAGCATTTTATATCAATACTGATTTCTACTCACCACATCACTTGCTCCTGAAGTCACACACCGCTGTCACTCCTTGTGTCTTTGTGCACACACTGAAACAAAGAGAAAAATACACATAGGCTATTATTGTCTTTCCAGGGTGAAATTCACACCTTTGCACCTTTCACACCAAACACAATGAATACTTGTTTGTTAAGAAATCAAACATCATCTTCATCCAGGATCCAAACAAACCACATGCTGCTGTGTCAATCACACTAGCCCCGCCCACTGTACGATCTCATTGGCTGGTGAGGGCTGGTGTAATGTGAGTTCTGATTGGCTAGTTTGAATACACAAACTCAGGTAAGGGTTAGAGAGGTCATTGCAGGTCATTCCTTGAAACGGTTAACTGTGGGATCATCTGGAGATCCTGAATTTTTCACAGTTTTTTTTCTCAAAACCTGAAATGGCTTCTGAAGGGTGAGTAATTTCTAACTATTACATTTAGTTGGGTTAAGCTGTCTTGTTTTTGTTTGTTAAAAGACCAAACTGAATTTTCACCTTTAACATTTTTATTGTGGAGTCTGTTAATGTTGCTTCCAGTCCAGATATCTAAAAAGTCTTAAAAATCAATAACCATTTACTAGATAAGCATTATGTATCTTGTTGTTTTCTGAAAAAGAGATAAATCGAATTTCAATCTCCCTTTGCCATTTGGGGATAGTGCAAAAAAAAAAAGCTTTTTCTACTTAGTATATTTGTCTTGTTTCCAGTCCAAATATCAAACTTAAAAATCAAGATCCATTTACTTAAAGGAGACATGTCATGCTTTTAAATCGTTCCTTTTTACATATAAATCATACATTTGTGGTCTATATAAAGCGGAACTGCAATGCTTGGGTCTGAATTCCTCATTATTATAGCTCCACAGGCCCCTTTTCTGATGTGCGTCTGAGAGCAACTCGTTTTGGTGCGGTCTCTTTAAATACAACTGAGACACGTCATACCCCGCCCCCCCTCCAGGTTGCAGAGGTTCAACTCCACCCCATTCGGCCATTTTTGTAGTTTGATAGCAGAGATACGATTATCTAGCGGCACAGAAACTTTTTATTCACACGTTATTAACAAAATGTCAACAACGGAAGACTTGTCCAGCCAGCCTTACATGTTCGAGCCAGAGTCGGAGCGAGATGAAAATGAAGACGACGAACCTGTAGAACAACGTCTTCATATGGATGTATCGCACTGGTGTGTACTGAATTTATACATGAAACTTTGGTCTTCCGACCTTTTACCACCGTGTCGATTTATTTTGATTAATATGTGCGAGGGAGAGAGAGCAAGACAGCGTCTAGTTTGGAGACGGTGAAGTCTTGTTTACACTTTCGCCTGGCTCCGAAGAGAGAGAGTGAGCGCGCGGGTCTCTCTCTCTGCTCGTTCTTTCAGTTAAACATGCGCCTTGTCACAAGCGCGGCAGTTCATCTACATTAGACGGTGTAATGAAGCGTCTGGGTTACTACATCTAACAACCGAACATTTTAACTTACCCTCTCGTAACTTCTGCATCCTTTAGCTTGGACTACAAAATTGCAGCGAGAAATAAAAATGGCGGATTGCTCGAAGTGTTGAGCCGGGAGTCGATGTCCTTATTTGGCAGTTTCCGCTGCAAATACTGTGACGTAATAGTTAAAAAAACGTCATAGAGAACAGAAAAATCGGAACAGGTTGAAAAATATGACCAAAACAGAATATAAAGATATCAACGAAGCACCTGAAGAGAATAATTAAAAACTTTTCTGTACTTCTAAACACTCCAAATATACAAAAAAAAATAAATTTAAGGGCTAAAAAAGTGGATTTAGCATGATATGTCCCCTTTAAGTATTAAAATAACGTTAGATATTTTGTACAGTTTTCCGTGGGAATTAATCAAAATTAAGTGAACAAGCAAAAATTTTCAAAACTTTGTGTATTAGTGTACCAGTGGGTACCAGGAGACCTCACTCTGGCCCAGATGACCCCCTGTAACTTCTGACCCCCTGGTCACGCTGTGACCCTCACTCGATCGCCCCATGGGCTTTTTTACCCACTTTTCACAACTTTTGCTAATTTTTTCACAGCCCAGAGAGAAGCACATATATAATATGTGTATATATGATCTGAAGCTTGTGAAGCTCGAAAACATCGGCATAGGGATTTATGTCGCACTCTGGAAAAACGGCAAAAATGGTGTCTCAATGTTTTTTTTTTAATCTCTGCCCTCTCAAGCACTGCCTTTACACTGGTGGTGACTACCCTTTCAATCATAGAGCAAGTTTGACGATGACATAATGACGATCACATAAGAAAATATATATATTTAAGGACAAAAAGAAAAGGTAAAAAATGAAAAAGAGAAAATGGAAAACGTCTCATGTTGTTCTCAAGATGTTGGTGGTGATTTTCTCAGAACGCAGGGATGTGTGTGTGTGTGTGTGATGCATGGATCCTCAAGAAAAACAGTTACTTACTGTGACCTTAATGTCATCTAGAAAATGGCTGACATTCCTGTTGCGCCTCGTCCCCTTTGCCCACTCGGCACTCCTCTCCTTAAAGGAGTTGAGGCACTTCTGCACCCTTGTTTTGGTCGGCGTGTTTCTCTGAGCCATTTTCTGAAAAAGATCAGATTAATAAAAATGATTAAAGGGATACTTCACCTCTGGGAAGATGAATGTGTATTTAAAATAGGTCATTTATGTAGAAGAAATGTGAAGAAATTTTTGAATTTGGAGCTTTCTAGACTGAGAAAAGCCAGAAAATGTATTTTTGGCTTATGTGGATGAAAGACAACAACTCCCAGAATGCACTTGCTTCGCTGCCCTAGGAGGCCACGCCTACCGGTAAGACAGCGCAGTTGAAAACAAGGTTAGGCTACCAGTGAGTCTCCGTGACGAGTCTGCCTGGGATTTCGGGATCGCCCAAAATGTCTGGGATTCGGCTTTTGCGTTCTACAGTCGCCATTCATTATGTTTACTGTGGTGAGCAGGACGAGGCTGACGGCCGCGGGAGAACGGCGCGAGGCCGGTGGCGTCATTACTGAGACACGCCGGTCTCGCAACGGAGGTGCGGGAATTTTCTTAGCAATGTTAAAACGCACATCAACCATCACTTGTTTAGCGTTCATGTAAACACTACATTCAGATTCACCGATCGGAATGAATTCAGTTAGATTGAAACATGAGGTGTGCATGTGCATGTAAACAATGAATGGCGACCGCAGAAAGCAAAAGCCGAATCCCGGACATTTTGAACGATCCTCGCCCGCCGGACATGTCCGGGAAAAGGAGGATGGTTACCCATACTTACTCAGCTTTCTCCTACTATTCAGCTTTCTCCACAGAACAAGAGCCTGCTAGCTTAGCTTCCAAAGAAAGACGGCTGACACTGTGTACATTCTGTGAGTGAGATCCCTCCCTCTATGGGCGGGATGAAAACATGCGGAACAACGCCATCTACTGGCTGTAGTCTTTAGCCTCTGGCCAGAAAATCCTCCGATGACGCAAAATGACGATTTTTGCGTCATCGGAGGATTTTTTCCAGACTAAAAATACATAAATCTCTTGTCTCAGGGGGATATGAGGGTGGAAAGCATGGTAATTCGAAAATACTACAGGTTTTCTACTAATACAAAGCTTAATGCTAAATCCTGAAGTAACCCTTTAATTTAGTGATTGCCCAATAATTCTGCAGATATTGAGTATTCTAACGTCATAGACATATTGAACATCTCTGATTGCCTGTATAGGTCTCTACTAGAGGTGTGAATCTGCACTGATCTCCCGATTCTATTACGATTATCATGTCAGCGATTCGATATCTCGATGCATCACGATGCGTCAAATACATTTTTCTATTAAAGTCATGTAGGATATTTAATTCATAGCTTTTCAAGCTTCAAAAACAGAACATTCTGCAGTGCTTGCTTATGGAAACATGAAACTACAGCACTAAGCACATGGCACTTCCTGAATGTGCAAAACTTAACAGAATGTGTAAAGAGAAATGTTGTTAGGCATACATTTAATTGTAAACAGAAATAATAGATTATGGCCCGGTGGATTATCGATGCAGCATCGTCCATGTCCATGATTCGATGCATCGATTATTTGATTAATTTCAATACCTCTAGTGTCTACTAGGGCAGGGTCATATAAAATGTATTTGATTTTATGATTGTAATCAACCTGAACTATGATCTCTCAAACACAAGTGGCAGCACTTGAGTTGCCAGTCCAGGGTATTTGTCAATGCTGCTAACAGAAAACATTACATTTTCCATTAAGAGTCTACTATTGTATCTAGTTATGATATGTTATCAAATAGTGAGGTATAGGCTCACCCCCAGCATCAGTGGGCCATTTTCCCCCCGAGAACTGTTCCTTGCCAGATATGTAATGTCAAAGGTATATACATAATAAAAGAGACATATCCCCCTCCCCCAAGTGAAGACTCATTGTGTGTGAACCTTTGAGGCCTTTCCTCGGCTCTGTCATTTTCTCGAGGAAAGTAGTGTGGAGTTCTTTCTCTTTTTCTCTTTTGTGATGTCACTTGTCTGTCAATTGAGATATCAGTGTCTCTGAACCCCCCCCCCATGGTTAACAAAGGAAACTCTTTTGTTTTGTTGTCTAGAGAAAGAGCGTGAGGGAAAATTATACATGGAGCTCCTCCTTTGAAGTTGTGTTTGAGGTCTGGAATATTGGTGAGAGAAACAGTTGTGTTGTCGAAGGAAGAGAGTAATCCTCCTCAACATCGTCCTCTAAAGTCTGGCCGTGTGTCCTCCTCCATAGTCCCGCTGCAGTGCTGGCACTGGGGCACTGATGGCACAGCAGAGCCTGTACAACATGAAGAAGAGAGGAAGGTTTAAGTATAATTTCAGTTTTGCCATTTATTTAATGTTTGTTAAATTATTAAACATATCGGCTCGACTGATTTGCAGAGGGGGGATTTAAAGCTTTTCCCTTTTACTGGTGATTCACCTTGTAGTTTTTACTTCATATAGCCTTTTTTTGTTGATCACATATTTTACCATTGCATGTGTTTTAACAGCTAGAATGTTACCAGTCAATAAGCTTAACACTCCTATTATGTTGTGGGTCAATTTGACAATGTCAATTATTTTTTTCTAAATAAAAAGTGTCAATGAAAAAGATGCCAGCTTCACTTGTGTTGAATGCAATAAATACATATGCAGAAAGTATGCACACATACACTATGTTCAAAATGTGGAGAGAAAGACTGAAGGATCATTTTGCTCAATAGGGTAAAAAAAGCCTTGTTGGGGAAATTAAAAAAATCTTGTTTGTGAGATAGGACAAGTCTTTAACAAATATTTCTTAATTTATTACATGGCTTGGTTGAATTCCGGTGTGTTATTTCTTGATAATAGACGAAGTATAACACACCGTTGCCATGGACGCAGTTCTGATCACTCAGGCAATACAATCGTTTTTAAATCAATAAACTTTTTAAATCAATATTTTGTGTCAAATTATTGATTATTGAGCATTCGGAGAACACGTAACTGTAACAGGCTAGCAAGTGCACGTCATTGCGTCAGTGAAAAGGTCCGCTTTCGGCACTGAAAAATGGAAGTGCTACTGGTTTGATTGCTGTACAGCATTTTTGCTGATATGGAGATGGAGATGGAGAGGCAGCATCGGCAACAAACACTCTTTTCAAGGCCTTTGAGACAGCGTGGATATTCACGCTCTTTCCTGAGAAATGCACTTAAATCAGTTGACACACCTAAACCTCCCGCCCCGGACACGGCGAACAGGAATAAAATTATTCCTTTGGTGGCGCATTTTTCTTGTTTTAGTACACAGCTGAACCGGGCCGTTAAATCTAATTTATCAAAGTTCTTGACTTCCACGAACTTCCTACAACACCATAAACCCATCACGGCCTATAGGAGAAACACAAATATTTTAGATGTTTTAGTACAGAGCAAGCTCTCGACACCTTCACCTAAATGTGGGCAAGCGCAAGTATTTCACCCCATCAAGATGGGTGAAGAATAGATTTAATGGTTTTCAAGTTGTCTCATACTCTGTCACATGAGAGTGTAAACTGGATTTATCTCATATACTGACTCAAATGTTGAAAACAGTATGTAGGCCAGACCAATAATGAACAGAGTAAGAGCCTACCAACACGTGCACAACATAGCCCTAAACCTACCCGTTGGTGACCGCGGTGGCATAACCTCAATAGGCGTACCCCTTACACTACCCTAAACTTAACCACTCGAACCCTGAGCTAATTTACCCCGGGTCACAGAACCCTTCGGATCATAGCCCGGGTTCTCTTAACCCTTTTTCTGATTTTTTTAATTTTTTAATTTATTAAGAAAACACAATTCATGTAGTTTAAAAATCCTGAGAACATAATTCATGTGGTTAAAAAATAATTTGAGGCCATTGTATGGTTTGTGGGTTTACTAATTATTACATGGGTTATCTAAGGGATCAAGAGGTCACACTAATAATATAATTGATAAATAAGAGGGGGTGCGTGCTTGTGAACTTGGTCTGGCTCGGGTTGGTCTTGAGTGGTCAGTGGACGGATGGACCGAGCACAAGCAGGATCAGACCTTAGGTTTGAGCCTTGGACGTTTCATTCCCCTAACCAGCCAGTGCCTCCGTCTCTGAGCTTTGGACCGGCCCTTGTCGGGCCTTGTTTGCAGTGCACGTGCCCCCATAACTTTACTTTAAAACCACAAACAGTGTTTAAGAAGTTTTTGCAAGCCACATTCAGTCATGAGTCACTCTTTTCTATCCTTTATTCATGATATTTCTTATTGTGTAAAAATCTCAAAAAGTGAAGTTTTTAATTTAATTTATTTTTATTTTTAACAAAAAGATTTATCAGAACAAAATCTGACATGAGAAGGGAATGTATTAGTAAATATACACATACATATAAATATGATACAAGTTTTTGACCCAAAAGAGGGTTTCTTGAATAAATAACTGAATAAATATTTCAGAAATTGATATATTTTGTGTTCTTTGATCATATAATAAAAAGATTTCATTGAAAAGCTTAAAAAGTCTCCTTTTTCATTATCTGGACACTTATATTTGATCCTTACATTTAAATATTTTACAGAATGAATCCTTACATACATAAAAAATACTACAAGGATTCTCTTTCTTATAAAATTTAATTTATTTTACTCCTCCTACATGTCTTGCGGGTTTGCAATATTTTCGACACTGTTTTCAAGTAGTGTCTTCACAGATTAAGGAACTATAAGTGCTCTTCAATCTTCCATTTTCATATTATCTTCAGTTTCCTTTAAAAAGGACTAGGATTTTTGTGGGGAAAAAACAACATTTCACACGACGAACGATTATTATGACGTCATACGATATCGTCCCCATCAGAGCTTTGCATATCTCATCTTTGAACAATCAAAAACCACATTTAAAGTTATAAATATAACTCATCCCATCTGAATATCAGTTAAATACAACATTGACTACACATATAAGCCGTTTTTGGCATGAAAATTAATTTGGTTGATTTTAAATTAGTTATTTTCCTTCTGAGGAACACATTAAAAATTAAAAACAACATCCAGAATTAAAAATATGATCCATCTTACCCGAATATTAGTTGATTGAGATGTTAAGGATATGTATAGCATGATTTGAGGCATTAAAACTCGATATTTTGATCTAAAATAAATATTTTCCCTCATGACGAGGAAAACCACATTCCACACGACGAACGATGGTCGTGACGTCATCCGATGTCGTCGCCATGAGTTGAGTGCTTTAAAAATGAATAACAACATGCACAACACAGATACAAAAATATGTTCACACCAGCATGATTAGGCACAACCCTGGCTACATGTACATACCATTCCCATGCGATTGTAACAAGAATTCGATTTTATATCGCCATTTTCCCTCGTGGACTCTGTTTCATTGTCTCTCCACTCTTGCTCGACCATGTGCGGAGGAGAGAGTGACCTAATTACACTAAAACATCGTGTAACTGTTTAATTTGAACCTTTTCACAAAAATCCTTTTTATACATCTGTCCTTTCACTTATTTACTAACAATTCGCCGACTTGGATTTTTGTTTGGACTGTTTAAAGCTTAGTTTAGCCGTTTTTCGGAAAACAAACTTTTTTCAACGGCAGTCTATTTAAGGGGGCGCGCAATGCGCGCGCTCACTCTCTCGCACTTCACTTGTTGAGTGTGCAGACACGACGATCGCTCTGTAGTATCGAATTTCAAAAAGAACACGATTTAAGAGATTCTTTAGAAAAATATATTGTATTCTAAAATATCTTATTATATAAATATATAATATATTTACCTTTATTTATTTATTTATTGTTGTTTACATTTATTTACAAGCCTGCCTGAAGAAGGGATTTCACTAGATACTGTTAGGATGGATGTCTTTAGAGGCCGTGTGTATGGAGCTAAAAGAGTCTCAATAAAGATAAATGCACACACTACATTCAAATATACACATACAAAATTTAAAAAGCACAGAAGATTCACAAATGCACACAAAATTCAGAAATACACACAGTTCATAAATGCAAACAAAATTTACAAATGGACAAGACAAGATTCTGAAATGTATTTCTGATGCACACACAAATATATCTTGATTTACAAACTGCTTGCGGTCTGTGAACTTCACTGCATTTGTGTGTGAATTTTGAGACTCTCCTGACTTGCTCGACACACAAATGCCTTTATTTAAACAGGGAATGATCTGCAAGATCTGAGTCTAGCGATGCATTTTGATGGCAGCCCAAGTTCTAGAAGATGTGTGAGGGTCTCTACTGACGTCGTCAATCGTGGACGCCCACGAAAGCCCTTCTGCAAATCCAGTGTTATAAATGTCTGCTCATTCTCCATCTCCTGTTGGATAACAGTACTTAAATTTGTAAGTGCAGACAGTAATTCTTCTCCTACATTCACTGCGTCATCCAGAGCACTTCAAAACTAAATTCTGATGGCAAACAAAATGTAACCCTTCCATGTCAAGAGGATCTTCCTCTCCAAGATGTGTAGCAGTCGCTCATGCAATCTCTGAAGGATTTCACACTTCAGTGATTCCTAAGGGATAGAGAGAAATAGATATTTAATTGTATTCACTTGCTGTCTGTAAACTGTTTCTTAACTTTCCCCTTAAATGCAGAATCAGAAGCTGTGAATTGGAGGCCAACTTCAGCTTCGTCTAATGCCGATGTTACGATATATTCGGTTCCTGAAATATTTGGTTCCAATGGGTGGAGCTATCATGAATATTCACCAGACCCAGAGCCGGCTCTCCCTATAAGCGAACTAAGCGGCTGCTTAGGGCCCCGCCGCCACTAGGGGGCCTCCTAACTACAGATGGTACTCGCCGGTGTTGCTGCGGTTTAAAGCTAGGTATACTCGTCGCGTCTGCACTCCGCACGAGCGCGAAGGTGTGCACGGCAAAAATGACATCATTGCAGTGTGGGCGGTCGTGTGTTGGGTGCACAAGACCACATTTCGCTTGGCGGTGTTCATTGCTTTTTTTGTAACAGCGCACGCGGCTCCACATCCGCATCCGACTTCGAGCCGAATCTGGCCGAGCTCGAACTTCCCACCACACCGGCACCCAGTTTGCACGTCTAAATTAGTTGCTTACATTTAAAAAATGAGCATACAATAGCATAAAAAGTATTTTTAATGAACATAAAGGTCCATGTTTAATAAAAATGTTCATGAAACTTAATGAAATGTTTAGTGAAATTAGAAAATATGTATGAGATCGTTAATTTCGCATATCCATATATTTTGTTTTATTGTCACGAGTAATAATCTCAGTCAACCAAACGTGTAGAAATCGTTGTCTTCCCTGGACTAGAAAAAAAAAAGAAAAGAAAAAAAAGAAAAAAAACCCATTATAGTAGAGCTACTATATTGAACGAAATCCAAATTTTAAGCAGTTTTTACTGTAGAATTATTTTTGCATGAACTACATGTAACGTGTAACAATGACACTGTAAAATATATATATATATTTTTTTACTGTAAAATGTAGTTAAAAAGTGTTACCTAGAGTTTTTATTAGATTTATGTATATATTTTATAACTAAACATTTTAAATACACATTTGGCTAATGATTGTTCGCTGAAGTAGTGTTTTTGTAGTTGGAATATATAAAAAATAAATACCAACTCAAACTAGAATCTTTTGTAGAATAGTTTATCTCTTTGATACATCAATATAGAAGAATATGAAGCAAGGAAGCAAAGAAATTACTGGTCCAACTTCTCCCTCTTTTTAAAGTGTGTAAAAGGGAAAAAAAGTTCAAAGATCGAGACTCCAGCAACACCCGTAACTAGTATAATATTAATAAAATAAAAATTTAATAAAACAATAAATAATTGTGGGCAGTTAAAAGAACTAGAGATGAAATGTTTAAGGGTTAGATTGTTTACAGTTGCTGGTTTGCGGTGGCAATACTCCATTATTCACTGCAAGGAAGGGCCCCAAAATAATCCTGCTTAGGGCCCCCAGACTTACAGAGCCGGCCCTGACCAGACCATAGCGTGGGTGGGGCGATCAATACAAGCGAGTGGAACAAAAATTATTTAAATAATTTAAAAAGTCATTATAAAAAAAAAAAAAATTGACGGACCTACAGAAATGCATGTTGATTAGTAAGTTTCAGGCGGAGTGCAAACATGTAATGTTTGAGAAATCTAATATTGGTGTAATCTTTGCGAGGTCTCACTCACAACGCAAACTTTGTGTTGGCTGATCCTGGCATAGCTTTACTAAAATAAAATATTATGGAAGTCATTCACTCAAACTGTAATTATGCCATATTTTGTCTGGTTGATATTAACTAATAACTTCATCTTTTAACTAACACTTCAACATCCAGCATAAAATTAAAGACATGTATGAGCTAAGGATGTTCTCTGATCCCAGATAAACAGATAATGGAGTGTTCACAATCTGCAATATGCAGTTCGATATTCTCCTATTAAAGGGACACTGTGGAGAATTTGTGTTTTTGTCAAACAGCGACCCCTAGAGTCGCTGTGGAATACTTGCACTGTCGTAAATACCCCTCCACCCATCAAGATCATAAAGTTTCTTTACTTTTAATGATGATGATGATGATTGTGTGTTAAGCGTCTGTGACTTACTTTAACTTTGATTTGCGATAGTTTGCACGTTGGCTTGAGGAATAGATGCTCAGCTTCTCGTCTGCGGTGATGCGTGTTCCAGCGCGTCGTCATATCTGGCAATAACATATAGCCTATAACACGCTCTCACATGGTTTTTGTATTATTAATTTTTTAGCATTTTTGGGAGGAGTACAATTTACATATGTGGTTTCAACAACCAGATGCATTTACACTTGTTCAGTTTCGTCTGGAATGCGTCTCAGACCTCCTCCTGAAGTGGTTTGAGCGATCAGATTCAAATCCGTCTTGAATGCGTTTCGGAGGGCATTTACACCTGGTCTTTTCACGATCGGATAGCTATCCGAGCTGAGAAAACGCATGAAGTGGCCAGGTCTAAACACAACAGCCCCCATGACAGAAACATACGCACGAAAGCCGAAAAACAAACGCTGGTTGGCATCTCACGTCCATAGACCGTATATAAATGCTCACGTCCAGATTTGAGGAAGTGGTGGGGGAAGTGACGTATGCCGTAAAGCAGTCGAATTTTGTAGTTCTTTTTGTGCTCTGGTTACTACCAGAACCCCGAAGTTACATAGCGCCAGTAAAAGCGATACAGACCCCGTCAGGCTCTGGCAGACGTGTCATTCAACCTATTGTAAGTCGATGTACCATCACAAGGGTCTAGGAAATATATTATGAAGGTTGAAAAGTTATACGGTGTGGGTTTAAGTATGTGTGTAAATAGTTGTGCTTAAATCTTTGGGTGTAGTGATGCAAAGTTCCACACTCTTGTAAAGCATATGGACTAACTTTAAAACATAATCTTTACACAGGAATCACACGTGTCCAAAACATCCGTGTAATGCCGAGTTCAGACTGCACGATTTTAGCCCCGATTTTGGCTCGCCGACAGGTTTTGAGAGATCGCCGACAAATGCCAGAAATCACAGGCAAATCGGTGCTTGTTCACGCGAGTATCTGAATAAATATCTGGACCTGTTGGCGATTCAAAATCCTGCTGTGTGAAAGTGTTCTGACTGAAGACTACATCGGCGATGACCGACAGCCAATGAGAGAGCAAGGTACAGAGCAGCTGGGAGTTCGGGGAGGAGTTATAGGCCACAATATCAGTGTTTTAATTGATATATTTACAATTATATCAAACAGAAACAAAGCACAAACATTTGCTTGACCAGCAGCAACAGCAGCACATTGCAACATTATTTATTTACCCACAACTCTCTTTGCAGAACACTCAGTCCTTGCTCCCCTTGTCTTCCCAGTCATTTCCTCATGCATAATGTTTTTCTTTTTCTCCTTTTTGCCGCAAATCAGTGCACAGACAATTTGGATCGCAAGCTTCTTTCAGCCTATCATTTTCAATAACAATTTCAGTCTCGCGCAAGAACTGCGGTCTTACGCACGCGGGATTTTGCGCTATTTCCTTATCACTTCTCGCGTGTGTTTGGTTGCGAAACGTAGTTTGCGGACCAGACAGAAGTTGTCGGCGATTCTTCCTCCTGAATGTCATGCAGTGTGAAACCTCCTGTCGCCGATGCATCGTGCAGTGTGAACACACCAGCAACTGAATGTTACCCCAGATAGTCACGCAGTGTGAAAAGAACAGTGACCCGACTACTTTGAAAATCGTGCAGTCTGAACTCAGCTTAAGATTCAAAAGACCAAATCATTAAGAAAAGAGGGTTGAAAAGCGCCGTTTATAATAAATACACAAAAGTTTCCAAATGATGGTTTTATTACTCTAATAAATGGTTTTATTAGACTTTTCGGTGAGAGCTGTCAACATTCAGTGTTTATAGAAATAAATGAAATTAAGAATTTAAGTGATAGTCTTTCTGTTTGAGAACTAAATTGATACTTTGTGTGATTCCACATCATAGAGGGAAAGTTGCACTAAAACAAAGTAATAACACAAAAAGTAAGTGCATGCTGTTTTAATAGGTTTTTAGCTACAACGTAGTTACTTACAACTATATGACATTTTCTTAAATAGTTTATATTTAGCAAATATTTTACGCTGGACCAAATTCTTAAAAAATTAAAGTTTTAAAAAAAATTAAAGCTGCAAGCAGCCTCACAGGGGCCAAGTCCTCCAATGGTTCCCTGGGTTCAAAAAGTAGCTAAAAATACTTTGCTTTCAAAACTTTATAAGAAACTTTAATAACTAAAGTATTCTTACTTCTTAACTTCTTACCTCACAGAACAAATGAGTTCATCCAGCTGCTGAGGTTCAGTAGTTAAAAAGAGAATGAACTCAAAATGAAGAATTTGTATATAAATTAAACAAACGTTGTATTTTTAATAGGAAGATACAGTGCTTATCAGTATGATAAAATAATTGAAATGACACACAATTTTACGCAGTTGTACTGCAAAGGATTCAAGCCCACAATCTCTGGGTCAGATGCCCGTCACTCATCTCATTGTGCCACTAGGAAGACATAAGTTTACATAGATGCAGAAGTTCCATAGTTCAAATGAGAATCAACTCAAAATGAAGATTTAGCATTTTAATGGACTCCATGTTGTATTTAATGAGTTTAGATGAGATTATTGTGATGCACTGTTATGTGATTGTCTTGGACCTTTAATAAATAAAGTTAGTCCAAGATGCAGTATATAGATTAATAAAGTATTATATTACAACATTTTCATTTTTATAATTATTATTTAAGTTCTGTATTGATTATGAAGTTTTGTCATTCACTTATACGGCTCTAAATGGTTTAGATTTGATGTTTTTAACTGATTTTGTACTGATGTTCTTCATCAGTATTTATTAAAGTCATTAAATTCTGGACTTTTGGTACTACTCAGGATATTGAACTGCACTAAAGGAGAGAAAGTTTTGTTTTTGCATGTGGGTCCTAAAGTCTGGCACAGGTTTCCTGATAATGTTCACTATTCTGACAAACATTCCTAGTTTAATTGTAGATTAAAGACATCTCTTTAAACAAGAATTCACACAATGCATTTTATAATCTTGTAATTTTGATATATTAGGTCTAACACATGTTTATGTTCTATTTTCAGTTTCTACATTGTTATGGGCATATTAGATATCATGTGATCTCCAATTTGGATTCAGCTTCATATGAGAATTTCAGATGATGCTAACTTCTGTGAAGAGATGACACCAAATCTGTTTTAAAGTTTACATGAAATCAAAATTGACCTTATTAACTTTAACACATATTACTTGTCTTGTGGTGAACAATTTATCTGTGCAAGTTAATACTCAGAAATAAAAGTGTTTGTTGAGGTAATGTTTAATCAAAATCTGAAAATATGGTATTATTATGAAGCACATTCATTTATCATGCAAATTTAAGATGTTGGCATGATTTCTGGGCGGATCTAACATTTTTTAGTAGTTTAGTCATGTGACCACACACATTTATTTCGTGGTACTGTCATCTTAACTCTTATAAGATCTTATTTTTAAATGTGAATTAAAAAGTTATTTTAGTTTAAACACTCTTGAGCACATTGGATAAAGTATGCAAATAAGAGGGGGCTGTTTAAGTAGATGATTTTAAAGCACTATTGTTGTATATTTAAATGCATGTAGAAACAAATACTAACAGTTTCTTTAGTTATTCACAATGACACTTATGGTTAAATTACTTGATTTTTCTAGCATGGTTTGTGGAACTAAACTTAGAGCCTAGTTCAGAATGGCTATAAGCATTCGTGCAACTTTTCAAATGTAAGAATCCCATGAAATAAAGGTCACATATTCCAAGAATTGATTCATTTGCTTTAATAAAATTGAAGAAAAAAAAAGACATTAATGTTAATTTAACAAAGCTTTGCAATGAGAAAAATAAAATAAAAATACATTTGTAGCATTACAGAACATTAAATTTAACCAATAATTAACTAAATTAATCTAATTTCAGTAGTTTGAGAACATGAATTAAATCAATATTTGCCATTTCTTAAATTGCCCATAAAAAAAAAAAAAAAAAAAGTATACATATATACACACACAATCACGTTTTGCGTTTCATTACAATCTTGAACGTTACATTGCCCATGAGAAAAAAAAAAAAACATGTATATGTCACAGGTCGGGGTGGAGCGCCAGCGGACCGCCCACCCCTGAACCACCGCCCCGAGGAGCGGACCGTGGGCCACAAGAGAGAGGCATGACACCAATTTAAAATAAAACAATATTATTCTTTATTAAATAAAAGCAGTCTTTAAACGCTGGCTCAGCCTCCGCGTTCTCCAGCTGCAGCATTCCCTTCAGCAACAGGCAGGGAAAGACATGAACATAATCCACGGCTTACGTTTCCTTCAGCATTCATGTTTCCTTCAGCATTCTCTTCAGCAGCAGCTTCAGTACCTTCTTTGTTTTAACGCAATGTTCACTGGCCAGCACAGCTTCGTCACAGTTCCATCACCTGCGCGGTCTGCAACGTCCCACACTCGTGCACACAACGCAAGTCACAATTCTTCACACGTGATACGATGAATCAGCACTGCAATCCACAAACCTCAATATGAATAAGGCAGTTGCTCGGGTCCAGATGGAAAGTTGACAGATGGCTCATTTGTATGCTGAAATAGAACATTAATCTCCAGCGCTGCCCGTCCCACATCACACTTCTCTCTTCTCTCAGCTTCTCTCTGTTACCTCGGCGTGTCCCTCTGCCCTCGGTCACCCGTCATTGCTGCACTCCCTTCCCCCACCGCGCTCTGTCCTTCGTGTCTTACTTCTCCCCTGAACTCCTCTGTTAAATTCTCAACTCATCCCAACCGCCACCATAATCAGCTCCAATTTGATGCAGCTGCCGCAAATTTCCTTGTTTATCTTCCTGGTCAGCCATGACAGTAAACCGGAACCGGCCTGGTATCACACCGGAAACGCTCCCCAAGGGAATCATGCGCTGATTTTTAGTTCCGCCTTCGTCACCCGGTGACACATACATATATACACACTACCATCACATGTTGTGTGTTTCATTACAAAGTCATTTTTTTATTGTCTTTACAGTACTCTTAGTTGAAGGTTTTTTGGATGGTGTAATAAGTGGTGGTGTTGGCTCAGATGGTCTTTCAACTGGAGACTAAGGTTCTGGACTGCTTTGTGTCTCTGTGATACAGAGGACAGGGTCAGTTTCATCTATAATTTCAAATAAATCCTCATCACTGGGGTGAGCTGATGAAGTTCTCTCAATATTGGTGACTTCCAAGCAGTTATTATATGTTAAATTCAGTTCATCTTAGGATAGCAAGAGTTCTTCTATATCTTGTGAATCACAAGCTGACAGGTCAAGTTCTAATGTTATGGAATGACAAAGTGGAGTTTGAAACGGTAAGAGAAGTTATTTGACCGTCTTGATGCATTTCAATGATTCCGTTGCATTTTGTTATGTAGCTTTTTGTGTTCCGTAGAATTTTGCAAGTTGGGCAACGGTGAAATTGCTGTTTGACGTTGAATTGTTCTTGTGATGTGTGTGGCATTTTGGACATTGTTTTTTAATGTTTATTTGCACCCCTATTGGCTTCTGTCTCACCACTGTATTAGGTATGGAGGGTTCCTTGCTGATTTTAGGGCCTTGACCAGGTGGAAACACTTGGTCCTGTGCAATAGGTTTTATGGTTGTTCTCCAGGTTGTTGTGAGGCTCTTAAGGCTGTTGTACTGTCTGGTTTTCAGATTGGTGAATGTGTACGAGTTACCTAGTTGCAGTTGTGAAACTTGTTTTTCCCAAAGAGTAAGTTGAATTTCTCCAGATGGATCTTGCAAGGAACATTCTTGAATCTCACAGTCTGTACCCCCAGGCCTTTACAGTGGTTGTGTTTAGCTTGCATACTGTTGCAGATAGTTTAGTGATCTGAAAATTAAAAGAAAATAGTACATGTAAATCAAAATATACAAAAATATACATCAATAAACAATGATTATAAGGGAAATGTATACAACGTCTGTTAATAATAATAATAATAATAATAAGAAACAGCCAAGCCTTTCCACACATTAACCAGTTCTAAATGCATTAATCATGTTTGTATATAGAGTCTAGCAAAGATAACTGAGGAGCAAAGTAATCTTTGCTTGTGCATCTGAAAAGTCTTTCACATTTGAGCAGTTTTTTAGAATTTTAGGAAACTTTAAAACATTTTTTTTCTCCCCATAAAACAATTTTGCACAATCTACATAAGGTTAATATGTGATTGTACTACTCTCTAGAGCATTACTAAAACAAGTAAACAACCCTGTATTTACACAGTGAGAGGGTTGAAAAACAGCTTACCAACTGTTGTGATCCTAGAGATTTTGCTTCTTCTACAGTGAGTTGAAGTCTCCTTTGGTGGTTTGTGGGGAAATGTAGATTTTGTGACTTCCAGAACAGTACCCCGATCACACTGAATGAAATATTCAGAAGCATCGAGGCCTAAAGAATGAAAAAAGTGAAAACTGATATGGTACAATGAATGTGAAAAGTATAAGATTA
Organism: Rutilus rutilus; assembly: GCF_951802725.1. Lineage (NCBI taxonomy): Eukaryota > Metazoa > Chordata > Actinopteri > Cypriniformes > Leuciscidae > Rutilus > Rutilus rutilus. Next base: position 48,917,099 of record NC_140212.1, on the reverse strand, counting down.
CTGAAAGTTGGAAAAACAGATTAGTTATATAGATTTTCTATCAGATATAAAAACAGGACTAATAAATAGCTAGACTAACACTTACTTGGCTTTTGTGTTATGTTTGACAGTTTAACCCTCTGGGGTCTGAGGTGTTTTTGGGGTCCTTGAGATGTTCTGACATGCCCTGACATTTGTGCTTTTTTCAGTTGCTTATAAACATATTAATGGCAAAAAAAAATTACACACTATTTAGCACAAACAGGGCTACCATAATATGTGAGCAACAAGAATGTACATGTCTGCATTTTTGAGAGAATAATGTTTATGCGTGGTTATTGAAAAAACTAAAAACTAAAGTTTCTGAAATAAGGCCATAAAACACATACTAAATATGTGCCAATAAAACTTTTGTCTAATAGATGTCATTGCCTAGTGTTTTTTCTTCAAAATGCTGTGAAAATCACCCTGCCTAATCATTCACATAACACAATACATTGATTTGAATTTTGCAAAGCACTTTCTGTTTGGAAAGGCATACTTAATTAGCCATTCATTCAGGTGAGTCACTGAGCCACAAGAATGCAAGAGCAACAGTTGGAAGCATCTCAATTCTTTTTTTATTTTTCCACATATTGTGCTTGCAATTTGGCCTATAATATCCAAGGAAAACATGTCTAGTAATTGTGCAGTTAATTCTCATACTGTATTTTCAGTTTTGGAATATTTATCCTCTCCCCAAATTTGTCACTAATAAAACACAATAAAAATTATTTAAAGAAAAGGCTTATATTTACCTTTTAATAGTTTGTTTACATCTACCTTGTAAATACATTTTTTTATTAAAAAGGTTACAATTACAACAACAATTCAAGTGTAATCTTTCTTTGTAAAAACTAAAGTATACATTTTATCATACATATTTCAAAGTTAAAAAGGTTACAACAACAATAATTACAATTTCAACAATATTTCAAGTGTACTCTTTCCTTGTAAAAAAAAAGATTATAGGCCTACATTTTATCTATGTATTGATTACTTTGAATATAGCCAACATTGGAACAGCTAACATCTTAGTTGATGACGCTATTTTATATATAGAAATTGCTAAACAAAAGCTTATTTGATGTGGCAGTATATTCTACAGTAAAAACTGTACCCAAATCTACTAAACAAAATGTTGTCTTTCATATTTCGCCTGACTGTAATGTTGTTTTCATGAAATATTATTGCATATTGTTAATTTGCCGTTTAATACGTTGCTTATACAAATAGCCTACATTTTATTTAAACATATTTCAGTCGATTTTTACTCATCTCAGTATAGCAATACAGTTTGCTAAAACAACATCATTCATTCACACACGCGATTTAAATTTAACTTCTGACAAAGATGAAGTTGATGATAGGCTGACTCGCGATCTTCGCAGTAGGCTAGTGAACGCACCGGAGAAATGCACATTTATAAGGCTACATAGTTTTTTTTTTTTTTGGATGGTTTTGTTTAGAACCAGCTTTCTGTAAATATATTAAAAAAAATTTAGACATGTGAGGCGAGTAGGCTACGGGTTCATGATGATCTCCAGTTCAGACCTTATGTTGTGATTGCTAGCCTATATTTACTTTAAATCCAGGAAATTTGTTAATGAAAAAATTATTAAAATTAAGATACAATTGATACAAAACGAAATTCGTTTTAAAGAAAGGATTTGTACTTTCTGTTTTGAGGTCTCTGTGAATGTTTGAAAGTATTTTAGTGCTTAGAGCGCTCGCGTCCATAATGGAGAACCTAATATTGTTTTTTCCTCATAAATGCGAACACGAAAAATAAAAGACAAAAGACTTTTAAGTAAAACTTACTCCGAAATTGTGTCCTCGGCGGAATTCGCTCTTCAATATGCTGTCGTTCGTCGTCTGTTACAATCTTCCTCTGAGGAAACAACCCGGTATCGTGCATTCTTCCTCGCTGTCCAGAATCATCTGAAGGGCGTCTTTATTACCGGAGAAGCGTGCCATACTCAAAACGCGATGAACTATCAGTAAGTCTGATGAAGAAACTGTGTTTTTATGGCATTGATTGGGGGGCGTATGCGATGCATACTAGATCACCTAAACTATTTACATGTGAATCGCGCCGGGGGCGGGGCGGCCGCAGCTGATTATAAAGATAATGAGGCAGAAGGAAAAACGGTACCTCTCCTTGCTTTCAAACGGATTACATGAGTTGAAAACATTTGTGTTTTATATAAATTACTTCATTTAAAAGAAGAGATTTCAAGCTTCATAAAGACATAACTCACATGCCTGTGTGAGAAGTATTCGCTGAGTTATGATTCATTTTCGGACGCGTTTCAGAATGGACTACACGGACAGAGAGAAGGCAGAACCTAGCTTCGTGTTTATTTTTCTTTATTTGGCAAAAAGCACCACACTTTGTTTTTATTGTGAGTATACACAAAAATAATACACATTTAACAGAATCGATTGATGTATGAAACTCCTATGGAAAATCAAAGTCAACAGAGTATTTATGAGTTTCTTTTACACTGATAAAAAAAAAGCGAGCTGGTATCGCCGGCGATACCGCCGACCTCAGGGGGTTAACTGCTGTCTGATTTAATGCCAAAGTTGTCCAAGTTTGATGTTTTTCAGATGCAAAGATGACAGCTTGGTGATAGGCTACTCACTGCGACTTGTTTGCAAAGTTGCATTAAAAAACTTTGAGTTTGTTCTAGACAGTTGCACTCTGGAAACTGCATGAATGTAAGCATAAATGCAGTTGTCAGATTCTCTGGTTTATTTAAATATTTGTTCATTTTTGCTCTTGCATAAAAAAAAGATGTTTGCAAGCGGTGTGATTTATAGTAGATTAGGCCTACTAGAACAGAAAATTACAATGCTTGGTATGCAATTAACAAACAATTCAATTAAGCAATCAGGGTGATTGCAGGAATTAGTAATACCTTCATCAAATTGCTGAGTTAATCATTTTAGAATTGGGAAGCTTAGTTTAGTGGATGCACAAAAAGGATCTGATAGTCTGCTGGAAATAGTTGAAAGGTAAATTTACTTGTATAATGCCTGCTAGGGATGGAGAACTGAAGCCTCTTGAATCTTTTAAGCTTTACTCTGATTGTTTTGGGAAAATATTCAAAGCATCAGGAGCATCAAAAACAATGCCATCTTGTGGCAGGTCAAATGTTCAGCAGCAATAAGCCTGCGGTGCGGCTCTGTTTGTTTTATCCCATTTATATAACAAAATATGATCAAGTTCTCTCAAAGAAATCTGTGCACCAGCATGAAACTTCATGAGAAATTGCTGTCTACTTGAACATCACTAGATACAAGCATCAGTAAAATGTGTTATATCATGGTGCTTTGAAAACTCTGTCATAGCATCAGAGCCCCTGTATCAACCGTCCCATCAGTACGTTTTAGCATTAACAGATGTTCTTTTGTCAAGCTAAAGTAGATCTGGGTATGACATGTTTAAAAAAATCTCCATTTTGAGTGTTGTTCGCAATGAAGATTGTGAAAATGTGTGCTCCTTTGAAATGTTTGTTTTAGACCCTAAGGGTGTATAATGACAGTGTATTGTTTGATGTGTAATGACCATAGCTGTGTCCCAAAGTGAAGGCTGCGTCCTTCGAAGGCCGTATTTGAAGGCCGGATGGCCGTATTTGAAGGCCGATTGCGTCACCGCGGCGCGACGAAGGACGTCCCAATTCAAAGGCTGCATCCTTGGAAGGTCGCATTTGAAGGCCGATTGCGTCACCGCGGCTCGATGAAGGCTGTCCCAATTCAATTCTCCATCCTTCGAAGGCCGTATTCGAAGGCCGGTTGCGTCATCGCGCCGCGACGAAGGCTTCCCTGATTCAAAAGCGACGCCAAATGCACCCTTCGTTTCCCGTGAAAAGAAGGATACATAAATGGACACTTAGCGGCCTATTCTACCCCATAAGTCATTGCGCGCCGTTGACGATCAGCATTTATTTATTTATTTTTAAAGGCGGCCGAGACTAGAGATCGGTGGTGGACAGCAAATTCACATTTAAATGTAAGTATTATGTTTTCATTTACTCAAATAGCTAGCGAAACCAGAGTTAAATTTTCTTATAAACTTCTTCTTAACTCCTTCGTCACCATTGCGTGGCTTCATTTATCAGGTAGTTTTAGGCAAAACTTGTGGTAATAACGTTATTAGTTTAACGACCTATTTGTAATATTTGCACTTGTGTATTATAAGAAATATCACTCACCCAATAAAGCCCAAAACAATAAGAAAAGCAGTAGATAAGGCAATAGGGTTTCACTTTTATGTGTTTTTGTAGTGCTGTCATGCAAGCTATGTGGTTTTAACAAAATTTTAGTATACAGAAATATGATTTCTTAAGTTTGTGTTAAAATAGCCTAATATATGTGTGTGTACTGTGTATAATTAAATTTGTATATATAAATACACACACATGCATGTATATATTTAAGAAAAATGTGTTATTTATATATATATATATATATATATATATATATATAAAAAAATATATATATATATATATGATATAAATTATATATAAATATATACAGTATATGTATGCAAATATTTCTTAAATATATACATGCATGTGTGTGTATTTATATATACAAAATAATTATACACAGTACACACACATATATTTTGTAAACACAAACTTTTAATTAATCTTTTCACAGCCCTAATATATATATATATATATAAAGAAAAGTAATACACACATCTTTGCTGAAATGTATTGTCCTGTTGTTGTTAACAATATGGTTCATTTGCTCTGCCTTTAGGATTGCAAGTGTCCTGGGACAGGAGAGGGTGTGAGTGGGAAACCCACTGCTGCAACTTGGCCCTGGTTTGTCCTCATGGATGAGATGTTGGGACAGACGGCATTGCACCAACCCCCCTGTCCTCATCGCCTCAATCCCTGAGGACACACCAGGGCCGAGTTCAGTAGTGGGTGCCCACGGTGAGGAGGAGCCAGGGGCAGCAGCACCAGCACAAAGGCGGCGAGACAGGACGAGTTTTTGGACTTGATCAGAGAAGAAATGCAACTACAGAGGGAGGCAGAGGCGAGGAGTGCACAGGAAAGAAGGAAGAGGATGGACAGGCTGTTTTCTCTTCTTGAGAGAATGATTGAAAAATATATATATTTTCTACATATTCTTGTTTAACTTTTTTTTTTTTTTTTTATGCAACTTTAATTGTGTAAATAAAAGAGAATGAATTGTTCTGGACATTGTTTATTTTTGTAATGACAGTAATACTTTCTGCATGAAACAAATTCTATACCTTTTTATTTTTTCAAATAAAATTGGTAAATGAAAATCATTTGTTCTTTAGGCTACATTAAAGTACTTTTTCCAACTATTTACAAAATACGTTAAACATATCAAAATCAACATAAACATTTAATTTTACAATACATAAAATAAGAAAAAAATGATGTAGACTCTATTGAGCTGAGCTGCTGGACCGGGATGGGCTGCCCCTAAGGCCTCCTGCTGGTGGGACATCATCTGGGAGTGTTAAAGTGCATATTTCCACTATCCACTAAGTTGTCTACCAACAGGTTTGCAGGGCTGATTCAATCGACGGCTTTCTGAAAAAAAGTACTTTTAATAACTACTGCATTTATATTAGGCTAATACTGCATTACTGCGTAGGCTATGTTGCATTTTACTTCTGTATATTTTCAATATACAGTAATATCTGGTTGTTACATTATATACTTTTGTGTAGTGTAATGTAATCACATTGTGATGTGAGGGAAAAAAGTACTTCAGGTTACTTCACATTTGTAAGTGAATACTTAACGAAATATGCAGTTCCGAAAATTAAAGTAACAAAATGTAGGCTTATTGTCACAATATTAACAAACTGTTGCTAACTACAGCAGCGTCCCATATCAAAGGTCGCATCTGACGCGCTCGGACCGGTCTAGCCTACGAAGGATTGTTCTTGTCGCCTGGCAACCGTGACAGCTGCAGATGACGAGCGCGAGAAATACTGGACTTTTTATATTAAATTGGGTTTTGTATTCAAACAGGGCTAAACCGAAAATACATGATCCGGCAGCGCCGGGGCACACCATGACCTCCAGTAAAATATAAAACATAAAAATGACAATAGCCAATTCTGGCTCCATAGCTGTTTACTCAGTTATCAAAATGAATGATCAGGATAGCAGCTGTCCTCTCGCACCGTTGCTTGGCGCCAGGAGCGGTGATCGGGAACACCTGGTTGCACAATTAGGAAATCCTAGGAAGGCTACATGGTGCGTCCTTCAGAGGACGCATAGGCTGCATCCTTGAAGTCTGCGTCCTTCGAAGGATGCAGCCTTCAACATTGGGACACAGCTATTGTGTTGCTTATTTGAGAATAAATAATTGTATGCATTATGGAAATCCATTTAGTTTAGCTTTTACTAGTCTTTTTGTCAATTCACCTAAAGTAATTTAAATTGAATGTCTGTTGATCCAAATAATTTACTGTTAGAATAGTAACAATTTGTAATTTAACATTCACATATTAACTAATTCACTTCTATTAACAATTACAATTTATTTTTAAAGCAATTTTTAATGTTAGATAATACAAACAAGTTTATGTATTTTAATTTGATTTTTATGGTTTACTATTATGATGAAATAACTTTATTTATTGTCCACATGCAGAGAAAGAAAAACTGTTATTCAAGTCACTAAGTAAATTTTATGTTTGTGGGACTTAAAATAATTAAAAGATATGCACATGTACACATTCAAATGTTTAATGTCAGATCAGTTAATATTGTGGAGTTGGTCAATCAATTCTCATTAACCCTCTGGGGTCTAAGGTGTTTTTGGGGCCCTTGGGATGTTTTGACAAGCCCTGACATTTGTGCTTTTTTCAGTTATTTATAAACATGTTAATGGCAAAGGTGTAAATTCACTCTATATAGTACAAACAGGGCTACCATAATATGTGAGTAACATGTATGTAGATGTTTGTATTTTTAAGAGAATAATTAAAAGTTATTGTAGCTATACACAATATTATTGAAAAAAATTAAAATTAAAGTTGCTGAAATAAGACCACAAAACACATACTAAATATGTGTCCACGCTGAGGTTTGTTCTTCACTGAGGATCAGTGACCGCGAAAGATTAATGATGAGCTTATTAGAGCCACCTATTGGGCTTGTGCTGGGTGGCAGTTTAACGCTGTCATCCAGAGGTCGAGGATGGCTCTCGCCATCGCTGGTCTCCAGTGAACACCATCCCCCTCAACGTGAAAGAGTGCTGACGGAAGTGTAGGTATGAAGCTCAAGTGATTCTTGATGTGAGCGTTCAAATGTTCTAATATGCCTTGTTCCCCCTGGGGGAGGGTCCTCGAGAAGTTATTGAGAGGAAAGAGGATCTCTGTCCTAGGCATTCTGTTTTTCATGATACTGTGAGCTCTTTGCAGCTCTGTGGTGGCCGACATGCGGTACCTTTGTTGTCTGTTGTTCAGACCAAACGCAACGATCATTTTATCTGGCATAATCTCAAATATGGCTTTTTCAATTAGAGTGCCCGCATGGTGTATCTTAGCACCTGGGTAACTCCCGACTTGTAGGTCGGGGCAATTGGAGGCCGGGAACCTCGCTAAGTTCGAGTTGCCGATTATGACGAATTTTTTACAAATTTTCAAGTTCCAATCGATTAACTTGCGTCTCGTATTGATGTGTCTATTTGGGAGACCTAATGGAGTCAAGGAGAGCATGGGAACTCTGGCCGTAACGCCCAGTGTTTGTGGTGTTTATGGATGGTTGTGCTCTGTGCATACTGGTGAATATGGGTGCCAATCTAGGCTTTTCCAGCGATGAGTGCTCCGGGGCCGTTTCGCAATTCCCCTACCTCTTGAGCCGCTTCCACTAAGAAGCCAGATAGAAGCGCAGATAGCTTGATATGTTGGTCCGAATGTTTTGAAAAGAGAAGTTCGCTGGAGTGCGTTGACCCCACCTTTTGGAAGGGGCAAGGGTAGGAATCATCCTCGCTAACGGGTGCCAACAGTGCCACCACAGGCTCCTCCAACTGCTGGGGGTCGGTTAAACTTAAACCCCGTACCGCCTGTGTGGGCTTCTCCAGGGGGGGCAAAAGATCTTTACAGTACTTCTCTTTTCTGTTTTTTTTACCTTGTCTTTGTTCAAGAGGGAGGGGCTCTGTCAACTGAATGAGAGGGAGCTCAGGTACCTGTATGGGTTGGGGCTCCACCTCTCCTGTGTTCTCCACCTCTTGAATTGGAGGGGGTTCAATAGCTGGTGTGAGCTGGGGCTCAACAACCTGTGTGGGTTGGAGCGTTTTTTGAAGACCTGCTCGAGGAACTTCCTCATCAGTTGGCCAATCCCCCCTAACCAATAGACCCGGAGAAGTCTGAATAATCCATGGTGTTCATTATCATTTGAGATCGAATCGGTGAGTCAGTGTTGGTTGCCCTAAGTGGTGTTTGTATTACCCGTGGTGGTGGTTATTGAGGTGTCTGTGATCCGTGCGGTGGTGGTGGCGACAGGTGCGTGTGTGGCCCGTGGTGGTAAAACAATAGTGTGAGCTGCCAGCGTGGTGGTGGTCACAGTATTGGTGGGTTCGTGTCCACCTCTTGTTACTACCTCCGCATAGGTCGGAGCATGTGCTGTCTCTGTTCTGAGTGTGGTAGAGGGACCTGATGTCTCCGCCGTGATAGGAGCTTCCGCCTGCAGGATCGACTCAGGGGTGATTCGACTATGAAAGTTTCTACTAGCCCAGCCAGCGACTATCTCGAATGCCCTTGGCCACTCATGGTGGTTTACTCAGTGTGCGAATGTTCTGCAGAGCTTCATCAATCAGTGTCTCATAATGTTGCTCTAAAATGAGTTGTGTGTTGAATGACCATTTTTTGGCATTACCCTCAAGCAATGTTTTGACCTGCTCCCCAGGAAACGCTGGTCTGACCGTGTTTGTGTGCAGTCGCGTAAGTCGCTGGAAAGTGATTGGCTGATTGCCCGTAATTTTTGTTGTTACCTTGTTCAAATGATGCACGAGTCTGATGATGTCGTAAAAGCATTTAATTGTATTCTTTAGTGCTGGCTGGGCTGGTATGTACTCATTTTGTGTAAACCTTTGTGGCCTTTCCTCGGCTCTTTCGTTTTCACGGGGGAAGTAGCGTGGAGCTCTTTCTCTTTTTTTCTCTTTTGCTCTGTTGATCGTCTATCAATTGAAATATCGATATCTCTAAAACTCCCCCCATGGTTTACAAATGAGACTCTCTTATTATGTTGTCTCGGAAAAGAGCGCGATGGAAAATTATAAGTAGAACTCCTCCTTTGGAATTGTGTTGGCGGTAATAAGTTCGTTGTCGAGGAGAAGAGTAATCCTCCTCAACCTCATTTTCGAAAAATTCACGCTCAGCATGTTCATTTTGTTCAAAGAAAGGAGGGGTTCTATTAGGTGGTCCTGTCCCACGTCTCTTTTTATTATTATTTCTCTGTCTCTTTCTTTTGGTGGGAGGCTTGTTTGAGCCTGCGACCATCTCATAGTTTATGGGAGGCCTGTTTGGGCCTACGACCATCTCAGTTTCTGGGGGGCCTGCTTGGGCCTGCCACCTTCTCATAGCGCTCAGAGTGACTGGGAAAACCATCCGGACCTTCAACCAGTCTTGACTCATAATAGACATTAGGCCTATGGGGGGACACAGTCCTGTGTCCCCTGGCCGTGTTTCTAAATTCCCTGACCCTTTGACCATTTCTGTGGTCAAAAGTCTGGGAATTCCTACTCAGATTTTGCCCCGATAGAAAGGGGAAGAAATATGTCTCATTCGCACGAGCCCGTGCATTTGAAGATAAGCAGTGCGCCGCCCATCTGTGTAGGGGAGGGTTAGGGATAGTGTAGGTTAGTAATCCCCAATGCCAAATTTATGGATAAATCGGTTTTCTCGAAAAAAGTTGACTCTACTCAAACTGATTTTATAGACTTTTTTTCATTGAAAACGAGAACAAGGAACTACTCCTCTCTCCAACTTCGAGTTCTCAAAAAAAAAGATTTTTCAAAACAGGCTAATTTTATTCCAAAAAAGAAGGCTTCTCAGATACAGGAGTGAATTCTGGGATCATCTTCCCAGATTCCTCCTTAACATATCATGCCCCTTTTTTTTTTTGTCATGGAAGACCTGCTACCTTCCGAAACTTCACTTCTTTCATTCAGACCATTTCCGACCCTGGTTTTCAACCTCTCTATCCATATGTACACTTTAAACAACCTCTGTCTTAGGGTCCATTTCGGGTTATGTTCCAGACCCCTTATTCGCAGTTTCTGCACTCCATGTTGTTGGAAATGCTCAACCAGAGAAGGCCTACTTGTGTTCATTAACCCTTTTCGAATAACATACCTATGCTGGTATAAACGGGTCCGAATTGAATTCTTTGTCTGACCGACACATTGTTTACCACACCGACCACACTGGATCCCATAAACACAATTCTCCGTTTTCAACGGAATATTTGGGGGAAAAAATGCCGTGGGTTGGCTCCAAACTTTAATGGTTTGAGGTCTTTTTCTTTTCAAAAAACCTGTGTTACGTCCCGTGTTATAAGGACGGGCTTGGCAAGTGCTTTTGTTTTCGGTAGAAAGGAAACCAGCCCCAGCCGACAGATCACCAAAGACACAAAACTAAGTTCCACAAAAGTATAATTTATTTAAAGTGGAAAAAAGTAATTTAACTAAGGAGCAATGGCTTCAGGGTGCCCCAAGGCCAAAATAGTAAACAAAATAAACTTATAACCAAACATATATAAATTACCTAATCAGGGTATAAACAAAATTACAAAGTAACTTCCCTAACTCCCTGTAAATAAATCACAAACGAAATCAAATTAAATGTCAGGACACCCCTACGCTCCAAATTAACAGAACCAAATTAAATCATCATAAACAAACACACACACACAATAAACTGAAGGGTTTGGGAACTGACAACGGGAGGAGGAATCCGGAGCTCAAGCCAATGCCAGAATGAGCTTGCCATCTTCGGTAAGCGCCGCCCTTTTAAAAGCAGCGAATTTTTTTAAAGCAGCGAACTCGGTTTCCGGGTTGAACGTCATGTTTCCTGGAAACGGCGTGCACCGGTGTGCAACGGGGTTTGAGATACGTTTTCGCTTGTTGGGTGGGTGTGTCAGAACTGCAGTCCAATCAGCAGCAACATTTATATAAAGCACGTGGTATTAAAGTGAACTCGCACAATGGGTTCAAGGAAAGTAATTTAAAAATGTGTTCGCTGCAGCTCGGTATACGCAACAACTGAGGATATTAGAAGACATGTTTGTCGAAAGTTTTATTGTAAAAAATATAGGATATCAACATGATGTAGTTGTTTATATTTTTAGCTTCATTGCAAGTGTATGACATTTGGTATAGAAATAAACAATGCAATTAAGTGCTTTTCCTAAAAATGAGAAAGAAAATACAGGGTATTAAAACAGTATGACCTATAAATAAAGTCAGTATGTGAGGCTAAATAGATGTTTTAGTCTGAATTAGGTAAGATGTGTGCTTCCATTTCAGTTTCAGCAATCCCTTCACTCGACTGGGATGTTCTCTTTTGTTCTGGGAGGCAAGTGCAGTAACTGTAACATAGGGCATATTTTGTAGTATTAACCCTCTGGGGACCAAGCTGTTTTTGGGGCCCTTGAGATGTTCTGACATGCTCTGACATTTGTGCTTTTGTCAGTTATTTATAAACATGTTAATGGCAAAGGTGTAAATTCACTCTATATAGCACAAACAGGCCTACCATAATATGCGAGCAACATGTATGTAGATGTTTGTATTTTTAAGAGAATAATGTTTATGCGAGGTTATTTAAAAAAATAAAAATGAAAGTTGCTGAAATAAGACCACAAAACTCATACAAAATATGTGCCCACAAGACTTTTGACTAATGGATGTTTTCTCTTCGAGTTCTAGCTTCAAAATTATGTGAAAATAGTCTTGCTTTATCGTTCACAAAAAAAATACATTGATTTAAATGGTGTAAAACAGGTTTTGCTTGGAAAGCCAATATGCGAGGGGGAGGAGTAGTTTACACCTTAGTCCCACCCACTCTGCATAATGACTCTGCATAATTAGCCATTCATTCAGGTGTGACACTGACTGAGCCACAATGCAAGGACAAAATATATATTTTGAAGAAGACTTATATTGACCATTTAAGATTTTGTAAATATGTTTTGCTATTTTATTAAAAAGGTTACAATTACAACAATAATTACAATTTCAGCAATATTTCTGCAAAAAAGTACTCTTTCTTTGTAAAAAAAAAAAAAAAGATTATAGGCCTACATTTTATCATATGTATTCATTAGTTTGAATATAGCCAACATTGGAACATCTTAGTCTATGACTTTATTTTTGACAAAATAGTATTTTATATATATGAGCAGAAAAGCTTATTTGATGTGACAGTATATTCTACAGTAAAAACTGTACCCAAATCTAGTCAACAAAATATTGTCTTTCATACTTCGCCTGACTGTAACGTTGTTTTTATGAAATAGTAGGGCATAGCCTATAAATGTTAATTTGCAGTTTAATACGTTGCTTATACAAATACATTTTATTTCAACATATTTCAGTCGATTTTTACTCATCTCAGTAGGCTATAGCAAAGCAGTTTATTCTTTCACACACAGACGCGCGATTCATATTTAGGCTAAACAGTCTTTACAAATATGTACCCTTCATTCATCTCACAGAAACGCGATTCATATTTAGGCTAAACAGTCTTTACAAATATGTACCCTTCATTCATCTCACAGAAACGCGATTCATATTATAGAAACGCGATTCATCTTTTTGTTTACAAAGGCCTAACGTTATTCCATAACGTTATTCCACATTAACACTTGAGAAAGGATAACTTAGCCTACCTCACTCCTCAGCGGGATCTGCTCCTCATATTGCTCCTCATATCAGCACGGAAACTTTTATCCATAAGGTAGGCTATATTATGCCTCTTTGTTTACAGCTGATGTGGGCGTTTCACAGACTGAAATGGTTCTCAGAATTTGCGTTTGAATAGCACGCGCTCTCCGGGGCGTGGTCAAATTACTTTTGAATGGTTCGTAATGAGCTTGACTGGAGTCGCTCTCTTTTTATACAGATTACAGAAGCTGATAATATTTGTTTTTTATATAAATTACTTCATTTAAAAGCTGCGATCTCAAGCTTTATGCCCGTGGGTCTGTTTGCCTGTTTGACTGAATTTTCGCGGAGTTATAGATCATTTTCGAACGCGTTTCAAATGGGAGTTTACTGACAGAGAGAAGGCAGAAATAGTTAATGTTAGTTTTTCTTTATTTGTCAAAAAGCAAAACACTTTATTTTTATTGTGAGTATACAGAAAAAAAATAGAAACTGAACAGGATCGATTGATGTATTACACGAATATGAAAGATCAAAATTAACAGAGCATTTTGTGTTTATTTTTCATTGCTAAAAAAAAAAACGTGCAAAACGCGCAGGCGCGTTTTTGGTCCCCAGAGGGTTAAACACATATTTATACCGACTTCATCAGGCTCAGAAAATTCTTCACAAAGAACACAAAGAATGGCCTTCTCAGCTGCCATAGCTGCAACTCTTGCGTCATCAGAACAGTGTGTTCAACGCATCACCGTTTCTGTTTAAAAAACGTTGTGCAACGTTTTGTTGGGGCTGAACGCAGCCCTGATCTACCAATCAGAGTCCACCAACGACAGCCAATCCCTGCACACATATACCAAACAACACACACACAAAACATACCTAGGATCGTAACACCTGATTTCCCCTTTCCCTTGGGAAGTCTACTATGGACTAAAAAATCCCGCAAATTTGTATTTCTTTTGTAGGCTGCCAGGAACTTAATGTATTTACCTTCAGGGGTGTCTGCCAATGTTTCCGCAAAACTGCCCCTGATCTCTCTTGTGAGCCTGGTAGCCTCTGGAGTGTACGAAATTTGGCTGGGACATAACTTACCTTCCCTTGAGGGTCTCTTTTTTGGCTGTACATTTGTCCCTAACCGGCAATGTTCCTTGTAAATCACTCGGAGTCGAGACCTAGAATACCCTCTTGCTCGAAGGGCTCGAAACAATGTACACTTGGCCTCCTGAAAGCTCTCCTCTTGCGAACAAATCCTCCTGAACCTCAGAAGCTGAGATAATACTATGCCTCTAAACGTGTGTCTTGGATGGCAGCTCTGATGGTGCAGTAAAGCATGAGTATCTGTTTCTTTAAAGAACATCTTGAAATCCAACTGTCCTGTAGAAAGAAACTCTGGCCCCTTATATACTATTGTATCCAAAAACTCTATGGCCTGTTCATTTATGACTGCTTTAACCTTAATCGAAGCATGATGTGCATTTAACACCCCTAAAAAGGTTTTGAACTCCTGTCAACTGCCATCCCACACTCCCCAGACATCGTCTAGAAAGTATGATAAAGGGACATTCTCACATTTAGGAAATACAGTTTCCTCCCATTGGGGCATGTATATATCTGCATAAGCTGGTGCAAACCTTTTCCCCATAGCCGTCCCTTTAATCTGTAGGTAGAAGTCCCCCTCAATGTTAGTATAAAGACTCTCCACATCCAACGAGAACAAGAATGCATCAGGTGGCACTCTCAGACTCTTGACTTTTTCCAAGAAGTCATAGGTATCCCTAATGTAACTAAAATGCTTGGTAGATAAGGAATTTAAAAAAAAGTCAATAAACTCTGCCACCCTGTGACTCTCACTTCCACAGTCCGAGACGATCGGACGACCGGGAGGCATGAAGGGGCTAGGCCATTTATCCAGAGGCTTATGAACCTTAGGAAGTAAATAGAACCGCCTGGGCCTAGTCCTCACTTCCCCCAACAAATAATTCGCTTGTCGCTTCCAAATAGCACCAGTCCTCAGTAAGGAATCCACTACTCTTTTAATGCAGGGTACCGACTCCATAAAGATGGGAGCCGACAACTTGGAATAAAAGGACTCATCTGTTAATTGTGTCAGTCCCTCCTGCACATAACGTACCACATAATCACCACTGCACTTCCCTTATCTGCAGGTTTAACGACAATATCCCGTCTGCAAGCTAATTCCTCTAACGCTTCCACTTCCTCCGGAACTAAGTTAGGTCTGGGGCTTGTGCTCCCGATAAGGCTACCTGGACCCCTTCCAAGTTCCTCTCAAAGAAATCCCATACTTCCCCGGGCAATTTCTGAATTGGAGCCTGATGTGAAGGCCCCTTCAACAGTTTTAATGCCAGAGCCAACGTTGCAACATTGCTCGGGCCGTTGCTGGGGTCCAATGGATCTTGTCTGCCTCCACTTCAAACTGATCCCCAGGCAGGAGGGGGATACAACACTGTTCTAAATATTATGTAATTTAACCCCCTAAGGTTCCTGACCTGCTGCTCTGGCAGGGTAGACGCTAAATTCATCAAGAGGATGTGGACTACTGCGTTGGGAAATGTTCCATCCGCCAACTCCCGGAGCCGCTCTACACACTTCTTCGCAGAGACCAGATTGCTCTGGCCCTGATCATTTAAGACAAATACCAGCACCACTTGCCTGACCACTCAGGACACCGGGGTCTTGTGCTTGATGAGGCTGTAGGCCTGTGCCAGGTTGGCCCCCAGGAAGCTGTGCACCTCTATCTCCCGGTTATCTATCTCGGGCACCCGGTTCAAATTGGAAGCCCCTATGATCAGGATGGACCTTTCTGGGACCAGGTTCCACGATCTGTATTTATCCCCACCACCTCATGCCTTACATTGCGGCTCTTCCCTACTGGGGCGGGGATTCTCCTGACCTCTGGTCCCTTCTTGCCCACCTCTTGGGGGACCACCAGTTCAGCCTGGCTCTCCTCCAGGAGCCAGTCTGAGTCAGAACTCCCTTCCACCTCCATGGGCTCTGGCTTCTTCTCCTCCACTGGATGCCCTACCGGAGTCAAGCTTGGCAGAACCCCAACTGCCCTGCTCCTACCACTGGGGCCCAGCCCATTCCTGGCTTTCCCCACCTTCGAAGTCTCCACCCGAAGACCGCCTGACTGGCTTCCCGCAGGGCCACATCGTAATGGCGAATCAGGATGTCTGTCCCGCCCGGTCTGCAGCCACTCCTTGGCATTCCCGAAGATCAGCTACTCTGTGCTGACCCTGGGGAATGCCGGCTGAATCCCCGCAGAGATCTGGGTGGCCATCCTCTGGAGTTTTGCAGGTGGACCATCCCAGTCTGCGGCCTCTCCATCTCAAACACGTGGTGGAAGGCCTTTAAGAACCGATGCAACACCCTAACCAGGGCCTTAACCCTCTGGAGTCTGAGCGGTTTTCTGGGCCCTGGAGGTGTTCTGACATGCTCTGACATTTGTGCTTTTTTCAGTTATTTATAAACATGTTAATGGCAAAGGTGTAAATTCACTCTATATAGCACAAACAGGGCTACCAAAATATGTGATCACCATGCATGTACAGTACCAGTCAAAAGTTTGGAAACACTACTATTTTTAATGCTTTTGAAAGAAGTCTCTAATGCTCATCAAGCCTGCAGTTTAAAAAAAAAAGTAATATTATGAAATATTATTACAATTTAAAATAATGGTTCTCTTTTTTAATATACTTTAAAATGTAATTTATTTTTTTGATGCAAAGCTGAATTTTCATCAGCAAGTACTCCAGTCTTTGGTGTCTTATGATCCTTCAGAAATCATTCTAATATGCTGATTTATGATCAATGTTGGAAACAGTTGTGCTGCTTAATATTTTTTTATAACCTGAGATACTTTTTTCAGGATTATTTGATGTTAAAAAGAACTGTATTTATTTAGAATAGAAATCTTTTGTAACAATATACACTACCGTTCAAAAGTTTGGGAACAATAACTCTTTTTTTAAAGAAATTAGTACTTTAATTCAACAAGAATGCGTTAAATTGATAAAAGGTGATGGTAACTATTTATATTGTTAGAAATGTTTTTATTTTGAATAAATGCTGTTTTTATGAATAAATGCTGTTAACGTTTTACTCATCAATGAATCCTGAAAAAAGTATTCCAAAAAAATATATTAAACAGCACAACTGTTTCCATCATTGATAATAACTGAGTATCAAATTATCATATTAGAATGATTTCTGAAGGATCATAAGACACCAAAGACTGGAGTACTTGCTGATGAAAATTCAGCTTTGCATCACAAAAATAAATTACATTTTAAAATATATTAAAAAAGAGAACCATTATTTTAAATTGTAATAATATTTCATAATATTACTGTTTTTTTTTTTTTTTTTTTTTTACTGCAGGCTTGATGAGCATAAGAGACTTCTTGCAAAAGCATTAAAAATAGTAGTGTTTCCAAACTTTTGACTGGTACTGTATATTTTTGAATTTTTAAGAGAATAATGTTTATGCGTGGTTATTGAAAAAAATAAAAATGAAAGTGGCTGAAATAAGACCACAAAACTCATAATAAATATGTGTCAATAAGACTTTTGACTAATGGATGTTGTCGCTTCGAGTTCTGGCTTCAAAATGATGTGAAAATAGTCTTGCTTTATCGTTCACATAAAACAATACATTGATTTAAATTGATGTAAAACAGGTTTTGCTTGGAAAGCCAATATGCGAGGGGGCATGAACGAGGAGTGGTTTACACCTGAGAATACAATGCCCCACCCATTATGCGTAATGATTCTGCATAATTACTGACTAACTCAGTGACACTGACTGAGCCACAATGCAAGGACAAAAGATATATTTAGAAGAAGACTTATATTGACCATTTAAGATTTTGCTTACATCTATCTTGTAAATATGTTTTGCTATTTTATTAAAAAGGTTACAATTACAACAATAATTACCATTTCAACAATATTTCAAGTGTACGCTTTCTTTGTAAAAAAAAATGTAGGCCTATAATCTTTTTTTTCTTTTTTTTATCTATGTATTCATTAGTTTGAATATAGCCAACATTGGAACAGCTAACATCTTAGTTGATGACTTTATTTTTGACAAAAATAGTATTTTATATATATAGAAATTGCTAAACAAAAGCTTATTTGATGTGGCAGTATATTCTACAGTAAAAACTGTACCCAAATCTAGTCAACAAAATGTTGTCTTTCATATTTCGCCTGACTGTAACGTTTTTATGAAATATTAGGGCATATAAATG
This sequence comes from Rutilus rutilus, assembly GCF_951802725.1. NCBI lineage: Eukaryota > Metazoa > Chordata > Actinopteri > Cypriniformes > Leuciscidae > Rutilus > Rutilus rutilus. The sequence continues at coordinate 48,898,911 of NC_140212.1, read as the reverse complement.
TTAATTTATATTTTAATACGTTGCTTATACAAATAGCCTACATTTTATTTCAACATATTTCAGTCGATTTTTACTCATCTCAGTATAGCAATACAGTTTGCTAAAACATCATCATTCATTCACACACACATTCACACATCAGTCTTTTTGCGAGTTGTGGTAAACAGCGCGCCGTTCATTCATCACAAACAGAAACATGATTCACTTGAGAAGGAAAAAAACTTACTACAGTATTCCTCAGCTCGCTCCTCGATATACCCGCACTTCTGAGGTACATTTTCCATTATTATTATTCCTCACAGCGCTGCGAGACAGTGTAAACAAGTAATGATCTGAATAAACTTGTGTTTTCTTGAGCTGATATGGGGGCGTTCACAGGTTTGCGTGGATTGCCTCAATCATTTGCGTTTGAATAGCGCGCGCTCTCCATAGGCGGGGTCACATTACATTTGAATGAGCTGTAATGAGCTCGACTGGAATCGCTCTCTTTTAATACAGATTTCACAAGATGAGAATATTTGTTTTTTATATAAATTACTTCATTTAAAAGAAGAGAATTCAAGCTTCATGCCTGTGTGTCTGTATGCCTGTTTGACTTAGTATTCGCTGAATTATTGTTCATTTTCGGACGCGTTTCAGAGTGGACTTCACTGGCAGAGAGAAGGCAGAACTCGCTTCGTGTTTATTTTTCTTTATTTGGCAAAAAGCACAACACTTTGTTTTTATTGTGAGTATACACAAAAATAATACACATTTAACAGAATCGATTGATGTATGAAACTCCTATGGAAAATCAAAGTCAACAGAGTATTTAGGAGTTTCTTTTACACTGATAAAAAAAAAAGCGAGCTGGTATCGCCGGCGATACCGCCGACCTCAGGGGGTTAAATTCCCGCTCCACTACTTCACTTCTGCTCTCCTTCATCCTCAATTCCGCGTTTCGCTTTTAATCTGCCTAAAAAAAGAAAATAACCGATTACTACCCCCTCATAACCCCTCCCTTCAAACTTCGTACCTCAGAGACGTTAATAGATAGTAGTAGAGGGTTATTCATTTGATCGGCATGGGATTTGTTGATTGGAAGGTGTGACAGAGTGACCTGTCCCTGTTGGATTGCGCAGCACTTATATACACACACATACACACTTCATCTTGCCTCGTTCCTCCGTTCCCTGCTGGGGCGATGTGGGTGCACACACACGCCATTAGCACGCTGGTTTTCACACACGCAAACATATCCACTCCATTTCCATCCCTGACAGAAATCCCTGCTATACATATACGCACACATCTAAGTTGTCTATTGTTTTTCGTTTAGTTTATTACTTTAACACTTACATGTGTTCAGTGTTTGTCAGCGTCTGCGTTGCCGGTCTTTCGTGTTGTGTTGTGTCTATCGGCTGGCCAGACCCGAGCACCACCTAGTGGCCTGGATAAATACCGGCAGTTGGCTCGTCCATTGTTTGTGTTAACAGGGGGGGATTATGTAAATGTGGCATTATTATTATGAGTTTATTATTTGTATTTGTTATTTTGTCTGCCTTTTTGTTTCTGCTTTTGTTAATGAGTATATATGTACATCTATATATATATATATATATATATATATTGGAAAATGTATATACTGAACTATATACTTACCTCATAAAGGTTTTGTAATGGTTTTAACTAAAGGGGCGGGGCTTGGACTATAAAAAGGGGCCCCAAACTCATGTAGGGTGTCAGTTAACCTGGCGAACGAGCAGGCAATTGTAGTGCCGTGAGCAATTCCTTACTTGAAGAATATTTTTCCTTTGGTCATTTTTTTTGTTGTTGTTGACTGTATCCCTTCTCGAGCACTGTAAATAAATAGCACTTTATACCAACACCTCTGCGAGTATTGCCATCACCATTTTTTTTTTTTTTTTTTTTTTTGCGAACCCAATTTTTTTGTTTTGCCGGACAGCGGGCCTGCGAAGACCCGTTGTCTCACAGAAGGCTTTTTCGAAAGTGGGGTTGCAGGTTAACAGGTTAAACCGCGAGACTACATTGTATGTCAATCCAACACTTCGCGAACTAAGTCTACACTTCTAAGTCTATCTAACAATATATCATGGTCCACAGTGTCGAATGTTTTAGATCAGTGGTCTCAAACTCAATTCCTGGAGGGCCACAGCTCTGCACAGTTTAGCTCCAACCAGCTCCAACTCACACCTGCAAGGAAGTTTCTAGTAATCCTAAAGACTTGATTAGCTGGATCAGGTGTGTTTGATTAGGGTTGGAGCAAAACTGTGCAGAGCTGTGGCCCTCCAGGAATTGAGTTTGAGATCACTGCTTTAGATAAATCAATAAAAAGACATGCACAGTGTTGTTTTTCATCGAAGGACCCTACAAGGTCATTTAGAACTTTTAGGACAGTCGTAATAGCGCTATGTTTTTTACGAAATCCCGATTGGTTGATAGTCAAAAGTTTATGAAGCTGCAAATACTGTGTCAGTTGTTCACTGATAAGTTTTGACAAAAGCTTCAAAATAGGTCTGTAGTTATCTAATGAAGTAGAGTCGCCCCATTTTATCAAAGGAACCACGAATGCAGACTTCCAGATCTGTGGAATTTCATTGGTTGTTAAAACAGTTTTGCATTTGTGATTTATCTACTACAGGGGTGCCCAATCCTGCTCCTGCCGATCGACTTTCCTGCACAGTTCATATGAGCCAAGAGTTAGAGCCACAGTTCAGCCAAGATTTAGATATTACTACAACATCTGCATTTGTGTTTCTAGCCCAGATATTAACCATATCCAATTTAGGTAACAAACTATGGATGTTAACCCTCTGGGGTCGACAAATGCGCCGGCGCGTTTTGCTGTATTTTCTTCACATAGTAGCAAAATAAACTTAAATTTCTCCGTCATTTATGGTCATACAGAAAAAAGAAATATGAAAAAAGAATATGTGATATTTCTACTTTTGTATGTGTCCACTTACAATCGAATCAAAAAATTGTGCTTTTGTAAAATAAAGAAAATAAATAGGGTGTGCTTTCTGCCTCTCCGTCGCGGTGAACATTTTTCTTGAGCACGTCTATAAACTGAAACAAAACTCAGCGAATACTTGTCACACATTTATGAGCCATATACCTTTAGAAACTTTTAAGTGTGTACTTTTAAATGATCGGATTCAAACTGAAAACAAATATTCTCTAAGTAATTTGTATAAAACCAACAAGATGTCCAGCTTCTCACGCGCTTGCTAATTATTTTTAATTTGACCACGCCCATGCGCGCAAAAGAGATTCACATGCAAATCTCCACATGGAACGCGATCGCGCTCATTACCTCAAAAAACAAAACACCACGCTTCATCAGTCTCTGCTTTTCGTAGAGTTTGAAAGACGTGGCGTGAGCTTACATTGATCTAGAAATGTACCCAAAATGGCCCAATGTACTATTGACATTGATTTCTGGACATCGTAATGTTATTTTTCCCAAAAATTGTTATTGTACACAAACATGTATTGTATCTGCCCACCCATGTCGATGACATCAGCGCGGGCTAGCCGTCGACATATCGCTGGGCCTCTGGGGCGTTCTGTCATATGCATCACAATTTGATTGGCTGATAAAACAGGTCAGTCAAAGTTATGATCAAATAGAAAATGGCAGCTTCAACGGAAGGCTAGCTATACTACTAGTGCTGGTCCACGGAGCTGCGTTTAGATGACATATGGAAAATCCAGCTCAGACTCACAAAAAATAACCATATTCTTTCTGGAAATATAATTGTAACATACTGATAGACATTCATTTAATTTAGACATGTTCAGACACACATTAATTTAATTATAAAAAAATATATATATATATATTGACAGGGCCAGCAGAGAAGGCCCTGCTGGCTCTGACGGCACACCACTGCAAACAAAGGCTTCATGTTTTTACTATTATCTCATTTCATATCATCATAATATTATTATTTTATGCAGCACTGTGCATAGCCTATGCTTACAAGGCACAACAAACCTGGTGTTCATTATATTATATATTGTTGGAAACATTTGTGTGTGTTTGTGTATTCTGTGAATTTTAAAAAGCAATTTTAACCAGAAAAATCTCAAATTTATTCCCAATAAATTTTAGAACTATATTCCCTATAGTTTCTCTTGATATCAGTATGTTCACTTTTTTTTTTCTTTCAGGGACCAGATGCCACTGAGTCCTGCTAACTTCAACATTCACATGAGTCTCTGTACATGAACACGGTAAAGTGAAAATCAAACATCTTGCAAATGAAAGGTATGTACAATGTTTTTAGGAATGGGACAAAGGTCTCTGTCTTTGGATCATTGTTTTCAATAGTGTGCTTTTTTTGTCATTTGTTGTGTATATTTGGATTATGTTGTGTTGTAAATAAATCTAAACAATCAAAAAGCCATTCTTTTTTATATCTCCTCATTCTTTGTGCAAGGTTGCTCAGAATGATAGGGCCTGATAGCTCATAAAATAGGGCCATTAGGGAGTGTCTTTGTCTTTATCAGGTGTGAAAAGCTTGCATATTAATGAGGTGATCCGCCCCTTTGCATGAAGCTTTCTCACACAAAACACGTCTTAGAAATTTTAAATCAATATATTGTCTTCTCTGAATGAGCAGTCAGGATGATTTTCACATAGTTTTAGAGCAAATATTCTAGGCTACGTGATGCAATTTTCAAAAGTCTTGTGAAGAAATAATCAGTATGGGTTTCATGACCTTATTTCAGAGAGAATTTTTTTGGTATTTTCACAAACCACGCATAAATGTCATTATCTCAAAACTACAAACTTTTACATACATGCTGCTGATATATTATTGTAGCAGAGTTTGTGCTGAATACAGTGTAATCAGACTTAAGCCATGAAAATGTCACAAGTAACAGAAATAAGCACAAATGTCAGAGCATGTCAGAACACCTCCAGGGCCCAGAAAACAGCTCAGACCTCAGAGGGTTAAGGCTGACCAAGCAAACGGGGAGTGATTCCCGCTGAGCGATTTCATGGACAAGGCGGAGCACCCCGGAGACCAACGAGTAGAGCTGTACCTCTCTCAGCCAGTCCCTCAGGGCCCCCACCCCGTCTAACAGGATCCACCCCGCCCCGTTGTTCCATGCAAGACCATGTAGCAAAACCGATTCAGACTGTGCGGAAACTGATATCCCTTCACGGGATCAGGATCCTGTGTTACCCAACCCGGCCCAAACACATCAGGGTAGGCACAAAACAACAGGATTACCTTGTCCTCCCTTTCTATGTCCTCTGGGCAGAGGTGAATCTTCGCAGAATGTCCAACGAGTAGAGGAGGCATCTCCGACTCATCAACTTTGCAAAGGATTTCCTCCTCTTTTTCCCCAAGCCCATGGCTTCCAGCACCTTAAAGTTGCCATCATGCCACAGGCCCCGGGCGCCCAGGGAAAAACCGAAAACCTGCACCTTCCTCCCGCCCAATTTCGTTGCAATCTGATTCATATAGGGGCTGTAATAGTCCACCTTTTGCCACTCCGCCACCGTGAGGGTGTGAGGAGCGAACTCAAAGTGAACTGTCACATCAATGACCAAGGAGAGTGCATCTCGGACCAGCACCAAGTCAAGTCGTCTTACGATCCATGATCGGGTCCTGAACTCCCATTCCTGGCATGTCTCCCACCCGAGAGTCTCAGCCTCAGCCCGAGGAGATGGCACAGTTTATAATGCCTGGCAATCCTGGCCCCCTGCATGGCCGGGCATTACCCAAGTATGTGCGAACAAGATTCCAACCTGTATGAACACTGCCGGCAAGCTGCACCTGACTTGCTCCTGCCCCTACACCGAAATTCCAGGGTGGGGTACACTCCGGCACGCAGCTGAAGAGCCGCTATGTACTTTTTTTCAGTCAGACACGCGGGCTTCCTCAACCACGCGTTGCTTGTGGATGAGCCCCTAAAGTCAGATATCTCCACACCCTGAACTGGCAGTCCCATCCATTTCAGGAATTCATCCTGCCTCCAGTCGAATGGAGAAACACACTTGTGGGTCAACAGTTCGTTGGCATCTCCTCTATCGTTCAAATCCTCGCCACTGATGAGTGGGAGGTTACCTTCCGTGCCACCAGCTCTCATCCACGCCCCTTTGAGCTTAGATTGCATGAAGGAGGTCTCCATCAAGGCCCTCATAACCGGTTCCGAAGAGCAAGCAAGGCGCACCAACCTTCTTGCTTGAATGGATGGGATGTGTCGAGCGAGCTTGCAAATCCCCAGGCCGCCATCCCGGTTCTTTGCGTACAGAAGCCCATCACAAGTGGATGGTGGCAGATACAGCCACTTCTTGAATGCCCACTTGATCTTCCCATCCGCAGCTCGGAGTACACCTTCCTTGACCTCACTGAGGTCCACTTGGTAGTATAACCAGGGTAATGCAAACTGATTGAGGAGGACCACTGTCTTTGAGGGTTTAAGGAGGGATTTCCTGATATTCCTAAACCATCTGTCAAGAGCATCCACCAAATCAAGGCCGACAACCCCCGCCCAAGGGTTGATTTTGACTCCCAGGTACTTGATAGTTTCCGCAATGGTGGTTCGTTGCAGGGCCCTGCCCCCCAGAACCCATGGGGCACAGTCATTGACCGAGAAGGCGCCGCTGCACAGCTTCACAAGGAAGCTTCTGCACTTCGTAGGTTGTACCTTAAGGCCTGTGCTCTAACAGAATGAGTCCAACAAACCCAAGTTGTGCGCCATATCACTCCAGGAACCTCCAACGACTACCAGGTCATCAGCAAAAGCAAGACACACTACTGAATGACCATCCTCCACGATGTTCACCGTGCCATAGCTTTCCATAGGCCATGGATGAGTGGATCCATGGCTAGGTTGAAAAGCAGGGGAGACAGCGGGTCTCCCTGCTTAACACCCACCCTCACTTCAATGTTAGGAGTATTTCTACCCCCGACCTTGACACTTGTTGTACTGTTTACATAGATCTGCTAGTTCAGACCACATGGGGGTCCACGTTAATCCGCCCAAGAGCTGACAGGATATGCTCATGGGAGACGGAGTCAAATGCCTGTGCAAAGTCAATAAATGCTACCGTGAGTGGGCTGCGCTCTTCTTTGCAGTGTCGGATGAGGCCTTGCAGCACCTCGACGTTCTCCACACACCCGGGGGTAGGACGAACCCCTCCCTGTCTAGGGTGGATTGGGCACGTTTCTGTCAATCGCTTGGTTACCACCCTAGTGAAGAGCCTTAAGAGCATCGACCCGATGCTGATCGGTCTCCAGTTACCAATCTCCATCACTGCTCCTGGGTCAGATGTCTTTGGAATTAGCACCGTTCGACTTTTCTTCAGACGGGTAGGACTCCAGTGAACCACCACATGTTAAACAGCCGAGTGAGAGTCTCGCACCTAGGGTCCCAATTGAGAATATCCCATTTCCCAATCCCATCTGGGCCAGGTGCGGAATCGTTCCATGCCTGTCGGAGGCTATTTTGGATCTCGCCTTGGGAGAGTGGTCCCATGAGGTTAGTGTTGTCAGCACTGGTATGCGCGCTTTCGGGCGAGAGCTTTCTTTTGGCGCCACCTCCGGTACCTGGGCCTGGACCTACTCAGTTGCGTTTGCGTCCTTTGGGTTGGACCACTCTCCCCTCCAGGGACGCATCCCTGGAGTATCCTTTGCGTTTCTGCTTCGACCAATTCGGGTGATTGGTCGCAGCCATCCAACCAGGCCTTAAGCACGTGAGTGTACTCCGTGTCATCACCCTCCCCCTCGCCTGCCATTTTGCGGGATTCCACTCTGAATCGTTCAAAAAAAAAAAAAATATTGATTTAAATGGTGTAAAACAGGTTTTGCTTGGAAAGCCAATATGCAAGGGGGGCGTGAAGGAGTAGTTTACACCTGGGTTGTCCCACCCACTCTGCATAATGACTCTGCATAATTAGCCATTCATTCAGGTGTGACACTGACTGAGCCACAATGCAAGGACAATGCCTATATAGAAGAATACTTATATTGACCATTTAAGATCTCGCTTACATCTATCTTGTAAATATGTTTAGCTATTTTATTAAAAATGTTACAATTACAACAATAATTACAATTTCAACAATATTTCAAGTGTACTCTTTCTTTGTAAAAAAAAAAAAAGAAAGAAAAAAAAGATTATAGGCCTACATTTTATCATATGTATTCATTAGTTTGAATATAGCCAACATTGGAACATCTAACATCTTAGTCTATGACTTTATTTTTGACAAAAATAGTGTGACTAACGCCTGACTAACGTTGTTTTATTGAAATATCAGGGCATATAAATGTTAATTTACGTTGCTTATACAAATACATTTTATTTCAACATATTCCAGTCGATTTTTACTCATCTCAGTAGGCTATGGCAAAGCAGTTTATTCTTTCACACACAGACACGCGATTCAAATTTAGGCTAAACACTCTTTACAAATATGTACCCTTCATTCATCTCACAGAAACGCGAGTCATTTTATAGAAATGCGATTCATCTTTTTGCGGTTTATAGGCCTACACTAACGTTATTCCATAACGTTATTCCACACTTGAGAAAAGAAAACAGCCTACCTCACTCCTCAGCGCGATCTGCTGCTCATATCAGGAGATATTTCTCCTCATCAGCACTGTGGAAACTTTTCTCCATAAAAGCTATAATGTCTCACTCGCGACGCGCTTTGTTTACAGCTGATGTGGGCGTTTCACAGATCTGAAATGGTTCTCAGAATTTGCATTTGAATAGCGCGCTCTCTCCGGGGAGTGGTCAAATTACTGCGAATCATCTCGTAATGAGGTCGACTGGAGTCGCTCTCTTTGTATACAGATTACAGAAACTAAGAATATTTGTTTTTTATATAAATGACTTCAATTAAAAGATGCGATCTCAAGCTTTATGCCCGTGGGTCTGTTTGCCTGTTTGACTGAATTTTTGCGGAGTTATAGATCATTTTCGAACGCGTTTCAAACGGGAGTTTACTGACAGAGAGAAGGCAGAAATCGCATCATCTTAATTTTTCTTTATTTGTCAAAAAGCAAAACACTTTATTTTTATTGTGAGTATACAGAAAAAAAAATAGAAACTGAACAGGATCGATTGATGTATTACACGAAAATGAAAGATCAAAATTAACAGAGCATTTAGTGTTTATTTTCATTGCTAAAAAAAAAAAACGAGCAAAACGCGCAGGCGCGTTTTTGGTCCCCAGAGGGTTAACTACCAAGGCCGTCTGAGCCCGTCTCCTCATCTGTCTCCTGAGAAGCAGAACTTCCCCTCTTCCGCCCCCTCCTAATCCTTTTCCTGTTACGAATGTCTGGGTGGACGTGTAGTTTGTGTATACTCCGCCCCAGTTCCGTTGCAAACCTAGCCTCACACCCTTCGCATCTTACCGCACCAGCCGGTGCGGAAACCTTCCGTCCCCGGCATTTAGGGACGTGACAGGCTATAGGATGCGCAGAATCAGAGGTTTTTCCGCACGATCTACACCTGTATCTAACGAGCGCTTTCCCATGCTGGGTGGAGAAGTGTCTTTTTACCCATGCCAAAGTGCTCACCGACACGCCACACAAGACACAGGTGAAGTCCTGAAGCGGCAACAAAATCACTACTCCAGTGCCTCCATCCAGTGCCCGACTCGTAGAGGGGGTGACCTGGAAGGGGTCCCCCCCTGGGGAAGCAACAGCTTGCACTGTAACCAGAGAGTCTTCGACAGAGCTTGTCCATCCGAGGTGGGTTTGTCCTGCATCCGTCTCACCCAGTGTACCGTCTCTGACCTGCCCCACAGGAGGGTGATTCAGGACAACTGAGCAGTCCCGTAACCTTATTGCCATGTCTTGGGTCCGGTAACCAATTGAGCCACTGCCGCCTCCACAATTCCTGGCTCGAGGACTGCGTGGGGATCTTGCTGCGCCATAGGAAGCCAATCCAGAACCTCCTACCGGGTACCTTAATTGACCGGGCGACGTACCAACCGGGATGCATTCACTATTATCGGACATTTTCATATTTCTTTTGTGGAGGGATTAATCCCCCTCCAGGGTGTACCAAGACGCCAAGTTAGAGTCATGTCGGGGGCGCTAGTGAGCATTCAATGGAGTAAGACGTGTGAAACTTAGCTCCTGTCTAGCTTCCTTTAAATTATTATTTAATAGCGCATTTTCTGTGAATTTGTGGACGCCGTTTTCTAATATTCATGATACCCTTCTGAACAACTGCCATCCGTTTCAGTCTCTTCAATGGCGACTAAGCTGCGTAAATATAAATACAGCGGCCCTACAAGCACTAGGCCGGAGACATCCTCGACGCAAGCCTCTACCACCCCCGCTGACTTGCCTCCTATTTCGCAGCTAGAGTCGGTGACGGACACGGAGGATTGGAAAGCAGATATTCTTGCATCCCTGAGAGAGGATATCTCTGTCGTCATTCGTGCGGAACTTAAAAATGCTCTCTCTTAAGATTTTACCTTCCTTAAGAATGAGTTAAAAGAGGTCAAATCGGAAATTGCGAACAACACGGCGGCGGTACGTGCTGAAATAGATAACATGAAGGCCGCTATCACCGATGTGGAGGAAGGTTTATCATCATGGTCGGACGAGATCACGTCATTACAGGCGACAGTTGCAGAACTTAAAACAGAGCTGGCTAACCTGAAGGAAAAGAACGACGATTTGGAAGGACGGATGCGGAGGTATAACGTACGCATTGCGGGGATTCCAGAGGAGACCGGTTCAAGCTCTACCGTTGCAGTCTCTAAGCTACTGAAGGAAGTTTTAAACCTAGAGAAAGACATCCTAATCGACCGTTCACACAGAGGCAAAATGCCTAAAAAGCCTAACGGAAAACCCCGGGTGATTGTCGCGAAGCTCCATTATTACCAGGACTGCGTTGAAGTCCTCCGCCGAGTCCGAGAACAAGGCCCACTTCGATATAAAGGTGAACCGATAGCCATCTTTCCAGATTACACCGCAAATGTGGCCAGAGCACGAACCGCTTTCAACGATGTCAGGAATTTACTTCGAGGCCGACGTGATGTTCGTTACGGGATAATGTTCCCAGCCCGTCTCCGAATCTCTTACAAGGGTGATAACAAAGAATTTCTGGACCCGGAGAAAGCAATGGCCTACGTGAAGTCCACGATTCAAGGAGAGTAAACATCAAACAAGTAAATCTAATACGCCATTCTACTAACGTTACTTTGTTGACGTAGAGAAAAGGCAAAGTCCAAAACAGACCATTCCGTTACAATTTATCGTCTCGTGGCATTTGCTCTGGTATCATAGTAAAGAACTATAAGTATACATTTTAGCCTCTCTCTTCTTTGGAAGCTGGAAGTGCAGGGTTGTCACTTACTTCGGTTTAATACTAGTAATAAGAGACATTTCTGGGACCTTTGGGTTCAACTAAACGGCAATGCTCCATGACAATTGTCGTTCTTATGGATGCATGTATGCACTAATAATATTTCACTGATGTTGCTCAATGCCAATACAATGTGAAGTCCTTTTTTTTCTTTTTTTCCTTGGATCCCATGGGGCGCTATATCATTGTGATGGGAAGATTGTATGGGCTCCCTGTTATTTTAGTAAACATCTACGCCCCAAATTGGGATGATAATACTTTCTCCTGAATTTCCAATGTAAATACCCACCACCTCATTTTAGGGGGGGGTATAAACTGTGTCCTCTCTCCCAAGCTAGATCGCAGTTCTTCTAAAGTCTGTCCTGAATCTAAGTCATCCCAAACAGTTAATCTTCTTCTTCAGACATATGGTTTGACGGACGTTTGGCGGTTCAGAAACCCTACCTCTAGGGGTTATTCCTTTTTTTCTCCAGTACATAACTCATTTTCACGAATCGATTATTTTTTTATTGATGATAAACTTCTTCACATGGTTGTTGATTGTGAATATCAATCCATAGTCATTTCGGATCATGCCCCCTTGAAAATTAAGCTAAATATTCCAGGCACAGATCCTGGATACCGCCCCTGGAGATTCAACCCCCTTCTTCTGTCGGATGAAACTTTTGTCAATTTTATTAAATCAGAGATTGATCTCTTTCTATCCCACAATAAGACCCCGGGGATGTCTTTTTTAACAATTTGGGAAGCATTGAAAGCATATCTGAGGGGGCAGATCATTTCATATGGTTCAATGCAAAGGAAAGCCACCACCAAACGTCTTAGGCAGCTGACGGACGATATTTTGAAATTAGATATTATATACAGCCACTCACCTTCTGCGGATATACTTAAACGTCGTCTGTTGCTTAAGACGGAGTTTGATCTCCTCTCGACTCGTCAAGCAGAAAACCTTTTAGTAAAATCCAGACATATTTCTTCTGAATACGGGGAGAGGGCTGGGAAAATTTTAGCACATCAGTTGCGTCAGAAGACTGCTAATCAGTATATCTTGGAGGTTAGTGATGAACAAGGTCAAAAACATGTAGACCATATGGAGATAAACTCACGTTTTCGTCTGTATTATGCTGCCCTTTATACTTCAGAACCACCAGACGATAAATCTGCCCTTGATAAATTTTTTCGTAACCTAGATATTCCCAAGTTAGACTCAGATTTGGCATCCGACCTAGAGAAAGACATTTCGGTAGAAGAGATTGAATTGAATTGATTTTATTTGACATGGACATACAATGACATAGGACGAACCATATGTATTAGTATGAGTGTTATAGCACCCATGCTAATTTTCAACACCTGTCCACGGGAGGCTTTTAGCAAAGAAATACAATATCAAGACTAATATCACAATAATAATAACGATATTAACAAAAAATAACTACAGTATACCATATAGCTAAAAAAAAAAAAAAAAAAAATTAACAACAAACCATCAGAATCAAAGACTATTAATAGTAGACAATTCATGTGAGCACTGTTGCTTTGTTTTTAGCCATTGTTTAAATCCTCTTTTAAAAGCATTTCCATCGGTCTCTAGTTTTAACCCTCAGAGCCCGACGGCATCGTCCACGACGTCACACGGCACCTCCGATAAATATTTATATTATTTAATGAAAGTTTTATCGATTTTCTTACCGTTTTTTCCAGCAGAAAGCTAACGAGCTAGCCATCACGGGGGTGTCTTTGGTGTCTTTGTAGCCTTTACAGAATGTTTTCTATCCAGCCTGAAACATGTGCCTCTTTTCGGAGTTGTTCAGAAATAAATCCAAACGCTTACATCCAAGATTTATCCACTTGATGTCCATTATTTATAAATTTTCCGTCATTTTTGCCGCTAGCTCAATGCTAGCTGCCATTTTGGATATCCCATGATGCTTTGCGTGAGGGTTTGACCAATGACAGGCTGTTCCGCCATCCACGTTGGTGTGCGTCATTACGCAAGAACCACAGCTCTGTTATTGTGGAGAGAGAGAGAGACGCGCGGCAGTTTTGAGAGACTCTCTCTCTCCACTCAAAACTGCCGCGCATCTCTCTCAGAGATGCGCGGCAGTTTTGAGTAGTTTTGAGGAGAGAGTTTGAGGATACACAGAGAAACACGGAGAACAATGGATCGTCGGAGATATATGGACGCAGATCAAGCGCTGGCCTTTTTTGATGCCATGCAGGATGATGAATATTCAGGAGAAGAGAGCTTTTTGACAGATGAGGAACTAGATTACCAGGATGGTCTAGACCCCGCTGAAGAGTAAGTGCCATTTATTTATTTACTGTAAAAGTATAAAAATAAAAAAAGTAATATGATAAAATAGAAATGTGCACAGTAGCATTTTCTAAATATGTAAAAATAAATTCTGTAAACGTAGTATTTTGTTTTTCTGTTGGTTACAGAGTAGTAAGTTGTGGATTACACTTTGTCTCAGACATTTTTTTGTCTGAGGTTTAGTGAGTTTACCTAGGTGTTTACAACACACAAAGGAGTTTAGTGTGTTTACAACACACTAAAGGATGTTGTAGGTCACACCTTTTAGCTGTGGAGAAAATGTCTCAAGGATGTTGTAGTGGGGGTAGGGCTTTCAACACTGCTCACCTTTTAGCTGTGGTGGTTTGGGGGTACAGTAGCAATCTCAGCCATTGTTATCTTATGTGAGAAATAAAATACAAAAACACTCATTGATCTGATATGTATGATCTAATATTTTGCTTTATTTATTTATTTTACAGTCGTGATAATGAAGAAGACACCAGCCCACCCACCCAAGCCAGACAGGAAAGCTCCCATTCTTCCGCTGTGGAGGGCCCTTCCACTTCTGCTGCAGCACCCCAGCAGCTGCCAGGAATAGGTCATGGACGGCTGCAGTCACGGTCACGAGGGAGAGCGCAGTCACGAGGGAGAGCGCAGTCACGAGGGAGAGCGCAGTCACGAGGGAGAGCGCGGTCAAGATCCAGATCCGGCAGCTTGAGGGGTCGACAGAGGCCTGAATCCACTAGGTCGAGATCTAGATCACCACAGCCAGCAGCCCCAACTCCATCATGGAACAGTGAGAGTCAGCCAGACATCCCTCCAGTGCCCAAAAGGTTCGTCCCAACAAGAAAGCCAGGACATCAGCTCAGCCCCACATCCATATACACACCATTGGACCTTTTCAAACTTTTTGTCAGTGACAGTGCTGCAACCACTTTGTGTAATAACACAAACGCAAACGCTGCAAAAAACATTGCTAGTGGCAAAAAATATTCCTGGACAAACTTCACTGTTGTAGCGTTTATACGCCCACGTATAAATATTATTAATTATTATTCATAACGGAATATGACCAATAATTAATATTTTAATTATTTTTAATTATCTTCAGAACTTACTGTAGCAGAATCAATAGTATGATCATTTTATCAGTTCATCCAATGAACAGAGAGCATAAACAAGTATTAACTCTAGGAAATATAATATCTTCCTGGTCAAGAAAGAATTAATCCCCAGCTAACAATAAATTACGAAGTAAATTAAGGGTAACAGCATAGGTAACTTAAATCGAAGTTCAAGACAATAAATCTGATAAGCACACACGAGTAATCTCTTTTAAATACAAACAATACTTTATTGATTATATAGACTACTAACACATAAAGCTAATATCTAACACAAACACACGCACACACACACATACACATTCATACGCGTTGCAGAAAGGGATAGAGTGAGGAAAGAGTGGGTTTAAGAGTGAAAGGATGAAATCTCACGATTCCATATACACTAGACATGACCTGAACAAACCATCAATCATTAATTTAACCCTTCTATCGTTTTAGGCAGGTTATTAAAGTTATATAAATACATATTAAACTACATAAACTACATGCTTTAGCATATAGGCCTCACTGTAAACAACTGCCTAGGTTAGGTTAGCTTAGCCAAGGGTTAGCAGCTAGCTTAGCCACCAAAGGGTTTGTTTACACTGTGGTCAGGGCTTTGCTGTGGCTCTGATCATGCGAGGGTCAGAGTTCCCCCGGAAGCGTTGGTTAAGACTTCCGTGTCACGATTGTAACTATGGCGACAAAACAACGCTAGTGGGCAAACATGTGAATTGCAGTTTGTAAACAGTAATGCATGTTACATGAAATGTCGGCACATTTCAACAATGTTCAAAGAATATGCACGTCGATCATATTACGTGAAATGTCGGCGCATTTCAAAAATACAAATAAAGGACACCACTCGTAGTTTTTACGACGTGGGGCTTCACTCAGTTGTTTAAGAGTGAGATTAACTTTAAAGGGCAGCTTTGCGCTGTAATAGATGGAACAATAGCGATCTCGGCGGATCGTCTCTGTGTAATGTTATCTGAGCACACAAAAACAACAGGGTTCCTAACTGTTGGTTAAGTTTCAACGTCAAGCTTTACTTGAACACAACTTTAAATAATTCCTATTCAACTACACTCGGACATACGCAGTGTTTACGCGAGAATTAATTGAACTGACACAGATAAGCTTATAGTTTATCACGGGGATTGCCGTGGGACACGCACGGACAACCTGAGAAATAAAAGACTAATCTGTGAGGAGAATATTCGTCCTTGCAGTGGAACACGCACTGAGTGACAATCAGATAAATAAGGAACGTTAGACGAGGAACACGCTCATCCGTCCTTTACATGGTTATTTTAATTACTGCAGTATAGTTTCGTTAAGCTCTCTGGCTGATACAAACACACATAAGTTACAGCTTTGAAAGACGCTGGAACACGCAGACGTCAGTAAGCTATAATCAAAGTATTTCAGAGATTGAGGGACACGCTCAATCCTTACCTTATCATTGTGTGAGATCTTATATCTTGGGTTATTTTACTGCAGTTTAAAATAAAATAAAAATAGGCAGGCAGCCTAGACTAGAGTAACAGCTCTCTCTGTGTATTCACATTCATTCAAACAGGGCGCGCGGCGCTCGCTGCATACGTCATACACACAGACTCGGAGGTTCGGATCTCTCCCTTCGCATACTATGAAAATATAATTACTTCGTATATGCTTACAATTTAGGTTAAACTTCCCGCATTCTTCTCCACCATTAAAATGTAGCGTTTATACGCCCACGTATAAATATTATTAATTATTATTCATAACGGAATATGACCAATAATTAATATTTTAATTATTTTTAATTATCTTCAGAACTTACTGTAGCAGAATCAATAGTATGATCATTTTATCAGTTCATCCAATGAACAGAGAGCATAAACAAGTATTAACTCTAGGAAATATAATATCTTCCTGGTCAAGAAAGAATTAATCCCCAGCTAACAATAAATTACGAAGTAAATTAAGGGTAACAGCATAGGTAACTTAAATCGAAGTTCAAGACAATAAATCTGATAAGCACACACGAGTAATCTCTTTTAAATACAAACAATACTTTATTGATTATATAGACTACTAACACATAAAGCTAATATCTAACACAAACACACGCACACACACACATACACATTCATACGCGTTGCAGAAAGGGATAGAGTGAGGAAAGAGTGGGTTTAAGAGTGAAAGGATGAAATCTCACGATTCCATATACACTAGACATGACCTGAACAAACCATCAATCATTAATTTAACCCTTCTATCGTTTTAGGCAGGTTATTAAAGTTATATAAATACACCAGTTAAGATTTTAGCCTGCATGGAGGTACTTGCGTATTTGCTTTTGGGGATTCCCTTTTTGTTGCGTGAAAGGGGTTTTCCCGGTCCGTTCGGTCTCCTAGTGCCTGATGTCTGGATCACGGGGTCAGTCACGTGGTGTGCTGGCGGAATGAAAGTCTTTGTTTGAAGCTGGTTTTGCAGAAGAAACGTGGCTCGAAATCTTGTCGCAAAACTTAACTTAGAACCGACACTCACAACGGAAAAGAAATGAAACTAAGAAAAGAAAGGAAATTGAGAGTAGATGATGATGGCTTGAATGAAGCTATTTAACCCATGTTCTTCAGATCTTGATTTGGGTTATTTCGTTTGCGCGTTTACATGGTTCCTATAGAGAGAGAGAGAGCTTCGAGAGCAGCGAGAGAGAGAGGTGAGAAAGAGAGCTTAGAGTTTTTGGGTCTAAGGTTTTAATTAAAAGTTTGTCCCCCCTCTTGAAGAGATCGGACCAATTAGACACTGCCTTTGTTTGCAAAGTCATAAATCATGTCTTCCCTGGGGGTTTAAAGACCAGATGCACCGTTTGGCATAATTTCTAATTAAAAAGAAGATCAGAACATATTACATAGATATCATTCAAGCCATCTTTTGAGTCATGAGCATACGATCACATCGAAATTAAACAGTACACATTTTCATTCACACATACCTAATGATTATAACATTTACATGAATTATATGGGATCACAACATATCTTATTAGAATATGCATATAAGTGGTGGAAACACACAGGATTAGGTAGTTGCGTGATTGTTTGATTGTAAGTCCATTGAAAATGATATTAAATGATTTTATGTAGTTTATTGGTAAGAATCAGTTCTCTGGTTTGAAGAGACAGAACACTGTTTGTGCGTTCAGAGGTTTTACGGAGGAGGGGTTCAGGAATGTTTGCTGGTATCGATCCGTCTTGTAAAACTATCAAACGTTGACCAGTTCTTCCTTCAGTTAACCAATAAAAGTCTTTGGTTAGCAGACTTTCTGGAGACTGAAATGATTCATGGCTCTGGGTTGGGTAATTTGAATCTGGAATGTGAGGGCTCTTGTGTGAGACCTTGGTCTCTGTCTTTCTCTTAACCAATCAGTAATTTCGGCAACAAAGATAGCATTGACCAGTTATTTCGTTAGTGCTGGGGGTCAGTTTTAAACAGCCCGACTGGTTGGCGCCTGGATCCCGTGACAAGATTGATGAGGATACGAAGTCCTGACCAAATCTTGAATTAATATTCTGTTTGAATTAATATTCTGGAAGAAGATTAGTTTGTGGTTGGTTCCTTCTCATTGTTGTTACATATCCCCCCTTCGGTCGACGATGTGTTGAGTAGAAGACATCGGTGAACGCTGGAGAAATGGGTAGAGGAAGCAAACACAAACAGCAAACAACAAGACAACACCTCCATGACTGGTCACTTTACTGGTGCAGGGCATTAGATTACCTAGGCATAAACAGGTTCACTCTCTCAATATAGTTAATCACGTTGAATAAAATTTGGTTCAATTTTAGGACCGTTATCATAATTTGTCGTGGGATGGTGATTAATCAATTTGTGACTAAATTTGATTTGTTTGTTTTATTCTCTTCTAAATTGTTCTAGGTTTAGACCAATTTACCTTTCAATTTGTGATACGAATGATGCAGGGAGTTCTCTGGCTCACATTCGTTTTAAGGTGACTTACAAATATTAGGCGTGGTGTGTCAATCCTATTATTGCGACCTTGACCCTTATAGGGTGGACAGGCATTTTACCTAATAAAAGAAGAAGGAAAGGAAGGAAGAGGTAAAACAAAAACAAAGCAGTTGAGTGTTCCTGGTATGACTTATAACTACTGTTGCGCAGCTAAGGTGTCAGGTATCACGATGTAATGAGAGGTGTTCTCAGGTGTACTTGTTGGATGGGTAGTTACCATGTTTCCTATGGTAAGTGTAGCTACGTTGTTAAGCTAGTTCCTGAAGTTAGTTTTTACCTGTGGGAGAAAACATGTTTGTTGCGTGTTTTGCACGGTAGAGGTGGTTAACTTCTATATGTTAGTGAGTATGTTAGGGGTGTTGTGTAGTGTATGCATGTATGCATGCATGTATGTATGTATGTATGTATGGTCAGATCTGTTTCAGTCTGTTTTGCTCCCCCCTTTGCTTGATGGCTTAGCTTTGATGAGCTTGTTGCCTCTTTGCCTTGGAGAAAGGATCTTCTGTGATCTGCTGGGGGTCAAACCAGTAAGGCAGGAAGTTCTCTGGCAGACATGGGGAGGTAGTTTGGCATGGATGCGTGAAGCTGTAGTGCGAAACTTGGTCTCCGTTGTTGCATTCCTCCGATGATGCCTTCTGGTTGTGACAGCCTTTCTGATCTTCTGTGCTTACTGTTGTTGCTGTAGCACACACATGGTTCTTGAGTTGGAGCTCGTTTGGTGGTTTCTTTATGAGTGATGGGTAACCAGGATGGTGTTTTCTGGTACCTCTGGGTGTTTGTCAGTGGTTGACTGTGAGAGACCACTTTGTTCTGTGTTGTTGTAGAACAAGTGGTTGTCATCTTCATTATGAAGGTGTATCAGATGAGTCGTGGGTCTTCCGTTCCATCGCTAGTCATAGCAAATTTGACTCATCTTGTTGGTCATCTGTGTTCAGCCTGCTTTCTAGGAACACTTCCCGTTGCCTCATTAGTGGTTCCATGTCTTTTCCATGCGGTTGGTGTGGTAGCTGTCATCGGCATGGGAGTCACGTTCTCTGTGCTTCTTACGAAGAACTGTGGTGTTGTCATGCCACTGGTTGTCTTCCAGTGCAAGGCTTGTGTCTTGGCTGAAGGAGTTTGAAATTGTGGATGTTTTCAAACCTTTCTTTGAGGACATCTTCTGTTTGATGTGGGCCTTGTGTGTCAGGTCACGCAGCTGTTGAATTGTCATTGTGTCTGCGCAGGCCTCGAGACCAAGATAATAACTCAATCCGGGGTGCAGATTTCTCAGGAAGAGGTTTTTGAAATTCACATCCTCTTCATGTTCAGGTGAGTTATGTGCACCAAAGAAGGCTTGTCGAAAACGGTGGTAGTAGGCTTGAGGAGTCTCTTGCCGACCTTGTTTAGTTTCCAAAGCGATTAACACACCATGTTCCGACTCTGGGCCTGTGAATTCTTTAATCAGTGTCTCACATAGCAGCTGGTAGTTTGACTTGACATGAGCAGGTTGTCGGTCTAGGAAGCTTCGTACCTTTGGAGTGGATGTCGATCTGAGGATGTAAAACCTGTCTCTGTCAGTCACATGTGGTCTCACCTCTAGGTGGAAGTTGATATCTCGGATGTGGGCCTGGATGTCTGGGCCCTCCGTGGAGTTCAGGTTGAACTGAGTGATACTCTTAACCAGCTGGTTGAGATCTTTACAGGTCATCCCCTGTGCAGCTTTGGAGTCTGCCTGAATGAGCTCTCTTTGTTTGTTGGCAGTGAACAGTTCTGTGGTGAAGGCTGGTGACCTTTCGGGTTGTGGCCATTCACTTCTTTCACTGTATGCCAGTTCTTGGATGGAGGACTCTGTTCTGCTCAGCAGTGGTGATGCTGAGGGAGGTCTCTCCCTTCTTGGCTCTGGTTTCTGTTTGAAAATGTGCTGGAGTTCATCTCTGACCGCGTAGAGCTCGTCGTTGACGTCATCTCGCTGTTGGGTCAGATGGTCGATTTCAGCACTGCACCTTTCCAGGTGGTCTTTCAGAGCAATGATCTTAGAGTTCTTGACTTTAATGTCAGCTTTAGCTTTCTCTAGCTGGTGTTCAGCAGACTGGAGTTGGTTTACCAGGTGCTTCTGGACAGTCTTTAATTCTTGTTTGTCATGTTCAGTGACTGCAAGGGCTTCTTGGAGCTTGTAAACTTGCTTCTTTGTTTCTTGCTTCACTTTGTCGGGCACTTCGAGTTCGACTTGAGCTTTCACTTTGAGCTGGTCAGTGCAGAGTTGAGTGTGCATCAGCTCTCTCAGGAACTCAGTGGTCTGAAGCTTGAAGTCGTCCTGGACTTTCACTTCCAGCTTGTCTATGCGGCTCTGGGCACGTGTCAGCTCCTCCTGAAGGTGGGTGATGTGCTTGTCGCTTAGTGTCAGCTGGGCTGTGAAGGCATTGCTTAGGGAACAGATAATCTTGGTTAGTTCCGCGTGGTTGTGGTTCTGATTCTGGCTTGAATCATGTGTCAGGAATCTTCTCAGCGTTATGATTATTATTAAAAATAATAACAGTTCAAATGTCTTTGGTGTGAGGCAGTCTGCAATGCCTCCGAGCCAGGCGTCCACGTCAGTGGGGTTTGTTGTCCACGACATGTTGGCACGCTGGGGTGAAGAGACTGACACAGATCTGTGTGGGGTGTAAGCCTATATGTGGTTGAACAGCTAAGTGTCGTTTCAGTGACTGTACAACAATAGTGAAGTGTTGTAATGTCTAAGTGTTGGTCTCAGTGTAGACAGGTAGGTTAGTGATGTGGAAACTTTGTCACTCAACTAAGTGAGGGAAAGAGAGAAAAAGGTTAAAACAAATCTCAATTGAAAGGATTTTTTTTTTTTTTTTTTTTTTTAAAGCTGGTTTACACTCGTGATGTGTCGCTCAACTGAGTAAGGGGAAAAAAGAGAGAGAGGTTAAAACCAATTTCAATAAAACAAGAAAGAAAATTCTTAAGTAGGAGAAATATTATTTTTCTCGTAAATGCTTCCTATCGGTGAGAATCTGTTTCCAGAAAGGTAAACAATATTATTGCTTATGTTTACAAGGAAAAATAATACAATAATAATGCTGATACCTTTTTCCGAGTTTTACAGGATTGACACCACACACCGTCAGTTGGACCGCTTACAGCTGGGATGCTATGAAGGCGACGGTTGCTCAACACTGGTCTCTGTTAATTGATCTTGGATAAGATGTTAAATTGTAAATTGCGTTTACAAAGACAGAGAGAGTATGGAGAACAAGAGAGGGTTTGATTACAAATCAAATACCTAATAATTGTTTTCTTTGGAAAAATTATCTTTCTCTTTCTTTAGACTCGATTGATGGTTCTTCCAGGTTTGTTTCCTACAAATGTGAAGGATGGGAAATCAGGACAGAACAGGAAGGATGTAAGAAGGAAAGGAGGGAAGGAGATTGGATCCACAAATGGCTCTGGAGCCTTTGTCGAACTACAAGTATAGAATTGATAGTTGCCAACCAACTAAACATTCAAAAATAAAGCTTTGTAAAGAGAGGGTTATCTCTGATCTATTTGAAACTTGTAGTGAGATACCAATGTCTCCTATTGAGGCTCAGGTGTGTCGCTCCACAGCGACACAAAGAGGTAAATGGGTAAAATAGAATGGTTAAGTTTATAACCACAACTTGAGAAGGAGGTTACAACGCAATAACAATAAATGAGCAAGTAGGAGTCTAACAATATTTGAAATAGGGAAATGTGGGTTGAATAAGTTTACTTAACTTTCAAAGTTCAAAACGTATTCACCTTAAGTGATTAAATCTAAAAGAGTAATTTAGAAATTATGAAAATTATGAAATTAGATTTATCAAAAATAAATCTAGAAATCATTAGAAATTACCTGTTTAGAAAAATAGATTTTCAATTTTAATTTCCTTTTTTAAATCAAATTAGAATTTGACAATTAATAATCATAAACCAGTATTTTCTTTTTCAAGTAAAATGCAGGTAAACGAAATTAATAATTGCAAACGAAATTTCCTTTTCACTGAAAATATGGGTAATTAAAATATTAGACAGGTAAAATAAGAAAGAAGAAAAGACCAACAGGTGTAAAAATCAAGGTGTTTAAATGGTTAAATCACTTTAACGTTGTTCAAACAGACACTGTATTTAACCACTGATGTTAATACAAATGACAAACGTAAATAATGCTTAAGGCTTTAGCATATAGGCCTCACTGTAAACAACTGCCTAGGTTAGGTTAGCTTAGCCAAGGGTTAGCAGCTAGCTTAGCCACCAAAGGGTTTGTTTACACTGTGGTCAGGGCTTTGCTGTGGCTCTGATCATGCGAGGGTCAGAGTTCCCCCGGAAGCGTTGGTTAAGACTTCCGTGTCACGATTGTAACTATGGCGACAAAACAACGCTAGTGGGCAAACATGTGAATTGCAGTTTGTAAACAGTAATGCATGTTACATGAAATGTCGGCACATTTCAACAATGTTCAAAGAATATGCACGTCGATCATATTACGTGAAATGTCGGCGCATTTCAAAAATACAAATAAAGGACACCACTCGTAGTTTTTACGACGTGGGGCTTCACTCAGTTGTTTAAGAGTGAGATTAACTTTAAAGGGCAGCTTTGCGCTGTAATAGATGGAACAATAGCGATCTCGGCGGATCGTCTCTGTGTAATGTTATCTGAGCACACAAAAACAACAGGGTTCCTAACTGTTGGTTAAGTTTCAACGTCAAGCTTTACTTGAACACAACTTTAAATAATTCCTATTCAACTACACTCGGACATACGCAGTGTTTACGCGAGAATTAATTGAACTGACACAGATAAGCTTATAGTTTATCACGGGGATTGCCGTGGGACACGCACGGACAACCTGAGAAATAAAAGACTAATCTGTGAGGAGAATATTCGTCCTTGCAGTGGAACACGCACTGAGTGACAATCAGATAAATAAGGAACGTTAGACGAGGAACACGCTCATCCGTCCTTTACATGGTTATTTTAATTACTGCAGTATAGTTTCGTTAAGCTCTCTGGCTGATACAAACACACATAAGTTACAGCTTTGAAAGACGCTGGAACACGCAGACGTCAGTAAGCTATAATCAAAGTATTTCAGAGATTGAGGGACACGCTCAATCCTTACCTTATCATTGTGTGAGATCTTATATCTTGGGTTATTTTACTGCAGTTTAAAATAAAATAAAAATAGGCAGGCAGCCTAGACTAGAGTAACAGCTCTCTCTGTGTATTCACATTCATTCAAACAGGGCGCGCGGCGCTCGCTGCATACGTCATACACACAGACTCGGAGGTTCGGATCTCTCCCTTCGCATACTATGAAAATATAATTACTTCGTATATGCTTACAATTTAGGTTAAACTTCCCGCATTCTTCTCCACCATTAAAATGTAGCGTTTATACGCCCACGTATAAATATTATTAATTATTATTCATAACGGAATATGACCAATAATTAATATTTTAATTATTTTTAATTATCTTCAGAACTTACTGTAGCAGAATCAATAGTATGATCATTTTATCAGTTCATCCAATGAACAGAGAGCATAAACAAGTATTAACTCTAGGAAATATAATATCTTCCTGGTCAAGAAAGAATTAATCCCCAGCTAACAATAAATTACGAAGTAAATTAAGGGTAACAGCATAGGTAACTTAAATCGAAGTTCAAGACAATAAATCTGATAAGCACACACGAGTAATCTCTTTTAAATACAAACAATACTTTATTGATTATATAGACTACTAACACATAAAGCTAATATCTAACACAAACACACGCACACACACACATACACATTCATACGCGTTGCAGAAAGGGATAGAGTGAGGAAAGAGTGGGTTTAAGAGTGAAAGGATGAAATCTCACGATTCCATATACACTAGACATGACCTGAACAAACCATCAATCATTAATTTAACCCTTCTATCGTTTTAGGCAGGTTATTAAAGTTATATAAATACACCAGTTAAGATTTTAGCCTGCATGGAGGTACTTGCGTATTTGCTTTTGGGGATTCCCTTTTTGTTGCGTGAAAGGGGTTTTCCCGGTCCGTTCGGTCTCCTAGTGCCTGATGTCTGGATCACGGGGTCAGTCACGTGGTGTGCTGGCGGAATGAAAGTCTTTGTTTGAAGCTGGTTTTGCAGAAGAAACGTGGCTCGAAATCTTGTCGCAAAACTTAACTTAGAACCGACACTCACAACGGAAAAGAAATGAAACTAAGAAAAGAAAGGAAATTGAGAGTAGATGATGATGGCTTGAATGAAGCTATTTAACCCATGTTCTTCAGATCTTGATTTGGGTTATTTCGTTTGCGCGTTTACATGGTTCCTATAGAGAGAGAGAGAGCTTCGAGAGCAGCGAGAGAGAGAGGTGAGAAAGAGAGCTTAGAGTTTTTGGGTCTAAGGTTTTAATTAAAAGTTTGTCCCCCCTCTTGAAGAGATCGGACCAATTAGACACTGCCTTTGTTTGCAAAGTCATAAATCATGTCTTCCCTGGGGGTTTAAAGACCAGATGCACCGTTTGGCATAATTTCTAATTAAAAAGAAGATCAGAACATATTACATAGATATCATTCAAGCCATCTTTTGAGTCATGAGCATACGATCACATCGAAATTAAACAGTACACATTTTCATTCACACATACCTAATGATTATAACATTTACATGAATTATATGGGATCACAACATATCTTATTAGAATATGCATATAAGTGGTGGAAACACACAGGATTAGGTAGTTGCGTGATTGTTTGATTGTAAGTCCATTGAAAATGATATTAAATGATTTTATGTAGTTTATTGGTAAGAATCAGTTCTCTGGTTTGAAGAGACAGAACACTGTTTGTGCGTTCAGAGGTTTTACGGAGGAGGGGTTCAGGAATGTTTGCTGGTATCGATCCGTCTTGTAAAACTATCAAACGTTGACCAGTTCTTCCTTCAGTTAACCAATAAAAGTCTTTGGTTAGCAGACTTTCTGGAGACTGAAATGATTCATGGCTCTGGGTTGGGTAATTTGAATCTGGAATGTGAGGGCTCTTGTGTGAGACCTTGGTCTCTGTCTTTCTCTTAACCAATCAGTAATTTCGGCAACAAAGATAGCATTGACCAGTTATTTCGTTAGTGCTGGGGGTCAGTTTTAAACAGCCCGACTGGTTGGCGCCTGGATCCCGTGACAAGATTGATGAGGATACGAAGTCCTGACCAAATCTTGAATTAATATTCTGTTTGAATTAATATTCTGGAAGAAGATTAGTTTGTGGTTGGTTCCTTCTCATTGTTGTTACACTGTTGAAGAATTTTTCAAATATTTAGGACTAACTTTCTTTTTTGCACTGGTGAGACTGACAAATATCCGAGACTACTGGAGGACAAATGCCATTTTCAGCCAACAGTTTCCCCACTCAGTGATGACACGTGACAGGTATCAGGTCATTTCCTGGAACATCCACATGAGCGACCCTGATGAAGATGTCCACAACGACCGGAAGAGAGGGACACCAGCTTATGACCGGCTGTTTCGTCTGAAGCCCCTTTTAGATGACATCAAACATGCGTGCAGAGCATTTTATCACCCACGGCAGAACCTTTCAGTGGACGAGAGGATGGTGGCAACAAAGGCTCACACTGGCATGACGCAATATATGAAGGCGAAGCCAACTAAGTGGGGCTTCAAACTTTTTGTGCTGGCAGACAGCAGCATTGGGTACACTTTAGACTTTGCTGTATACACGGGGAAGTCTGTGTTTGCTTCTGGTGTAGGACTGGCATACGACTCGGTTATGTCCCTCATGAACAAATCATCCCTAGGGAGTGGCTACAATGTGTATGTAGACAACTTCTACACAAGTCCAAAGCTATTCATGGATCTCTACAGCATGAACTTTGGAGCATGTGGCACCTACAGGGACAACAGACGAGGATGCCCCCACACAACCACAAATGCCATGACCAAAAAGGATCCTAGGGGCACCATCAGGTGGATCCGTGACGGCCCTCTGGTTTTTGTAAAGTGGATGGACACTCGGGAAGTCTCTGTCTGCTCCACAATTCACCCGACCTTCTCTGGCAACACAGTTCAGAGAAGGGTAAGAACTCAGGATGGAGGCTGGAATACCAAATCTATTCCATGCCCAACCCCTGTCACTGAGTACAACAAGTATATGGGAGGTGTTGATCTTTCTGATCAACTCATCCAATACTACTCAGTTCACCAAAAAACGATGAGATGGTACAGGACATTGTTTTACCATTTTTTGGACATTGCTGCGACCAACAGCTACTTACTTCACAAGGAAGTTTGTGCAGAGAAGCAGCAACAGCCCATGACCCACAGGGCTTTTCTGGAGGAGCTGACAGCCCAACTCTGTGGTGTTACAGTTGCTGTTCCCCCCACCCAGCAACAAAGTGACCATGTACCTGTGCCAACATCAGACCAAACTGAAACCAGCAAGAAGGCCTCCTATGGTAGAAGGCAATGTGTGAACTGCAAGCAGACAAGGCAGGTCAAACAGGCCACCCCCTGGAAATGCAAAGCCTGTGATGTGTCCCTCTGTGTGATTGCTGATAGGAACTGTTTTGAGGCTTGGCACCAGTAAATATCAGGCCAAAAACGCCTGGACTTTTTTTGGAAAAATGTAAATAGTTTTGGTTCTGTATAAGTTCTCATGTTTGTTCCTGAGTTCCAGGAATCCAAAGACATGAACAAACTGTTTTCCAGAGGAAATATGCATAGCTTTTATTTATTTGTGTGTGATTTCAATAAATATTTGAGTGATTCAATTTTCGTTTTATTTTTTAATTTGTCTTTATGGTCCCATAACTTATTTTACATTCAGGTGACATCAATGCAACACAAATATGCTGACAGTGCTATATGTCTTGAAAAAAAAGAGGTGTGTCAATTGTCTGTGCACAACAGGGTTGATGTTTTACAAGCTTTTTTAGTAAATAAAACCAGACGAAAATTAATTGTAAAAATACCCTTAGGTCTTAAAGGGTTAAATCAATGGGTAAAGCATTCCAGAGATTTGGCCCCTTTACTCAGAAAGCAGACTGACCGAACGAGGTCTTACACTTCGGGACTAGACAGTCACCTCTGACAGTGGCTCGTGTGTTCGCCCGATGAGGGCTTTGACGCCTACTTTCTAGTTTAGAAAATGATGGTGAGACATGATTATTTAGACATTTATAAACCAATGTAATATAATTAAAATCAATAAAACTTTCAAAGCCCAAAAGCTTATGCTTTCTCAAAACATCACAATGATGCCATCTCATGGGTTTCTTGTCCATAATTTTTATTTCCTGTTTGTAAATTGAGAAAATTGGTTTTAATTTAGATGGAGATGCTTGTGACCATCTTTTTTGATTTTTTGTCTCCCTTATTTAACACACCTGAACCAGATCATCAGCTCGTTAGGAGAGACTCCATGAACTGATTTGAGTGTGTCAGATAAGAGAGACATACAAAATGTGCAGAGCAGCGGGTCACGAGGACTGGAGTTGAGAACCACTGAGATACACGGACCACTTGTAAACCTCATATTCCTCTCAAGTATTATCTCGGAGATGTAAGTACGGTTCTTAAAGGGGTCATATAATGTCATTTTTGTACAAGCTAATATGATTCTTTAGGGTCTAAATTAAAAGTTTGTAATATACTTTAATTAAATATTCTCATTAGTATTGGAAGAAAACACTCATTTTACCTGGTCAAAAACAGCTCTGTTTTCAGCACGCTGTTTAAGTGCATGTGTCTTTAAATGATAATGAGCTTTGCTCACCCCGCCCCTCTGTTCTGTGCGTACACCGTTTGTAACACAATAACCATAACGCGTTGTTCTTTATAAACGTGGGATTATGAGTTATATTGAGAACGTCGTACATAGAAAACATGCCGTAATGTACCCTGAGTGTAAACAGCCGCATTCATCGTGAAGCGTGCAGCAAGCGATTTGCAAAGATTAATATAAATATTAATATAAAGGTTAATAAAACGTTACACTCACTTCTTCTTCTGGAGGTCCTGCAGGAACACGAATAGTTGGTACCGATCCTTTTTTCAGGAGCAGCTTCTTAGCAAAACCAGCTTTTATACTGACCCTAGTTTGTAAAGCAGTCTGGTGTGTGAAATGATTCGCGCAAACATGAAAGCATTGACGTTGATCGTGGGGAATATTCCCTTCGAAAACAAACTCAGCCACTGCATCTTCAGCTGTACGGATTTAGGAACATCAATATGACTGCTGTGTTCGTTATTGCACCCAAGAACAGAACACCACAATCGCTTAGACGCATTCTACTCAGTGCTCCAGCTATCAACAATGAACGCGCCAGTCGGCGCGGGCTATGATTGACAGCTCGCTCACAAGAGCGGGTCTGTGTCGAAACACTGCTGTCAATCAACCATAGTGGGAGGGGCGTCGATTTTGTGACGTCACAAAATTGAACAGCTTGATTTGAGATGGGAGGAAACATAAGAAGATTTAAAAATCGTGGTGGTGGTTGAGGAGAGATCCCCTGATATGATTGTAAAGCGCTTTGGGTGTACAGTAGTACATATGAAAGCGCTATATAAATGCCCGATTCTATAAAAAAAAAACACTGGATGGATTTTTATCATTTTATGATGGTTGTGTACAGGCACTGCCAACACACATTTCAGTACAATCAACTTGTAAAAGTGCATGTACCATTATATGACCCCTTTAAAACTGAGTGCATAATATGATGTATAATCTACAATTTCATCTGAATCCACTATCTCAGTGGCTTGAGCAAGGTTTGGGACCTTGATTTCATAAGAAGCAAACACACGACTGAAACACACTGCATTATAAACCTGACATTCAAAACAATACAATGAAGAATTTGCAATGTTAAAAGTCCTTTATGAGCCCAAATACAGGAACTTCTTCATTTACATTGATTACAATCACTGACTTCTGGTACAAGTACTTGTTGACACTTAGCTCAAGCCATTTTGCTGACACCACATGATGCACGTTTTCTACACCCAAAAAATCTCTCATTTTATCCTGCACATACTTCATATTTAACCACTTCAGATGCAGGACACAATATAATGTCTTTTGAAAAAAATGGGTGATTCTCACAGCTGATATTTTGACAACTCTTAAACATCTGATTGTGTTTAACCAAGGACTTGCAAACATTTGTGAAATTTAACTTAGAAGACCACTGTTTGAAAAAACAGTGTTTAGATTCAAATCTCGTACACGTGTCTGACCATTGGACCTAAATCTTTAATCTCTTCTGGAATATGTATCAAATAATGTTGCTTTGGTGTTATATTGTTCTCAGGAAATAACCATTTCACATTGTTAAAATGTTGCTTAATAAGCAGCTTAAGCTTTGATTTAGTGGCCAGAGAAATAACTGGTGCAAATAAGATCTGAACAATCTCTATTAACTCAATAATCATTTGAAAGTATTCATTACTATTTTTAGCCATCCAACATGAATGGCAGGATCTTCAATAGGACAAGCATTTGCCCAGTTGATTGCTTTAGTCTGTTGTCATTTGATGATAACGTGGTAACAGTAATAGGGCAAGGTTATCTCTAGAATAGCACTGCTAAATGTGTCCAATTCCAGCTGCCCAGATAGCACCAGATGTTTAAGTACAGTTTTAACTTCCAGTGGTGCCACACCGTCTAATATCACATGCATAAGAGGTGCATCCTGAGGTGTTTGCCTGATGAGATCAAAGGTTGGAAAATCTGTTTGCTTTTCCTATTAATTCCACAAGTGTTAATTTTCAAACTGCTTCTCAGAAAGTCTGTGGCGGCCCTCTTAATTTCATTACACTGTCTAAAGACTTAGGTAGACATGTCAGACAAAGGTTTCTGCATCAAAGTGAACTTGCATTTCCTCAAAACTACACTCAGTGTCGGCATTTGCAGGAATGCATATCCAACTCCCTCTTTAAAGCCTGTGAGCTCGTGCTGAGCCCCGGTGTCACCACAGAGAGAAACTATTGCACCACACACGCTCGCCGTGGGCAGTTTAGATGTTCACTCCATCATACAACAAATTCAAAACCTCTTGTATTCTCTGCAAAATCACATCTACACCACTCTGAACTTTGACCTCTGTTTAGGATTTATATTGCCCAAAGTATAGTACACCATTAGGAGTTGCCTTGATTTGGTTTGGTCCATTGTCAAACAGTGCTAGAATCATCGGATGTGAAAGTAGTTGTTCCAAACTTCGGACCAAAGGAACATAGTAAAGGCATCTTGTTCTTATTGCTAGAACTTGTGAAGCTCCCCTTCTCCTAAAGGATGCAGTCTGGGAAATTTCAATTTCTTCTGCTTCAGCTACCATGAACTGCTTTTTTAGATTTGAATCTTGCATATATCTAGTGTAAACTGTGTCGAAAGGGTCTTCAAAATTATTAAAAATGTCCAGAACTTCAGTCATCAGTTGATCTGTGACTCCTGATTGTCTCTGAATAACATCTGTAATTTGGCTCCGAAGGCAGTCCAACAGCGAGGCTTGATACCGCTGCACCCCGGACAGCTCGCTGAAGAAAAAGCAATCGTTTAGAAAGAGAAATTCATGCACAATTAAGGAACAGAATGTAAGAATATAGTTTATTACTGTAATTTCACATAATTAACTTCAGTGTTCTACCTGGGAAAGGCAGTGTTTCACTCTTAAAGTCAGTACAAATGCAGCAGTTTATGCAGGCTCATCATTTATGACACTTTCTACTTGCTGGAAATGAAAAACATTACAAGACTTTATTATTCAATACTTATTTATATATAACAAGTAACCTAAAATAATACAATATAAAGTGCAACAGTGTCCAGTCACTTTTTTTCCAGCAACCTTGGTTCTGGAAGTATTTTATTACCATTCAGTTTTCAATCTGGACGAAAAAAATGTCTTTGTTCATTAATGATATACCATGAACCAAATCAATGAGCCAGGAGGAGATCATTAAACAAAGACAGCATTACAGATTTCGACGAAGCAAAAAAAGTATTTCAAAATCAGACAAAGACAATGGCACAAGACTAAGTACTTAACAACTTTAACAAAGGAATGGTCTACAATTCCTGTGACAATTAGTTTAAATGAGATAGAGAAAAATTGTAATGTATAATGCCTAAAAAAATTCACATTACTATCCATATGAGCAAAACTGATCTATGACATCATTGTTAATGTAACACAGTTCAGATGTTTTGTATGGTGGCCCAGTAGTGCACAACACAACGGAATTTAAAAAGCAAACATAAAATCACAACACAACGAAATTAAGCCACAACACAACGGAAATGAGCGCAGTAAAGTTAGTTTTCCATGTCATTGTTCTATAGAGACAAATTTGTTGCCAAATTTGTCTCTGTGTATATAGGGAGCTATTGGCACAATTTCATCTGTTGTAAGTCAATCTGGTTAATAGGGACTATACAAATTTTGAAACATGATCAAAGAAAAAAAACCTTTTATTATATTACAGAAATTTCCTAAAAAAATATTGTTTACTGTAAATATATGAAGGGAGGTATTGGGAAAAAGTCACCTGTAGTAAGTTAGTCTACTACCAATACAACCAAACTTTGGATTTTGGAACATGTCTTTTTTTTAATGTTAAAAATATTTTAAATTTATACAAATTATACGTTTTAACCACTTGAATGAATTGGCAGACGTTCCCTTGGGGATCGAGCGCTGTGGTAGCACGACAAAGCATTCTAGAGTGTAAATATCCAGCTATAAGGTGATTTTGAATTAATAAATGTCGCTATACAATGGTTAGCTACATACTGTTAAAACTAATCGTGGTATTGATATATTAAGACTGCTGACTCTATAGAACAATGACAAGGAAAACTAACTTTACTGCGCTCCGCGAGCCCTCTAGTGGTCGGGAGCATTTCTGTTGTGTTGCTGGTTTATTTCGTTGCATTGTCCATTTTCCGTTGTGTTGTGGATTCATTTCGTTGTGTTGTGAACTTATGTTTGCTTTTTAAAGTTCATTGT
The DNA here is from genome assembly GCF_951802725.1 of Rutilus rutilus. Classification (NCBI taxonomy): domain Eukaryota; kingdom Metazoa; phylum Chordata; class Actinopteri; order Cypriniformes; family Leuciscidae; genus Rutilus; species Rutilus rutilus. Next base: position 48,866,093 of record NC_140212.1, on the reverse strand, counting down.
GTTGTGCACAACTGAGCCACCGTAGTTATGGGAAGAAGAAGACGGGAACCGGCGAACATTCAACAAACTTTAATACCAACAATAACACAAATACAAAATGAAAGTAAAAGAGAGCAACCCCTCATGGACAACTGCTGTCACATCAAATAAAACATAAACATCAAATAAAATCCAGGCCTGTCCTCTCTCAATCTTCACTGTCGTCGCTCCTCCTCTTATGCTTCCGCTCCTCTGTGAGAGATACGAGACCGGTGCGTAAGAGTAATCATCAGTAATCACGCCACCGGCCTCGTGCCGCTCTCTCACGGCAGTATTACCAACTTTGTCACGTGATGACATTCGTGATCTTTTCCCAGGACCAGAAATCTTTTTTTACAATGGAAAACTATATGGGAGACGTTTCATGCAGACCTTTTCTCCATTTTTCCATACAACATTATTCATTTTAATAAAATGTTAGTGTACAGCAATGCTTTGGTAATTTACAAACAATCACACTAAATATCTTAATGGTTTATAATGGGTTGTTTGAATAATAATCTCTGATCTATATAAATGACTGGATTGCTGGTGGTGAAGCCACTGAAGTCGGCCATCTTTCTGGTCCCTACCGACAGAGGGCATCACTGATTTACAGCCAGAACACTGACCTAAAATCACCCAATTTGCAGCATCTTACAGTATTAGTTTTACGATACATGTATGTAAATTAATTGGTACTTCAAATGTTATCTTTAATGTTTATGGTCTTTTTCGGAGAGGATTAGTCATATATTAAAATCGTTAATGTGGGTGTGTCGACTGCACAATTCTGACACAGGTAACTGACAAAAATATATTTCTTTTATAAACATAATTATGGAGGAAATATTAAACATGAACATATATCTGTTTAGTTGTGTAAATGTATTTGAATAGCCTACACCAGTGGTTCCTACACTGCAACACTGCACACGTCTCCTTTGAGCTGAGGACCTGAATCAGTGTTTGATTGAGGAGACATGCAAAGTTTGCAGTGCTTGGGAGCCTCCAGGAAATTTGTTATGTTGTATTACAAATTTATTAAATGTTTAATTTAGACCTTGTCCACACGGACATGGGTATTTTTATAACCGTGACTTTTTTTTAAGCGGTTCGTCCACACGGAAACGCAGTATCAGGTCACTGAAACCGAAAATTTTTGAAAACCCCTGCCAGGGTGAGGATTTTCAGAAACGCCGGTTGCAGTGTTGTCGTGTAGACAGTAAAACTGGGGTTTTTGCTTCTGATTCAGGCTTCTGATTGGCCAACGTGGCTTTACGATCGCCGCCTGCTGGTGTGGCATGCTCTTGACAGCGCGTGATAGCGTGTTTTTTGTGTTTTCATGTAGGCGGAGATTTCTTTTAAACCGAGCATGTGTGGACGGGATTTTTTTTTTAAACGCAGGAGGAAAAACTCTGGTTATAAAAAATACCTGTGTCCGTGAAAAATACCTTCAGAAGATTATATAATTTAAAGTCCAGCTGAAATCAAAATTGACCCTATTTACTTTGTTAGCGCATATTACTAGTCTTGTGGTGAACAATTAATCCATGCAAGTTAATACACAGAAAAATTTTTTTCCATCGTAATCTTTAATCAAAGTCTGAAAAGTTACTTCCGGTCTGGAATGGCGTTCCTTCTCTGATGATGTAGGTTTGATGGCTTGGGTTGAGAAATGCTAAACCACTCCCCTCAAATCGTTAGTCTGTAATGAGCGAGAGATGGAGAGGAGGAGCGCTAGAGTAACTTCCGGTTCACACGGACTTTAAGGGCTTTTTTGTTACGCTCTAGTCTTAAAGATTTGAAGAAGATCATTAAATCTTTATGGAAAAGTAAGAAAGTGGGAGGGTTCTTAAAGAATCTGCATTTGTGTATGAAGTAATTGGCCAACAGCACAATATTGTTCACCAAAAATGCATGATCGTAATTCAAAGAAAAATATTTTATAGTTTTAAAATTAAAGTCAGGTATTACATATTTCAAACTTAAAATAAATGTTCCAACGACTCTATGTCTGCTTCACAAAAGGTGCACCCATTACAATCCAGACTAAATCTATGTCTGAGAAACTCGTTACAAGGATAAATATCATTAATCATTTTAAACTGAACCTCTTTTACCTTTGGAAAAAGTGGGAAAGTGAGAAATCTTGTTCTAATTTGACCCACTTTGTCTTTAGGGAAATCAAATACAAGAGGTCTCTTTCTAACTTTATAAATTAAGACCAGAAGTGATTAAATTCTTCAATCTTGGAATCACAGGTGAATAACACAATGCACCTTTAACCAGCTGAACCAAACCACCAGCAACAGCTATTAACAAACACACATATAATTTCTGAGTACAAATAATATTATATTTTTCACAAAAATTGTCATAACTAAGGAGATTTCCTTCCCCATCCATAATGTCTACAATGGACCAGACACCTTTACCCATCCAGTCTTGAAATAACAGATTTCATATTAATAAGGATACACTTATTATTCCACAAAGAACAACTATGTGGGGAAAAATTGTGTTTGTATATCAGTTTCCAAAACAATAATGCATGACTATGAAAAGATGACAATTTACACTTTAGTTTTGATGGCTCAAAGTCACACCTCAAAAGAAAATCAATGCCCCCAAAAGAATCAAAGATTTTTGAAGACACACTAGACCAAACTGAATGTTTATTCCTAAGGAAAACTTGGAGCCACCTCAATTTAAGAGTGCCATTCATAACCATAAAATCAATAATATTCAAACCTCCCTCACTGATTGGCTTCACTACATCTGGACTTGTTTTGTGCCAACGCCCATTGGTCATTGCTGAAAAGCAGTCACCCTGGTCTTCCTTGGAAAATGCCCATCTTTTCCTGCAGTTCAATCATGAGCAGTCTGTAACAGAAGCACAAAACATCTCATATATGGTCTTTAAAATAATGGCACATCTGAAAAGGTACCAATGGTCCCATAACCTTTTGAGCAGGCTGCATCAAATTTTGAATTAACCTGAAATACTCTCTTCTTGGATCTCCGTAGTCTCCGCATCTCATACATGATCTGATAATCAGCGTATACTAGCCTCACAGGCATGAGAAATACACCTAAAGCTTGAAATGTCCACTTTTAAAAGACCAAATTCAATTTGAAAGCAAATACCGTCTGATTGTAATCAGTATGAAATGTGCATTTATCTCTAAAGGCACACCCGCTTTACAACGGAGATGGATATATTTGCAGCCGACACTAATTTAGAAAACATTAGTTTATTAATAAACAATTAAAATGCCTCGTTATATTTTCCAAACATTTATTATCATTATCCTACTTTTGTGGCAAGATTCATGCGTGCGCTTGAGCGTGGAATAGGCTATATTCCTCATTGCACCAAGTATTTAAGCAGAAATTACTATAAACATGTGATTAGTCGACTAGCCTACTTGCTTAAATTTGATAAGATATTAAAAACAGTGTATGAAATTCTCAGAAGTTTGTGGGCTATCTCAACAAAAAACCAAGGGAATATCCTAACTGTTCAAAAGTTATGATAAATTTAGTGATGAGTGTAAAACAGTTCAGGAAACGGGATTTAGATATTGACTGAATACACACCTTCACTGGTAAGATAGGGACCCTAGGAAAGACAAAACACCATGCATGATGTCTATTCCGAGGCGATCTCTGGTGCCACTAAGTGGATCAAATTGTGCTGCAACCTCTTCCATGATTGTGCTGTCCAACGTGTACTGGTTAGGAGGTACAGTCACTCTGTCAGACCAGTCACCCTTACTAAAGCAGAGGCTTCTGCAATCCAAGCAACATCTGGATCAGCATTACCTACCATTGCTCCTGCAGCATGAGAACTTCCCTCTGGTGCAGTTCTGGCACCAAAGATGTCCTGCATTGCAGTGCTTGGCCGACCCTGCTGTACCATGCAACCTCTTACAAAAAGCTGCAAGGGGCTCTGATGCCTTTCTGTCCGCAACCCATGGTTGTTCCACTGCTGTACGTAGGCTGTGATGTCCCTATTGATTCGTGGCAAGTAGACATAATGAAGAGCCCACAGGTGCATCAAATTGTCAATGTCCACAACACCTTCACTCTCCAGGAAATGGAAGAGGTCATAATAGACATTTGTCAATCCTCGCCACAGATCACCCCAGAGCCGCTCAATTCGTTGATTATGAGTGCTCCTTCCTCAGAGAGCACTTCCTCGTTCAGAGCCTCTGAGAATGTTCATCATTAGACACACCGATGCATTCTCTCCACCATAATCTGTTCTTACACGAGAGGGCACGCCATATCTGGTCACAGCCTGCATGAAACAGTCCATCACTGTGCTGCTGCGGTTGTTATTTGAAGCACGGATGAAGACGATAAGCCGACTGTAGCCATCTATTCCCCCATGAATAATAATCCTCCACCTACATATAAGAGAAAAAAACACACAAAAATAAACAACATTCACATCTATAAATATCTATCCATCACTATCTCTAGACAGATGCGCGCGCACACAGATTAAATGTAAATGCTCCGTATTTGTATAGCGCCTTTCTAGTCTTTCCGACCACTCAAAGTGCTTTTACACTACATCGCATTCACCATTCACACACATTCATAAGTGCTCAAACAGAAACTAACATTCACACACATTCATACACTAGTGGAATAGCCACCAAGGGCAATTCGGGGGTTCAGTATCTTGCCCAAGGACACTTCAACATGCAGCCTGGAGGAGCCGGGGATTGAACCACCAGCCTTCCAATTAACGGGCAACCCGCTCCACTCCTGAGCCACAGAGGGTTACCCAGATTAAGCAATAAAACTTTGCATACATCTACCTTATAAGTTTGTGGTTCCCATCAAGGTGCCACAAGGAATTTGGTCCACGCGGTATGCTCTTCGGTGCAATCTCTGCAACATTGTTCTGAGGGCCAGAGCCGGATTATCCATAAGGAGTTGAGTTGGTCCACAAGTAGCCTACGCGCAAATGTGTCATTTTTTTTAAAGGCTACAGAAAATGAATCTAAATCCAAAATGGACAGAAGTCAATTGAGTGGTTTTGCAGTTGTTATATATGTGTTAAAGATTTTATTTTGGATGTGTTCATTGTGATTATATTGGCTGGGTTTATAAAAGTTTATAAAATTGAAAGGATCTTTGCTTGGTGCATTTGGAAACAAATCTTGTCTATTTCATTCTATTCTATTCTATAATCGCGTGCATCGCTGATGATTATACTGTCCGTGTGTTGAAAAAAAACTTCGATTAACCCTTTCACACGTAAGTTTAAAATATTCTGGCTGACCCCCCAGCGCGAGTTTTTCAAGGCGACCGTTATTTAGAACGTGTGACCATGGTGACGCGTCATTGCCTGTCACGTGACACACCGCAGCAACAACAGAGCTGAATGAATGATGATCTGCTTTTATGTCATTTTTCCTTTTTTATTCAAAATATTCACAAATTTGTTAGATATGTCATGAAATATCTGATATTCCGATTGTCAAATATATGCAAGTGGAAGTGTTTTGTTGTTTAAACACCTTTATAACGATCGCGTTAGTTGAGCTGTATGCGCGATGGGCGCCGCCATCTTAGTTTGTGCCGCAGACGCAGTTCAGAGAATCGGATCTGTTGGATTTACAACACGTGAATTCATCCACTTCTCCCGAAATACATGAAAGTAAGTGGCTGGTAAACTGGGAGAAGAATAGAGTAAACTTTAAAGTTACTTACACAATGTGTATCTGATATGAATAAATCGTGTCTCGCCTCGGCGGTCGTCGCCTACTAGGCGTCGGCGATGACCGCCAGGCGAATGAGGATATTCTTCTTGGGGGAGACAGGAGCGAGGAAGACTCGGGTGAGGAAGAGGACATTAATGAAGGTTTTTTTGGCAAACGTGAATTGGCTTTGAGGTATAGTGCCCAGGGGCACCACACTGTCTTAATACGGCCCTGCTGAGGGCGGCTTCCCTTGGATCAACCCGACGCATACACTCTCGCACTCTGCGTCTCTGTACACGAATTCCCTGTGACCGAAGTTGTGCCCTGACAGCCTCTGGTCCAAGTAGGTCATTCCCAGCTACAATATCTTTAACCATTTCATCCAGGGCAGAGTCTGACATGTCAGAGTATGACACAGAGCGGGTCAAATTGAACCTCCTGAGAAGTAAATGAATTACAGAATCACTGTATAGCTTAGATTGTATATAAAAACTATCAATAAAATCACATAAACCACACATTTGTAATCCATCAACTGCTTATCAAGTCTGCAAGATAACGCAGCAATATTAAGTCCTAATGCAACCTACCTGAAACATTGTTTGACTGTAGCTGGAGAAACATGCAGAATATCTGCAATATCTGTGACACTGTAAATCCACATGACTTTAGGAATGAGAGTTGCTCGAAGAGATGCAGAAGTGAGACGGACCTTTAGCACCAGTCCAAGCCAGTGGCGCCTGGTAAGATGAACTGGCTGCAGCAGAACAATGCACAATGTCATTCAGTTGAATTCGTTAGAATTGCAGTTTGTGTACTACTTGTGTACTTACTAACTACTAATCCCATAAACCATTGCGAACTCAGTTAACCAGGACGATTCCACACAGAAGTACCTTATAGAACATGTTAAATCATTTAGTATCATTATCAGAGTCTGTAATTGTGATTGTCAAAACATTTGGTAACTAACTGGTAGGATACAGTTTTTATTATTGCTTGACAAAAAATTCAAGATTTCAATTCCATTCTTGTGATTTGATTCCGATTTTGATTCAATATTGACTAATTTGGATACATGTTTATCTTAAATTTTATTTACAAAAATAATCTCACCTAATGCTGTAAACATAGAGGGCCCAATCTGCTGGTATTATTAAAAGTTAAAAATAACAAATTAAATTAAATATAATGCAGTTTTTGTTATAATAACAATTATTTAATGACATAAGTAAAAAAATAATAAATATGTAATATAGTGCTCAGCAAAATCTCCTCTCTAGCTATTTTTTCTATTCAGTTAACATGCTATGGTCATTAAATGGCTTTCCTGAGGTAAATGTAACGTTATGTGACATAATTGTTCTCCTGCTGTTATATATTGACCTCTTTCCGTGGTTGAAAAACACTAATTGGTCGATATGTATACTTTCGGTAAGTTGTACTGCATCTTTAAATAAGAAAGTAACAGATGATCGGTTCACGTGCACTTGAACTGAGGCGCTCAGCGATCTGACACGTCACATTTACAAGCGGCAAACGTATTTTTGTCTGAATTTGGTAATAAAATTGACGGAATCTAAGAGCTGAGAATTGGTTTAATATTAAAAGTACCTCTTTGCGCCGCAATTTTTCTGTTCGTGAGAAAATGGATGTGTGGCATTAGAGTGTGTGAAAAGTGTCAATTGCGTGAGTCTCACGCTCAATGCGTGAGAGTTGGCAGCCCTGATTAATGCTATAGCCTGACAATAGCCTACACCCAGTATCAACTCTTAAAAAGTCTAAAATGACATATAGCAGCTTATAGGCTACACTGTAAAAAAAAAATATGCCTCTCCAACATAAAAATTTCTAGTGACCCGTTGCACCTAAAATTTTTAGTTGGCCCAATTTAAGTTGCGGAAACCAACTTTTTTGTGTTGTGCTGACTACCCCTGCATGTAGACTGACCTTGAAATAGAATGTTGTGTCAATTAAATATTTTCTGTTGACTAAACATCGCTTGTTGGGCCAACAAGCAGACTCAAATTTAAATAAAATGTTGTATTAATTAACTATTTCATGTTGGGCAAAAAGTCTATTTTTCATTAATGTTGGTCAAAAAAAGTCTGTTTTTCATTATTTCAAATAAATTACACACTATGCTCTGATAAAGTACATTTTATGTATTTATTTAAATCCATATGAACTTGCCTGTTAGGCTCAAGTAAAATATTACACAAGTATTCAACCAGTGCCGAAACAAGATCTGAGAGCTCAAGAAAGCATGGCATATCACTCTTAGTCAATAGCTGTACTGGAAAAACAAATATCTGCTTTACAAAATGAAACTCAGTAAACATGACAACGGCTTTGCCTGTAAACATTTGAAAATTTTAGTCTGTTAGTCTAAGACTAAGTGCAATTACATTACATGTAAAAAAATAAAAATACACAGTACTGCCCACTACTTTCAGGTTACAATGGTCACTATTTAAATCAAAACAGTTCTAGTGGCAAAAAAAAATCTGTGCTTTAAAAATGACACATTCTGATATTTCTCAGGGATGACTGCTTTACAAATCAAATATCAGCATAAACTCAGATATTGTTGAAACAAACTTAGACATTCTCTCTGAAATACAAATTCCTCACAAATAAACTGCGTGGGGGAAAAAAAGTAATCAACAAGTTCCAGAGCAGTTACAAAAATTCAACAAAAAAAAGTCACTGGTATTAACAGACACTTTTGCATGAAACCTTTGATACCTCAAAATACCTCAATGACTGACAATTAACATGTAATGACCATTACACCTGTAATAACTTGTTTTTCAAGGACTGTATCCTTGCTGTGCACTCTTTTCCCAGGTTTAAGATAATCTTCTGGACTGCCTCGAATGTGTACCTGAAGTCCTTAGGGTACTCCATATCTACAGCATAAAGCAGACCAAAGAGCATCATGAGGGCATTTGTGAAGTCTCCCAGATTGTCCATGACAACTTCCTCCTCCAGTACTACAGCCACATTGACCACTGTGGGATATGGTCCTGAGTTGGTAGAACTGTCAGTCACTTCCAGGATCCCCATTTACATGGTGTGTGGCCCCAGTGCCTCAGTATCCTGTGAAACACAATAAATGACACTTAGTGTCAGACTGAAAGCATAATGTCTTATGCAATCATTACTGCATCTCAAACAGTATCTCCATAAATGGGTTTTTAAGGCCCCTGTTGTTGTACAAATACAAACACAGTCTTGGATGAATGCAGGGAAAAGAACCTTTACCTGCTCGCCAATGGTGAAGCCTGTAGTGCTTAAGCAGGATGTCTTGCTGCAGATGTGAAAATTTACAATAGCGGCACTGCATTTAGCTTTAAGCCTGAAAAAAAAAAAACCTGAAATACAAACAAAGACAAATGCATAAATAACCCATAGTTCTATACACAGAACAACCATACTTCAGTATTTTTTAGGGTTTTCTTAAACCTAACAATGGCGCATTAGCCATCATGCCTCTTCTAGGCTAAGTATAGGTGGGTACCAGGCTAACAGGGGGTTTGGTGAGGCAAACTGATAACGTTAAACAGCTTACAACTCTGGTAACGTTAGCAGTTATTCGTTTTCGTGTTAGCACAACTCTTTTTTTTTTGTCTTTTTTTTTTGGACTGAAATGTTATTTCACTCTTGCAAAAGGAGGCTTTGTGCAAAGTACTAGCAGCTAACATGAAGGCACACGTGCTTTGAATGCCAACTAACTGTTAGAACTACCCTAAATGATCAGTCACTCTGTGATAACAAAAGCACTAGTTGTCAAGACTAGCTGTCTGTTGCAGTCAATTATCATACATATCATAAGCCAGAATGCAAATGGAATTTGAAAATATTGACCATTAAAAATATTAAACGGGAACATGCCATGCTTAACCGTTAGGGTCAACGTTAAAACCACATGCCAGTTGGAAAGGAATGCTAAGCATCATGAGTTAAAAATGTGATTTTCCAGCACTGCTAATCACTGTAGGGACTCACAATAAAGCTATTTCAAACTTTGTTGATAGACAATAGATATATTCTTAACCTAAATTTGCTCATTACCTCGCAGCACAAAGACAGGGAACTATTTGAAGCACTCACCACTTCAATGTCGTGACTCGTGGCGGGGGAAATTCCAGTGGTAGAACTCCTTTGCGCATGCTCAGACGATTGATGCTGTTCCCTCTTGCTCGGCCAACATAATATTTTTTGTGCAACGTTAAAAGTTCTGTGAACACGATTATTTATTTTCTCTTGATGAACATTTTGTAATACAGTCATGGAAATCATGCAATCATTGACCAAACATATTTTTCTTTTTTGACACAACCATTATGTTGAGCCAGCATGTATTTCCTCATTTGTACAATTTTTAGCATCTATCATTTTTTTACAGTGTACTTTGTTGGTATTTTTAAAAGTCCAAGTGTGAACAGTTTATTTGTGGACACATCCCTTTTACCATCTGGACATGTTTTGAAAAAGTAATTGAATTAATTTAAAGACAAAGACAGAATTTGTTCATTAAACCACTGTAGAAAAAAAGAAGCAATTTTAGCTTTCTAAACCCCCCACCGAACCGAACCGAACCGAGATGTCAAAACCGTGGGGCGTACCGAACCGTCAGTTTTGTGTATCGTTACACCCCTAATAATTATGTGTGCGTGCAACAAGCAAGATGTGCATTTGTGAATCCGGTGACACGCGTGCATTGATTTTAATTTTTTGTTTGAATGAAAGTTTTACTTTTATCTTAAATATATTACAATACTGAATGGATACAGTCTATGTACAGCACACAATGAAAGAAAATTATAGCCATGAAGAGTCTATAAATACCCACACTGTGTACACGGTTAAATGCGAACAGAAGAGAAACAACAGGGTGTGACAGTGGCTGACTTGATAAAGACGTTACAGCTGAAAAACAACAAAGTTAACGCGGTCCTGGATTCCATTATGTGTGTGGGTGTTCTGTTTGAGTTTAATATGATTTGCCTTATATACACTCATTGATATTTTGTAGGGATGCCCCGAATATTCTGAAAATTTTCGTCCGAAAATGGCCCAAAAGTGCATTTTCGCTTTTCGGCTTAAATACTTTTATCACCGAAACAATACGGCCGAAATGTTGTGATGACGCAAACAGAAACCGCGGCCTGCACGTGCTTGTCTGAAGCAACATGTCTGCGGTGTGGACGTATTTCAGTATATCTGAGAAAGACCCACGGACAGCGATTTGCAAAACATGTAATGCCGAAATTTCAAGAGGGGGTGCATCTGCAAAGACTTTCTCCACGTCGGGTTTACTTTATCACCTGAAATCCAAACATTCCGATCGATCCGCTGAATATGAGAGGAACGCGGCACAGAAAAGGAAAACGCCTCCGAGCACGCCCACTTTTTGAAAAGGCAAGGAAGTTTCCCAGTGATGGTGTCAAGGCAAAGGGCATTACACAACAGGTTATGGAGTTCATTGCCTTAGATGATCAGCCATTCTCTGTCGTAGAAGATGTGGGATTTCGTAGGCCGATCGAGCACACTGAGCCCCGTTATGTCATGCCGAGCAGACGACATTTCTCAGAGGTGTGTTGGCCTGAGCTGTTTAATGTTGTTGCAACTCACATCCATGAGCATATAGCTGCAGATATTTCAGCAATCAGTTTCACGACAGACATATGGAGCTCAGACGTCAGCATTACCAGTATGCTCAGTCTAAGCGCACAATGGATCGACACTGATTTCCAGCTGCAAAAGATTCTGCTCCATTCACAAGAGTTTCGAGGGTCACATAAAGCAGCAGCCATTTCTGGTGCATTCGCCAATATGTTCACCACCTGGCATATCGACAAATCTAAAGTGCATGTCATTGTCAGTGACAATGCAAGAAACATGACAAAAGCGATAGGAGATGGATGGGAATACGGTGCATGGCCCACACATTACATCTGGCTGTGAATGAGGGAGTGTTGTCTCAACGCAGCTTAAAAGACGTACTGGCCATAGGCAGAAGAATTGTTGGCCACTTTAAACATTCTCAGCTGGCCTATTCCCGCTTGCAGTCTATGCAAGATCAGTTTGGAACACCAATAAAACGGTTCCAGCAAGACGTGAGTATGCCGTGGAACAGCACTGTTTACATGTTGCAAAGCCTCTTTGCGCAAAAGCGAGTCTTGGCTGCATATAGCGCTGACCACGAGCTCCCCGCGACATTCACTTCACACCAGTGGGTCTTAATAGAGAACATTCTCTCTCTTCTTGCCCCCTTTGAGCAGCTAACTAAAGAGATCTGCTCCTCTAAAGGAATAACGTCCGCTGCAGATGCATCAATCGCAGCACTAAAGCGTCTCCTAAGCAAAGAGGTTGAGACGGACTACGGCAGAGGTCCCCAACTTCCGGGCCGCGGACCGATACCGGTTCTTTGTGTGTGTTTTTAAAATTATATTTGGGGTAAGGGGGGTTTAGTGTATACTGAGCAATATCTGCACAGCTGGCCTATAACCAATCAAATCACTGTGCGATAAGGCCTAGGGTGGGCTATGTTCTAAAAGTAACCAATCAAATCACTTTCCTGAGTTTTCAATGTGTCCTGTCCTCCAATAGTGGTCTGGATAATGGGAGTGGTTTTAAAAGAAAAGGACCAATGGGGGGGAAGGCCAAAAGGTGCACAAAGGTGTGAAAATGTTCTCTTGAAAAAACCTTTGATGGGATTACTTACCATGGCAACAAATGGCTGTAGCACGGAAGTATACGTCCACAACATACATCCGATTTGGTATCATTTCGGATGTATACGGATATATACAGACCCATGGAATTTGAGCTATCTGGCCAGTATACTCCTGGATTCTTCCGAATTTCAGCAGTGTATACAGGAGTATACTGGTCCGGATACACCTCTTTTCATGCAGTGCAGTGGAGGGAGGCTTCAGCAGACTACTTGGATGCAGCGTGTGAGAAAAGTATATAAACAAAAGCAAGACAAGCAATCAAACGCCATAGCAAAGTGGACACACTGCATAGTGATTAGTATTGGGGAGATGTCGATCTTAGGAACGTTCTTAAAATCACAACGTAGTTGCTTGGCCCTGCTGGGTTGCTTGCTCTTTGCTCCGGTGATCACGCGGGATAACATCAGGCGCTCTATTGATAGTAACCATGGCAATGGCTTCAGTGTGCTACATAGCTGTAGCCTATTTAACTTAAGTTAGAATTATAGGCTACATAACTTTACCTGATAGGCCTTCATCTAGTTTTGCTCTGCCATGCGAATTCCCTCCTGTTGATGTCCTATTTAGTAAATGGTAATAGATTCTAGAAACTCACAAACAGCTAGGATCAGTCTCTCTTCCAATGATTTGTGCTGCGCATCACGTACAAAAAGTTCTAGACAATTCAAATTTAGCAGCGCAAGAAAATCTTGTGATTAATCACGATTGAAAATGTTAATCATTGCCCAGCACTAGTATATGTATAAAATTAGTTTTTTTTATGTTCATTGAAAAAATGTTTTCATGGAGAGTCATTTATAAATAAACTACCAAATACTTTGGACTCCTGTGTGCATTTTTTAATATTGAAACTCAAATTATTACAAAAAAAGTGATCTCTAACTACTGATCTTTACAATGTCAGCAGAATGCTGCAAATGCACCCATCAATGTTCAAGAGGAGTTGGCAGACGAGGTGATGAAGATTTACCTGCTGTGGAACGAAGATGGGTCAGTCAATGAACATACAGATGTAGGGATTGTGATTGAGGGCATCACTGTTCTCAGCAGTCTTGGGGATCTTAGCAGAGCCTGCTGCTATTTGTTGGGACTAACATATGCCTTGGATCTGAGATCCCCAAGAATCTCAAAATACAGTTTTGAGGTTTTCCAAAAGGTACTGCTGGAGCTGAATCCTGGAAACCTTTCAAACAAGGTACAGAGACTGAAAAATTACCTGCGTACCTAACTTGCTGACTACTGTCCAACAAGATGCTCTTTTAATGTAGGTATTGGCAAGGTATACTTGTTCCGACGGTAACCTGGTTTAAGAGTTAGTTGATGTAGCCTATTGTTTTACTGTTTACACTTAATGTTTACTCGAGAGTATTGCATTTGTGACTGGTTCTGAATGTTCTGTTGTGTAATTTTACTGTAAGAGTCAATGTTCTTGGTATATATCTGCCATCTGCAATCTTCCATTAAGCCCATTTTACCCATAGCATGGACATTTTCACATGCACATTGCTCAGGTCGAATGTCGAACAGTTTTTAATTATATTATCCAAGTTTAAATGGAACATTAACAGTTCTTTTGCCTTAAAAGTTCAGATTTCAGGTCAGATTTAAGGGGTTCTATTTACTCTACAAAGTTTAAAATATTCAAATATTGGTGTGTTTGAGGTGATAGTTAAAGGTGGTGTTGGACTGTCCTACATTATAGTGTTTAAAAAAAAATTGTCCTACCTATTTACATCCATGATGGGAGCAGAATATTAGACACCTCCGAATATAATGTAGTCCAGTACAACACCATCACCAATGACCTTAATGCTAAAAACATGTTAACATCTGTGTGACAGTTAACAAACCATTAACATGTAGATTTTTATAGCAGAGCAGCTGTATTGAATTACAATAGAGTATTTGAGGTGTGCCTAATGAATTGGCCTGTCAGTGTATATCTACAGAATTGTGGACATCGTTACAAATGTCATTTAAACATATTTTGACAAATAAATGTTTAATTAAAATGTCATATTTGTGCAGTTGCCTTATTTAGGCTATCTAGATATATTGATGTCAAGTGTATTCTAGTCTTAAAGATAAAGGGTAAATATAGTTTAAAAAAATGAAGTACATGTAACATATTTATTTTGATAATTGATAGTAAAATAAAATTCAGGTAAAACATTAAGTAAATGTAACACATTTCTTTTGTTAAATTATAGTATTGTTTCCAGTTATATCTACTTAGCATTTTGGTAATATCTACACAATTTTATTATTGGTTTTCACCAAGGGTTACTATGACATTGACTGAAAATTTTAATTAGATCTACTCAATTTTATCTGTCAGGATACTAAATTAGTTATTCAGATAATTTTTTTAACTTACATTTACTAAATTCATAAGTTATATTTACTTGATTTCACAGCTTTTAAATTTACTCAATATTTTTAAGTGTAAAAATGTTTCACCAATAAAATTAAGTTTATCCCAGTAATAGTTTTTAGAGTGTAGGGATTATTATAAACCCAAAGATAAACAACCACACACTTATTTTATTAATGTTTTTATTTTGATGGCCAGATTTCACATTCTTAAGTGTACATTTTCAGGGGGAGAAACGTGTTTTATTGCATATCATAATTTTACAGGCATGTACACACTAATGTATTCCTATAATCAGGGTTCTCAAGTTTTATCAAAAGCTTGGAGTGAGATCACATGCGGTTAGGGGAGGAGCCCTAATGGAGCCCCGCCCCCGCCCGTCCGTCCCCGCCCCCCAATTTTACCCATTGTTCATAATTAACCAGCACAAATTGAAATTATAACAATTGGTAAATCTGATAAATGACAGAGCAATTAATCACATCAAATATACTCTTAAATGTTATATTTCAAAATTACAAATATACAAAAATATAACAAATTGCTCCAAACAGTTTGGAAAAACAAATCTTTTTGCATTTTGAATGTGTCTAGTCGTAATGGTATAATGATTTATTGTGTGGTGGGACATTGTGAACAAATGACATAGTATTAAGGTGTGTGTGTGTGTGTGTGTGTGTGTGTGTAAGTGTGGCCTAAACCTTACATTATGGGGACAAAATGTCCCCACAAGGATGGCAATATCCGAAATCCTTGTTTGTGTGGGGACATTTTTTGGACCCCATGAGGAAAACGGCTTATAAATCAAAAAAGTTGTTTTTTTGAAAATGTGAAATTGCAGAAAGTTTTCTGTGATGGGTAGGTTTAGGGGTAGGGTTAGTGTAAGGGAATAGAATATACAGTTTGAACAGTATAAAAATCATTATGTCTATGGAAAGTCCCCATAAAAAATTAAAACACTACGTGTGTGTGTGTGTGTGTGTGTGTGTACACAAGAGTACACACTGCAGCTATGTGTTTTGTGTTGTAAGTGTTTGTTGCACATTTTGACGCCTTGATAACATTGATATATTTAATGTTCTGGCCTAAAAATGTTAGACGAGCTTTCTTAATTCCAACTTACAGAAGGTAAGATGGAGAAGCCATCACGACGTGTGTTCGCGTGATGTTGTTGGTTACTTAGTAACGAACGTACGGCGGCCGAGAATTTTCCGTCAACTTCCGTGTGTTCGCGCCTATGGTTTGCGCATCTATGTTGCCTAGTAACGAACGCAATCTGGTCGAGATACGTGCTGGCGGCAGGAAGCTTCACTTTGTATTCCTGCGCCTCGTATACAACGTTATATATAAAGCTTGCAGGACAACTTGGTTGGCATTGCCTTTTCAGCGTGAGAAATACACGGTGTGGCGTGTGAACTGGTTGAATTGCGTGTGTCTCACGGCCAATGCGTGAGACTTGAGAACCCTGCCTATAATACTGTTATACCTCTCCTAGCATTTGATATGTTTGTTTTGATATTTCTTCAATAAAAGAAGAAGAAGAAGAACAGATGCGGGAGGAAAACAAACATCAGCACTCTTAATAGGCAGGCCCGGATTAACACCGTGTAGTGCCCCTGGGTGACAACATTTGAAGTTAGTATAAACCCCATGAGAACCGTGTGGAGTCAACCCACAGCCCAACCCACAACCCACGCTGCCCTGCTGAAAATGTGAAGCAGAAACGCTTAATGTCAGATAACGTCCTTAACTTTAACCTGGACTTTTGGTTCGATTTTTTTTTTACCGTTTTCAGTGGTTATGAGGAGCAATATGAGAGAGAAATTTGATAATCATTGTTAAACCACGTCATGTCATTGTCAGCATGGTACTTCTGAAGTAGATTAGTGGGTCAGAGATGTCTAATGATGTCTTTAAAAACTTAAGGCTTTCTTATTCATAAAACGAGTTGGACATCATCACATTTTTGTATACATTTTTATTTATTTACATTAGTAAGCTACAGGACATCGTCTTTCAAAACATGACCTGCGCGAAAGAGAAAAAAATAAATAATGCGTCATTATTCCCAGCACTTCTGAAAATGCACTTCCGAATGCGTCTCTGTCCCCAGCACATTTCAAACCAAACTGACGCCCATGAGTGAGGTTGTCGGGGTTGTCTTAATCCATTGTCGGCATCTTTCCGCTTGGATCTTGGGCTTTGGAAAGGCGAAAAAAAACGACCCCTCCCTATAAACTTTTGGGGTACCTGGTGTCAGACTTGCAGGTGCCATAGGCGCATCGTTTCACCATCTTGCTGAAAATCGCAATGTTTGACGGTCACGGGGGTCTTTCTCCTTAGTTACAGTTGCTGAGCTAGGATTGGACGAGGACCGTTCGAGGGCGGGGTTTTGCGAACGGTCAATTCTTTATGGATATAATTAATATTCTCTCTGTATATATTGTATCATTAACTGTTCATTTTGTATCTGCATCTCTTCCAGCAAAATAATATATATACAAAACATGAAAAATATTTTAAAGTCTAGTCATTATCTTAATCACTTGGTGCCCCCCATTGGCTGGTGCCCCAGGGCACTCGCCCAATCCCATCTATGGATAATCCGGCCCTGTTAATAGGTGAGTTATGTTGTACAATATACATGCACTAGATATAACAGCTTGTTAAGAATTTAAAGGAGGCTTAAATCTTCACTTAAACCATTTAGAAGACCTGCAGTTCATCCACACAAGTGTGACTGAAACTAACTAGCTATTAAAAAATGCAATTGCGACTTTTATCTGACAAATCGTACCTTTGGTTCTGAGAATTATGAGATATGTGTTACAGAGTCTCGAGATGTAAGAGATAAACTCGCAGTTCCGCTCTCGTCCACTCGAGTTGTGGTGGCGCTAATGCGCCTAAAGATGGTTTCCCAACCGTCAATAAACAAGAGAAGAAATCTAAACTTAAAAAATCTTCAGATAAGACGCCACTACCGTAAACCAAAACAGTTCCATCATAAATGGTAAGTTCAGTGATGTCCTTCTCTTAATAACTTCCATGACGTTGTAATGTATTTTCGTGATGTTGTGTCGGCATTAGATGGGATTATATCCACCATTTTTCCTAACGAGTCGACTCCGCGTTAGATCAGGGGAGGCACTTCCGTTTGGGGAAGTTCCACTCACTTTTCATGTTTTAAATAAATAATTTTAAACATCTGTTCATGTCATATTGCCTGATGTGCTGACAAACGAATTTTTGACAACACTAATAAACAGCTAAATGCACTAGGGCTGTAGCTATCGATTATTTTAGTAATCGAGTATTCTACGGATTATTCCATCGATTAATCGAGTAATCAGATAAAAAATTGTGGTAATAAAAATAGATCCAAGTGAACAACAGCCTTTAAAATTACTTAGACAAATAGGTAACACTTTACAATATGGTTCATTAGTTACTTAGAATGAACAATATTTATTTCTACAGCATTTATTAGTCTTAGTTCATGTTAATTTCAACATTTACTAATACATTATTAAAATTAAAGATTGTATTTGTTAACATTAATGTAATGAACTAACATGAACAAACAATGAACAGTATTTGTATGAACAAATGTTAGTTACAAATGTAGCTATTGTTCATTGTTAGTTCATGTTGATTAATACATTAATGTTAACTAATGAGCCTTATTGTAGTATTACCCAAATAATAACAAGCAATAATTATTGGTTCAAATAAAGTATCGAAGTAATCATATGGGTTCTCTTACGAGAGTCCTCTCGTACTGCGTTTTTGTAAAAACGCTACGGGAAAAGTCTCTTTTCACGAAATACTGAAGCAAAAAATTATCCTTAATTTTCATACATGTAAAGCGCGTTGCGGCAGTGCTTAGCTATGGCGAGACGGCTTGCTCGCTCATTGGCTGCTCTGCAGCAACTGCATAAGCCTATCGAGCGAGGCCTGAGGTGACGTCAGGCCAATGAGGACGCTTCGCGCCCTCCTAGCCATTTCCCGCCGAGACGGGTGTGGCTAACCTCTATATAAGGAGCTTGAGAAGGCTGATTCACTTGATTTTTCATCTCTTCAGCGAAGCTCTCACATCGCTGGATCACGAGGAAGCAAGCGTCGTTTGAGGCAAGCACTTCAGCGGGACGAGCCACTCGAAGCTGCTGGCAACGCCGCCTTCTACAGCCGTACCTGCTGCGCTTTCCGACGCTATATCTTTTATTACTCTGTTCTTGTGTGTGTGTGTGTGTGTGTTCGCCCCGCGACACTCACCCCCTAAAAGAGCTGCGTCTTTTTAAAGATGCCTTCGTGTGGCTCGTGCCGAGCCCCACTCTCCCAGGGAGACCGCCACGTCATCTGTGTTTCCTGTTTGGGAGAGGACCATGCAGCGCTCGCGCTCGCTGACGGCGGCTGCCCTCACTGCGAGCTTTTGCCGATGGTGACTCTGCGGACTCGCCTGGCATCCTTCTCAGAGTCTGCATTCCCCGCCGCGCTGCCGCGCCGCAAGAAGCGCCGCTCGCAGCGGGTCCCGGAACCCGCTCCAGCCCGACCAAGCTCGCCGGTTCGCCCGCCTGCTTCACCGGCTTCTCCTGTACCACTTCCTGATGCTCAGCGCCCGCAGTCTGCCGCCGCTTCATCAGAGGAAGTCGTTTCCGAGGCCGCGTCGGGGGAGAAGGATTCCTGCTCTCTGCTAGCTTCAGGCAGCGAGGACTGGGCGAGCTCTGAGGACCTCGCGCCTCCTGCCCGCAAGCCCACTACGAGAGCCAACATCGAGAAGGAGCTCATGCGAGTACTCGCGCTGGCCGCGGCGAGCCTCGGCCTCGAGTGGTCTGCACCGGAACTCCCCTCTCGTACCCGGCTGGATGGTAGCTTCCTCCCTGGTGAGCGCACTTCTCCGGAATCTAAGCCCGCCCCCTTTCTTCCTGAGCTTCATGAAGAAGTGGCGAAGGCTTGGAACGCGCCCTACTCTGCGCGAACGCGCTCGTCTGTGTCGCCAGCATTTTCCTCCTTGGATAATGCAAAAGACCGAGGCTACCTTTCACTTCCGCCGGTGGAACAGGCGATAGCGACCCACCTTTGCCCGCCCTCTGCTGGACGGCGGACTAAACCGGTGTTGCCTTCTAAAGCCTGCCGCATGACGTCGACGCTGCTCGCGCGAATTTTCTCCGCCGCTGGGCAGGCTGCGTCAGCGCTACACACCATGGCTACGCTGCAGATATTCCAGGGTGATCTCCTCCGTAAGTTGGATGAGATGGGACCTGAAGCTATCTGCATCGCGGATTTGAGGAGCGCTTCGGATCTAACACTCCGCGCTACCAAGTCTGCTGCACAAGCCATGGGAAGATGTATGGCTTCCGCCACTGTTGCTGAGAGACACCTATGGCTTACGCTCACGGAGATGGCTGATTCCGAGCGCAACGCGTTTCTCGACGCCCCGCTGTCTTCCGCTGGCCTTTTCGGTTCTTCTCTCTCCGAGTTCGTGGAGAGATTTACCGAAGCCCAGAAAGCGTCTCAAGCCTTCAAGCACTTCCTCCCGAAGCGCTCCGGTTCTGCAGCGAGTCGTGAAAAACAGACTCCGCGGAGTTCTCAGCCTCAGTCCCCGCCTTCTGCCACATCTTCACAGCAGCGACAGCAGCGACAGCAGCACAGCTCTAGGTCCCGCTCTCGCTCTACCAGCCGACGCCCCGCTCAGCGCGGGCCGCGGCCGAGGATTGTGGTAAAGCCGGAAGCCCCGAAGAAGTCCTAGCACTCCTAGGAAAGCGCAGGTGTGTGAGTCCCGTTGCGGCCGGTCTCTCACCCAAGCGCGCCGCTGTTTCAGTCCCAAGACTTGCGACTGTTCCAGCGTTTTCTGCAAGACGCAAGCCCGCACAGTTGCCCGCTTGCCTGCACACAAAAGCCGTTTTCACGGCTACCCAGATATATCCCGAAAAGAGTGTATTTTCTGGTGTCCCGGCCACGGCCGATGGTGCTATAAATGTAGTGTCGATGCCCACTCCCCAGTGCCCATCCCTACACATAAGCACAGCCCTACACTTAGGGCTCGCGCACATAAAATCGACTCAGATCGATTGCGCTTCAAATATAGTGAAAGTGCCCTCTTCCCAGTGCCCACATACACTATGTCTCACAGACCACAGGCTCTCTGTAAAAACGAGACCTGTGCGCGCTCGCTCTGCTCAGGCAGACAGCGCGTCCAAAGCAGTGAATGTGCCCGCTTCCCGCTCACATTTACTCGCAGACATGAGTCCCGCGAGACTCGCTCAGCCCTCCCTCACTCAGTTAAGCACTGTAGTAAGGTCGAGGACGAGCGTTCTGCCCGCTGTAATAAGCGCGCCCCCCCGCCTCGAATGTCACAGGCATAACGCCTATGTTATCGCACCCCGAAGCACCTCTGTCACACGACGAACAGAGCGCGCTTCGCATCCAGCCCTTAGCCAGCCATGCAGAAGCATGGGCAGCGCTTCCAGGGGTTTCGGACTGGGTGCTAGGCATTATAAAGAGAGGCTTCTCGCTACAGTTTTGTCGACGCCCTCCCCGCTTCACAGTGCGCGTCGAAACTTCGGTGAATTTAGAAGTAGCACACCTACTTCGCGCCGAAATATCAAAACTGATAAGCAAAGGGGCGATAGAGCATGTACCCCTAGCTCAAAGCGAAGGGGGGCTATACAGCAGATACTTTCTAGTTCCCAAAAAGGACGGTGGTATCAGACCCATACTGGATCTAAGACGGCTGAACAAAGCATTAGTGAAACGCAGTTTCAAAATGCTCACGACCAGGAAAATCCTCGCGCATGTTCACCGAGGAGACTGGTTCATGTCGATAGATCTGAAGGACGCGTATTTTCAAATACAAATAGCGTCACATCACAGGCGATACTTGAGATTCGCCTTCGAGGGTCAGACATACCAGTATACAGTCCTGCCGTTCGGCTTGTCCCTGGCACCTCGTACATTTACGAAATGCATGGATGCAGCGCTCGCTCCTCTCAGACTCAGAGGCATGCGAGTGCTGAACTATTTGGACGACTGGCTGATCCTAGCTCAATCACGATCACAGCTCGTGGAGCACAGAACCATTTTACTCGATCACCTCGAGAATCTTGGTATCACAGTCAATTGGACGAAGAGTTCACTGAACCCCAGTCAAACGATTTCGTTTCTGGGTACCATTCTGGACTCACAGTCTATGACAGCGCGGCTGTCGCCACAGCGCGTGCTGCACATTCAGCGCGCAGCGAGATCTTTCCGCTGCGGCGCGACTACCCCGCTCAGGACGTTTCAAAGGATGCTAGGTCTCATGGCCTCAGCATCACCGGTTCTTCAGCTGGGCTTGCTCCGCATGCGCCCTCTGCAGTTCTGGTTGAAAGTGCGAGTACCGCGCGGAGCGTGGGTGTCCGGCCGGTTACGTCTCAAGGTCAATCAGAGCTGTGTGACAGCCCTAATACATTGGTTTGCGGGCGACTGGTACCGATCAGGTGTAAGCCTGGGGACTTCCTCGGGAGTGAGGATGGTGTCGACAGACGCATCCACCTCGGGATGGGGAGCGCTGCTCGAGGGCAGACCGTTCTTCGGCCTGTGGTCGAAACGAGAAAAGCTCCAACACATCAACTGCCTGGAGATGCTGGCAGTGCACAATGCGCTGACGCGTTTTTGTCCCCGAATCAAGGACCAACACGTCGTAGTCCGTTCGGACAACACAGCCGTGGTGTCCTATATAAATCGCCAGGGCGGTCTGAGATCCGCATCCCTGTACAGGCTGGCGAAACGCCTCCTAATATGGGCTCAGCACAATTTGCGCTCGCTGAGAGCAGTGCATGTGCCTGGGCTCCAGAATGTGGGCCCAGACAGGCTGTCCAGGAACAACATTCCCCTGGGCGAATGGTCTCTACACCCGCGAACAGTCCGGCTGTTGTGGGAAAGATTCGGCAGAGCGGAGGTGGACCTATTCGCGTCCCGCGAAAACGCTCATTGCCCCGTGTTCTTTTCCAAGAACGACAGCGCGCTGTCCCACATGTGGCCGCGCTGCCCGCTTTATGCCTTTCCCCCCGTCTCCCTCCTGCCACAGGTGTTAGAGCGGGTCAAGGAAACGAAATGCTCAGTGCTGCTTGTAGCACCGTTCTGGAGGAACCAAGCATGGTTCCCAGTCCTGATGCAGCTAGCAGACATCGCTCCATGGCCAGTGCCATTGAGGAGAGATCTCCTCTCACAGGCCAGGGGCTCGATTTGGCACCCACACCCGGAGCTGTGGTCCCTTCACGTGTGGGCGCTCAACGGTTATCCGTTGACCTCGCAGAGGGAGTGATAAATACCATCACTCAGGCCAGGGCGCCGTCAACTCGGCGGCTTTATGCCTCGAAGTGGTCGGTTTTCTCCGGCTGGTGTACAGCTCGGAGCCTATCACCTCTCGATTGTGAGGTGACGGAGGTTCTCTCCTTCCTACAGGAGCTGTTGGATAAGGGCAGATCCCCTTCCACGCTCAAAGTTTATGTGGCGGCTATTACAGCGTTTTCTGGAACAACGCTGGGGCAGTCTCTAGGAAGGAACGATTTAGTCATCCGCTTCCTCAGGGGAGCTAGGAGGCTAAATCCTCCCAGACCTCCTTCAGTCCCTATGTGGGACCTTTCTACGGTTTTGGCGGCCATGAAAGGTGCCCCTTTCGAGCCTATCCAATCTATTAGCCTCAAACATTTGTCTTTCAAAACAGTGTTCTTGATGGCTCTCGCTTCGGTGAAGCGCATAGGCGACCTGCACGCGCTCTCCGTGAGCCCAGCGTGCTTAGAGTTTGGACCTAACGACTCTAAGGTCATACTCAAACCTAAGCATGGCTATGTGCCAAAGTCCCTCAACACACCATTTCGGGCTCAGGTTATCTCCCTGTCTGCCCTGCCGGGATCAAGTGAGGAAGGGGACTCAAGTTTTCTTTGCCCCATTAGGGCTTTAAGAGCTTACGTGTCCCGCTCTGCTGTCTTCAGACAGACTGAGCAGCTCTTTGTCTCGTTCAGTGGACGTTCCAAGGGAATGGCTGTGTCGAAACAGAGCTTATCCAGATGGATAGTTGACGCCATAGCGCTGGCTTATACTGCCAAGGGCCTCCAGTGCCCATTGGGAGTTAGAGCGCACTCCACGAGGGGCGTTGCCTCCTCGTGGGCTTGGTCCAGCGGGATTTCCTTACAGGATATATGTACGGCAGCGGGCTGGGCCTCGCCGTCTACATTTATCAGGTTTTACAACCTAGAGGTTCCCGCCTTGCAGGCTAAGCTACTATCGGTATAGCCGATTCAGCTGTCTAACTAGAACACTGAAATCGCATGCGCAACGCGCTGCCGACTGTCTTATGGGCAGAACTGTGTAAGACCCACATTTCCCACATTTAGTTCAGGTTCCCCCACCCTGTCTATGTGATGTCACATTCGCGTCTGCTGACGCAACCATATAAG
Source organism: Rutilus rutilus (assembly GCF_951802725.1). Lineage (NCBI taxonomy): Eukaryota > Metazoa > Chordata > Actinopteri > Cypriniformes > Leuciscidae > Rutilus > Rutilus rutilus. Next base: position 48,841,795 of record NC_140212.1, on the reverse strand, counting down.
GACAGAGGAATCCCCTCTTGTCTCTAGACTCTCTCTGTGAGGTCATGTTTTACGTCTGCGGACGTTACAATATAGGGAATTAAGGTTCCCCTCCCTAAGGCACGCACGGCGTTTTACAAGGGGTTCCCGTAGCGTTTTTACAAAAACGCAGTACGAGAGGACTCTCGTAAGAGAACGTACTCGGTTACTAACGTAACCTCGGTTCTCTCTAGAAGAGGGAACGAGTACTGCGTTCTCTGCCGTGCGTATGGTTCACTCTGGTTCGCTTCGGCGATGAAAATCAAGTGAATCAGCCTTCTCGAGCTCCTTATATAGAGGTTAGCCACACCCGTCTCGGCGGGAAATGGCTAGGAGGGCGCGAAGCGTCCTCATTGGCCTGACGTCACCTCAGGCCTCGCTCGATAGGCTTATGCAGTTGCTGCAGAGCAGCCAATGAGCGAGCAAGCCGTCTCGCCATAGCTAAGCACTGCCGCAACGCGCTTTACATGTATGAAAATTAAGGATAATTTTTTGCTTCAGTATTTCGTGAAAAGAGACTTTTCCCGTAGCGTTTTTACAAAAACGCAGTACTCGTTCCCTCTTCTAGAGAGAACCGAGGTTACGTTAGTAACCGAGTACGTTTTATTGAACAACGCTGTTAAAATACACCATGTAAAATATATGATAACTAATAAACATAACATTTAATTCAAATGTCAACTTAATCTTTCATATTTGGTCACTTCTGTACGATAGAAATGCAACAGCTGCCGTAATTTCTTGAAAAGAACATGTGCACGTCAAAACATGCAAGCAGTGCAAGGGTTCAACTTTTATTTTGAAATTGCGATGAACAACAATTCGCACATGAGAATATATGCGATTGCGAATATATTTCTGAATATATTCAGAAACATACTTATGTATTCTCCTGTGTTGGCGAAGATTTATAAATGAGCTGCGTTACGAATCTTGTGAAACGGCGCAGACTGCGTGCAGATGAACGTTATAAGCCACACAAACTCACAGCACGCAGAGATGGAGTTTGAGAAACCCGAGACGCTCCACGCATAAATGATGACAGTAAGTGACTATGAAACACGCGTCCGGGGTTTTGCGTTCCCAAATGCACATTATTGGAAACTTAAACAAACAGCACATGCAGAGACTGAGTATGTGTGGAGCAGCGTTTACTGTGAACGGAGCTGAGGTACTTTTAACACAATCTGCACGCATGTAAATAATTAAACCGTCATGCTTCTCTGTGGGAGAAAAAAAAACAGCGCATATATTTATTTAACTTAATCTTAGCCTTTGTGATTTCACAATATCATGATTGTAAACAGTTAAATATATCGCGTAGCCTTATAAAACTGTGTAATAATGCGGTTCATGGACTCTCGTCTGTGGAATGCGCCACTTCCGGTATTTTGCCGGTTACTCGACACGGGTAAATTGCAATCGAGGATTTTTTCAAATCTAGTACTCGACTTTAATCGAGGAATCGTTACAGCCCTAAAATGCACTACTGTCAAATATCTTATGATACTTTGAGACAAACTAAGCAAACTTATCACAAAACATTTTTTATTGAAAGGCAGCACGAGAGTTTATGCAAACCCAATCCACAATTTATGGCAATAATATTCTCATAGAAAATCAGATTGTGCCTCCAGCCACATAAAAACAGTCCATGCAGCAGTATCCAGCAAAATCATTTTCAGAGTAGAACCCTTAAAGTTTATCTTTACAGTCTTTGTACAAATCATTGCATTGAATGCAACGGGAGATCAGATAGGGAATGCGGTAGGTCCTTTTATACTCCTCTGAAAAGGAGTTCCAGTTTACCACACCTGTTGACAAAAGAAAAGAAAGGTTTAAGTGTAAAACATGTTTGCATTTCTTTCTTTTTTTTAATATGAACTTTTTCCTCAATATTAATTTTAGTAGTGGTGTGCCACCACAACAAGACAAACAAGAATTTAAACAATGTTATCCTTAACATAGGTAGTTGCCTAGATGCAGATATTTTTTTGTATCTTTGTTAATTTAAGTGCTAGTTGTATTAAAATAGATCTTAACGTAAATGCATCAAAATTAGGAAATCAAAGTATAACTACCCAAAGTGGCTTTTCCATGTGCGTCAAGGGTGACATCTCCATGAGAAACTCGTTTTAAATCCTCCAGTGCCTGCTGGTTAACTTTCTCATTGTGGTGATGTAAAATGTTACGCATAAGGAAGATGTGGCTTGCTGGGGAGAGAGAGTTCATGAAATAGTTGTTTTTTCGCATGCCAGAGAACAGCTGCTCCACTGTCTGGGAGTTGACCCACCCACATAGCTCAGGCACAAGTCCAATTAATCTCAGAGCATCCTTTTCATTTTTTGTGTTGTACTGATGAAAAGTGTCATACAATGCATAGTGTTCTGCAGAACCAGTTGCAGGGTGGCCATTAAGATCAGGTGGGTCTTTTTTTATCTGCAACCATGACAAATTTATTTTCAGTTCCCCCCTCTTGGCAGATGCAATATTCTCTGGGGTAGCTGCAGCCACTCTTCCTTCAAATGGACTGAAGGGCAGTCTCTCTGGTTCCCGGAGGTTAGTATGAGTTACTAACCCCCGAGCAAAATCATAGATGACAACGTTTGGGAAATGTTTGAAGGAAAGCAACATATCAGCATAATCGCGTGGGCTTTCAGCTCTTCACAATACCACAAGGACACATGATCACTGCCCAGCCTCCTTGAAATGGAAATACACATGATTAGCTTGGCCATTAACCTAGCTGTCTTCAGGTACATGTACATACACATAGTGACATGTTTACAACAATTAAACATATTACATAAATACAGAACTACATATATGTAGGACTTACCAGATGCTCCCCAAACTTTTTGAAACACTTTGTCATAAGTGCTCCTTGTTTTCATCTCCTCCCTTAAACGGAGGAGAAGATCCATTTTGGAGCCCTTTGAGTCAACACCACATTCTTTGACAAGTTTCCTCAAGGCATCAACCTGTGTAAAAGTAGATGCAACAACAGCCAATAATTAAAAAGCAGGATACATCACCTTGCGTTTTTGGTATTTAGTAAATAGCCAAATCTGAAGCGGTTTAAAAAACATCTAGCAGAGTAGACATCCAGTACAACAATGTACTAAATGTCTATGAATAAATAAAAAGTTCAAGTGCATTGCTATTACATTTATACAAAATTCTAAATTCACCTTAAAGTTCATTAGTTCACTTGACAGCCGTTCTTCTGATATGTCAATGTCTGCCTGTTCTACAACAGACTTTTTTGCTGTGAGTTTGGCATACTCGATGTTGAGTACTTTTTTGCTGGCTCTGGTGAGAGGCCCAATCCATGGTGCCCATTTCACATAGGAAGGTGAAACTTTACATGGATTCTCACGGTTACCTTTGTAGTTGAAAAACAAAAGCTCTCTTAATGTTATTGCATTTAATACAATTTATGGCAATTAAAAGTATATACACAATCATCCATGGCACTACATCATCCATGGATAGATAGATCTTTTGGAAAACTTTTTTAAATATGGCTGCAGAATACTCCTTTTACAGAGAAATGTATAACTTACTTTGTAAAAAGCCTCTGCAAACAATTTCTTGGTCAACAGATTGCCAGAATTCTTCAATGTCAACGTGACCTTCAAACTGTGGTGGGGGATCCTCAATATCACTAACTGTAAGACATTTTCCTCAAAATCAGTGTTGTTTGGTAGTACTAATGTTAAGAGAAGAGAGACCACTACCTACCTGGCATGCTAAAAACTCCCTTCTTGTGCAAATCCATTATCACGACAGGTGGATGGACTCCACAGTGCACACATGAAAAATTGTAATTATGTTCTGTCAATGCCTCAAAATGAAGATAGCCATGAAGAACGGAGTCATGGTTCGGATACTTTTTTTGGTTTGTTTGTTCCAAGATGTCCAAGGCCCTGCCAACTGCAGTGTGATTCTGTAATAACATTTGAAATTATATTACGCCAGATTATAAGTCATGTTTGCTTTTCTCTTAACATTATGTACAGGTTTACAAAACAGGAATTTCAGGGACACACTATAAGGGTAAGTGCTTATATATGCTTGCTTATATATACTTTAAACTACCCAAATTCCTACATGACTGACTCTTAAAAAAATTAAAGTAGTATTTGAGAAAAACATGCAAGTAATGCGTTTATTAAAATAGGATGGGTGCATTAAAGTTGCATAAATGCAAAATTACCTGAACAGACTGTCTCAAGAACATGCAAAGATGCAGTGTTAATATTGTGTGGTCATCGAAATTGTGCAGTCCCTCGGCCCATTCCTGGTATCTGTAAAAATGACCACATACACCACACCTTTTGCAGTATGTGGTCACATCTATAAAGAAGAAAAATAAATAATTAAACTTAGCCATGTAAATATTAAGAAACAATAAAGTATTCCTTAACACCCACCTTCCAGTATGCCAGTAAACGTGACAATCTTAGCTTTTTGCGAAATTAATATTGGATCCGATAGAGGGATCTTCCCTGGGCATACAGTGCACAAGGTCTCAATTGGAATGAGGTGCTTTGGGAGAGTCTCCATGTTCTGCGGTGAACAAAGATCTTTTGGCAGAACTGCTGGCAATTTCTTGTTGTTCAGCAAGTAAAGGACCATTGCATTCAAATCCTTTTTTTCAGGCGGATAGAGAATAATTTTCTCAGTACTGTTTATGTCTTGAGGACCAGATTCTACAAAGATGTCAAACACATCACTGTCTGTACTTCTCACTTCCAGTTCCGGGTGAGTCTGGTTCAAGTGCCATTTTGCAATGGACTTATGAGGACATGAATTCCTTGGCTTTGAGCAAGGGCAGTGCCAAGTGTTTCTTTTTTTGTCGAAACAAACAATTACTCTCCCTAACCGAGAATAATATGAGATGTTTGTTTCTAGGACTGACACACATATTTTTGATGTGCCATTTCCTAATGAAACTTCTTGACTCAGGGGGCAGCTCTCAGACTCTGCTTTTTGCTTCATAACAATCCACTTTCGTTTTACCATATCTGACAGAACTTCTTCTTTAAGGGTGATGTCTGGTTCGGATGAAATAGGACAGTATGATATCGACTTAACATGGATGCACTGAAACCCCATTAAGCCACTTCTTCTGGTAAATTCAGCAGCCCGTTTGCATTGCTCCAGCTCACAGCTGACATGATGCTTGTTACCCCAGGTGCATTTCTGTACATGAATAGGGTTTCTAAATCCGGAAAACGTTCTTCCAACAGCGAAAATGCCATTATTGCGGTCAATGCATTGAGATGGAAGATGGTGATTTGCGGTTACATCTGCATTTATTGATGAGTGACGTCTTTCAATGTGTTTCTTGATATTTTTCTTGTTCAGAATCAAATTACAAAATGTGCATGTAGTTCTTTTGGGCCTTGACTTGAATATTTTTTCGTTACTCATACAGGTGGTTTGGGCTGGAGTTGATGTGGCAGGTGTGTCTTCACTGTTAGAAAGTGTAATGACGCTGGAGGACTGCTCACGGACGCTGGAGGAGGGCTCACGGACGCTGGAGGAGGGCTCACGGACGCTGGAGGAGGGCTCACGGACGCTGGAGGAGGGCTCACGGACGCTGGAGGACTGCTCACGGACGCTGGAGGACTGCTCACGGACGCTGGAGGACTGCTCACGGACGCTGGAGGACTGCTCACGGACGCTGGAGGAGGGCTCACGGACGCTGGAGGACTGCTCACGGACGCTGGAGGACTGCTCACGGACGCTGGAGGACTGCTCACGGACGCTGGAGGAGGGCTCACGGACGCTGGAGGACTGCTCACGGACGCTGGAGGACTGCTCACGGACGCTGGAGGACTGCTCACGGACGCTGGAGGACTGCTCACGGAGGCTGGAGGAGGGCTCACGGACGCTGGAGGAGGGCTCACGGACGCTGGAGGAGGGCTCACGGACGCTGGAGGACTGCTCACGGACGCTGGAGGACTGCTCACGGACGCTGGAGGACTGCTCACGGACGCTGGAGGACTGCTCACGGACGCTGGAGGACTGCTCACGGACGCTGGAGGACTGCTCACGGACGCTGGAGGAGGGCTCACGGACGCTGGAGGACTGCTCACGGACGCTGGAGGACTGCTCACGGACGCTGGAGGACTGCTCACGGACGCTGGAGGACTGCTCACGGACGCTGGAGGACTGCTCACGGACGCTGGAGGAGGGCTCACGGACGCTGGAGGAGGGCTCACGGACGCTGGAGGACTGCTCACGGACGCTGGAGGACTGCTCACGGACGCTGGAGGACTGCTCACGGACGCTGGAGGAGGGCTCACGGACGCTGGAGGAGGGCTCACGGACGCTGGAGGACTGCTCACGGACGCTGGATGACTGCTCACGGACGCTGGAGGAGGGCTCACGGACGCTGGAAGACTGCTCACGGACGCTGGAGGAGGGCTCACGGACGCTGGAGGAGGGCTCACGGACGCTGGAGGAGGGCTCACGGACGCTGGAGGAGGGCTCACGGACGCTGGAGGACTGCTCACGGACGCTGGAGGAGGGCTCACGGACGCTGGAGGACTGCTCACGGACGCTGGAGGACTGCTCACGGACGCTGGAGGAGGGCTCACGGACGCTGGAGGACTGCTCACGGACGCTGGAGGAGGGCTCACGGACGCTGGAGGACTGCTCACGGACGCTGGAGGACTGCTCACGGACGCTGGAGGACTGCGCACGGACGCTTGATGACTTCTGCAACATTCACCGTGGCATCTGTACATTTTATACCCTATAAACAAATAGAAATCCAGGTTTACAAACTCAAACTAACATTATCATTATCGTAAGATTAAACCTGTACACAAATTAACATTGCAATTAACTGCTTAACATTACTAGTGGACAATATTAAACATTTATTTAAACTGACAAATACCTCCATGTTTAACAGCTGTCTTCTCGTGTGTTTGCATACAGTGAGGAAAATAAGTATTTGAACACCCTGCTATTTTGCAAGTTCTCCCACTTAGAAATCATGGAGGGGTCTGAAATTGTCATCGTAGGTGCATGTCCACTGTAAGAGACATAATCTAAAAAAAAAAATCCAGAAATCACAATGTATGATTTTTTAACTATTTATTTGTATGATACAGCTGCAAATAAGTATTTGAACACCTGAGAAAATCAATGTTAATATTTGGTACAGTAGCCTTTGTTTGCAATTACAGAGGTCAAACGTTTCCCGTAGTTTTTCACCAGGTTTGCACACACTGCAGGAGGGATTTTGGCCCACTCCTCCACACAGATCTTCTCTAGATCAGTCAGGTTTCTGGGCTGTCGCTGAGAAACACGGAGTTTGAGCTCCCTCCAAAGATTCTCTATTGGGTTTAGGTCTGGAGACTGGCTAGGCCACGCCAGAACCTTGATATGCTTCTTACAGAGCCACTCCTTGGTTATCCTGGCTGTGTGCTTCGGGTCATTGTCATGTTGGAAGACCCAGCCTCGACCCATCTTCAATGCTCTAACTGAGGGAAGGAGGTTGTTCCCCAAAATCTCGCAATACATGGCCCCGGTCATCCTCTCCTTAATACAATGCAGTCGCCCTGTCCCATGTGCAGAAAAACACCCCCAATGCATGATGCTACCACCCCCATGCTTCACAGTAGGGATGGTGTTCTTCATCATTCTTCTTCCTCCAAACACGTTTAGTGGAATTATGACCAAAAAGTTCTATTTTGGTCTCATCTGACCACATGACTTTCTCCCATGACTCCTCTGGATCATCCAAATGGTCATTGGCAAACTTAAGACGGGCCTTGACATGTGCTGGTTTAAGCAGGGGAACCTTCCGTGCCATGCATGATTTCAAACCATGACGTCTTAGTGTATTACCAACAGTAACCTTGGAAACGGTGGTCCCAGCTCTTTTCAGGTCATTGATCAGCTCCTCCCGTGTAGTTCTGGGCTGATTTCTCACCTTTCTTAGGATCATTGAGACCCCACGAGGTGAGATCTTGCATGGAGCCCCAGTCCGAGGGAGATTGACAGTCATGTTTAGCTTCTTCCATTTTCTAATGATTGCTCCAACAGTGGACCTTTTTTCACCAAGCTGCTTGGCAATTTCCCCGTAGCCCTTTCCAGCCTTGTGGAGGTGTACAATTTTGTCTCTAGTGTCTTTGGACAGCTCTTTGGTCTTGGCCATGTTAGTAGTTGGATTCTTACTGATTGTATGGGGTGGACAGGTGTCTTTATGCAGCTAACGACCTCAAACAGGTGCATCTAATTTAGGATACTAAATGGAGTGGAGGTGGACATTTTAAAAGCAGACTAACAGGTCTTTGAGGGTCAGAATTCTAGCTGATAGACAGGTGTTCAAATACTTATTTGCAGCTGTATCATACAAATAAATAGTTAAAAAATCATATATTGTGATTTCTGGATATTTTTTTTTAGATTATGTCTCTCACAGTGGACATGCACCTACGATGACAATTTCAGACCCCTCCATGATTTCCAAGTGGGAGAACTTGCAAAATAGCAGGGTGTTCAAATACTTATTTTCCTCACTGTATGTGCCACAACATATGCATACTCTTCCATTTTGCTGCAGAACTGGCATTTGGGATTTTTTATGATACCATCGCTACAAACTGTTGAATGAAGCTAGAGGAAAATAAAATAAGAATTAAAATGATCACAAACATTAACATTTATTGTGCTGGTGAACAAGATCTTCAGAATTACTGGTATGGTACATTCATGTAAAAAGGCATTTGTCAAGTAATCACAATTAAGAAACTTGCATTATTCCGAATGCAGCGATGTGTGAGGGGAAATAAATAATATTACACGTTGCATGTTACAGAGTGAGCTCCCAAATTACCCTAATGTTTACCCTGGCTAGCTAGCTTATATTGTTCTTATTGCCCGCCAATAGTTATGTTGCTTTCACATGCTATCAGAAATGTGATGTATTTACAACTTTTGAAATCGTGATTTCGAGCTCATTGCATTCAAGTTCGAAATTGGAGGGTGTTCATGTACATTTTATACCAAGGAAAGTCGTTTTACGCCAATTCCGAGAGCAAGGCAGGCAGCATTATTATTACCACGCCAGCCAGTAAAATACTTAACAACGCCAAGCGAGGACGGTTTAGTTTTAAATAAATAAAAACTTTTAATAGATTATCAACTCCAGAAACAGTACCAAAATATGTTACTGTATGAACATTTCTTATTCAGTTCAATTTAAACGGTTATCTGTGGAAAAAATTCTTACTGTGATCTCTGAACGAGCTGCCATCTTGCCAAACAAAATCTCGTTCTTCTGACATCTCGTGTGATTCGGTTGTGATTTGGACAACTTCAAGTTACGCCCCCAGTCTTGCAGTCCGCAGACAGACCCATCTCGAAAATTCCCTTTATGACGATACCTGGATTGTGAGAATCAGTTGAGGATTGAGAAAGTTATGATATTTATAATATCGGGGATTAGATTAAAATAATATACATTAATTACAATAGAAGGCATAAATGCTTATTATTCACATGTTTTTGCTTGTAACTTCCTCATTTTATCAGATATTTGAATGAAATTTAGATAGATTTTTTTAGGTAGAATTTTGTTAGCTCTTTCAAATGAAATAATGAACATTACCTGTTTTAGTTGGAATGGGCATCAGACCCATGGTACCGCACCGAAAACAAGTCTAATTAATAAGCGTTCATTCATATTCATAAACATTTATTTTCAGAATACAAGCGAAGACAACTTTACACACCACTATTAATTGTGAATTCATATTTATACATGCTGAAATTGCAAATATACATTAAAGGGGTCATATAATGTCATTTTTGTACAAGCTAATATGATTCTTTAGGGTCTAAATTAAAAGCTTGTAATATACTTTAATTAAAAATTCTCATTAGTATTTAAGAAAACACTAATTTTCCCTGGTCAAAAACAGCTCTGTTTTCAGCACGCCGTTTAAAATGTTTTTAAACAAAGTGAGAGATGGTACATATTTCATGTGTAATATACCTTGGAGCTCATTCCATGCATAAGGAGCATAGTTAGAGAATGCTGATCTACCTAATTCTGTATGGAAAATTGAGTTCTTGAGTAAAAAGTTTAACTGTTGATCTAGTATTATAGATACTAGTACAGTATGTCAATAGATTAGATATATACTGTGGTAATTTACCCAGTAAAGCTTTTAAAATAAAGATCAACATATGATGTTTCCTCCTCAAGCATAGTGAAGTCCAATTTGTCCTCCTTCTAGGGGGGTTCGGGGGCATGCCCCCCATAAGAAAATTTTGTGCATTTTAATGTTAAATTCATCAATCTGGTGAACTTTGAGAGTTCAAAATTAAAAGCTCCAACCCATATTTAGTGTGCAAATTAAACAAAGAAAAATTGAAACCTCTTTTAGTTACAGTGTCTATTTACATTACACTACATACTAATAGATATAATATTAATCCTATGACAGTAATATCCATATTTTGTAAAACAAATGCACTAAAAAATAAAGGAAACTTCCATAATTAGTGTTGTACCAATTTCTATACTTGAAAGAGATAAGCACATGATCTTTTATTTTGACAGAAACTGCATCAAGCTTTTATTTTGACGGAAAACATAGTTTACAAACGCCTCTCATTAAATTTCTAGTGAATTGCGGTAATCGTCAACTATGCAGATGTGGAAATAATCTGTAACTGGGTTATGGGTTCCTACACTCATGACATAGCCTAAGTGTTTTGAAATTAGTTCTGCTTACCGCAGGCTCTACACTTTCTCATCTCTCTCCTGATCCTCCTCACTATCCTCATCTGCCACAGGAGCTGATGAAGGGCAGAAAACGAATATTTTGACACAGTTTAGAGCGTCTGCTTTAAGGGCCTGGTTCTATTTTTTCACGCTATTTATCTGCACATTCCTTGCGTTTCTTCTCCATCTCGCTGACTATTCTGACAGATACACACTGACACTCCTGCACGCTCGCTCACTCGTTTAAAGTTGTGACTGGGTCAGCCCAGTGTCAATCAAGAAAAGAACCAATGGGCCGCTGATCTACGTGTTTCATGGGCCGGTCTGTAAAAAAAAAAAAAAAAAAAACGCTGACTTTTTTTGACCAATGCATTACACCGGCACAAACCCAGCGCCGCCAATTAAGCAGAATAAAACGAATGGGCCGCTGATGTACACATTTTATGGGCCGTATTCATAAAATAAATAAATAATAATTATGTATGAGTAAGAGATGTATCGGCCTAAAAAGCACTTTGATTTCTACAGAAGTGAGCTGAACAGACCACAGAGAAGTCTTCTGACCTATGGGTTGTGAATATGAAAATTCAAATGCTTAGGATTTAGTACAGATTTGACTTACTTTAGCTGACCTGAGAATAATCAAAATAAGGTAAAAGGTGTTTAAAAATACGCACCATAAAACAGAATGTTATGCTTTTTATGTTGAATCATATAAATTCAAACTGAGATTGATTGTTTGTAATTTGATGTATTGATTTTTCTATGAAACAATCTTTGTAGCATACATACAAGGTCTAGGAGGTTGTCCCACCATACAGATGAAAGACAGGAAGCTTGAGGTATCTGTAAAAGAAAATTAATGTCATTTGATAGTCAGTGCATTGATATCAGTGTAATATGACATCAACAGCACTAATAACACATGTTGAAAACAGTCGAGTTATATACGATGAGAACAGATGTAACTTGCCTTGCAGTCAGGTTGATCCCAGGTGCCCCGATGTAAGATGGCGAGGAGAACGACATGTCTATGTGCATTACCTCCTATCGACTGGAGTATGGATCGGCGTCATTTCCGCTTCTAAACTATTTCATTACCCATAAATTGTATGCAAACCAATATCATAAAATGTAACTAATAGGATCTGACTCGTTCCACCGCTAGCTATATTTTAAACACATCCATCCTTAGAAGTCAGTTTTCTATACATATACATGCACTAACATTTGTATAGCATTTAAAAAGTTCCTGTGCAAAACTAAACTTGTAAGGAGGCACTTCAAAGGAGGCACTGGTTTGGTATAAAAAAAAGTCATTTTCATGCTGTGCAGGGCCCCACCACACCTCTCGAATCAAAAATGGTACGACCCGCAGGTCAGGTGCTTCTGCTGCGGACCTGTGGTGAATCAATTGATGAGACAGGAGCTGGAGTGAGCCGTGATAGGAACTAGGCAGACCGGGAGATTAAAAAGATTAAAGAGAGAAAGGCAAATGAGGGCAAGCAGTTGCTCACTCAGTTTTTTTAAAAGAAAGGTGAGCTCCAAATGCATCATCGAGCATTGACATTGTTTTAACATAAATATCTACCTCAGGTAGAATAGCATACATTTATCTTCGTACACTATTTGAATAATATACCAATACTTTATAGTATCACACCCTACATAGCGAGCAAACAATGTTTCTGGGTAAATAACGGAGTGAGAAGCAGACGGAGGCGGAGCTGGGAGCTCAACACACTGCCACTCCAGGCAGCTGCGCAGCTCGTCTCCTCTTCTGCTGCAGTTCTCCCCAGAGTCAGAAGTTTACATCAAAACACTGTATATTTCCCTCCATTGTCAAAATCTAACACCCGCGAAAACACAGATCGTTAGCGCCTATTTTACCGCATTGTTATGCAAATTAGCTCGCGCACGCTCTTACATTAAGTCAGGGCTGGACTGGGACAAAAAATCGTCCCGGGCATTTTGGCCCAGACCGGCCCACTATATGATCATAAACACCACCCATCTTTGCACGCTCTTAATTATATGCATACCAACTCCTATTCATTAAAACCACTAATGCCATGTAATGAGTGAGTATAGGAACGAGTGAGAGTTTACAGATGAAATAAGTACAAATTTGACATTTATTAATACAGTCGAACTATACTCCACAGTGGTGAATCCTAAAACAAGCTATAAGCGGCTCTGGCATAGCAATACAAGTGTTTCTTACAGGATTTTTTGTTAAAACTGTGGTGGGTGGACCTTGGTTCTTCTAGGGGGGTTCGGGGGCATGCCCCCCCCGTGAGAAAATTTTGTGCATTTTAAAGGCCATGTTGCAGGTTAACCACCACTGTTGATCAATGGGTACATTAATCACTCAAGATATGTATACCATTTTTAAAATGTCTCAAAAATGGTCTTAAAGACCAGTTTTTTACGTTTTTTGGTATGAACGTTTTTTTTTACGCAATTCGGTGATGACGTCACGTTGGGGAGAAGCGGAGGAAAGGTAGCCTCAGCCAATACAGTTTGTATTAGAACTATGGCGACTGACTGGGAAAAATGAGTGAAAAATCAACGTTTTCTTTATATCTAGTGGCAGTGATCATGACATTAGTTCAGATAAGTACCGGTAAACTTTGTCTTCATCTAGAAATAGAAGGCATCATGCTAGCTATGAGCTAATTTGCCAGTCCCACCTGTTATCCACCCCCTCCAGATAATCCCTAATTGAGTCTTTAATTGTGCCGTCCCATGGAAACTGCGTTGGAAAGCTTGTTGTCGGTACACGATCCGTTCCACCTGCACGATCCGTTTCACGCATATGCGTAATTACGTACGTTAAATAACAAACGGGTTCTTATGGACGTATTTTGTTATTCTGTGCCGTGATGAAGACAGAAATATTATGTCGGTGCCTGTAACAGTTTTATACACTGCTGTCACGTTATTTGAGCTGTTTCTGGATGAAGGCAGACTGCTGACAGTGAGTCGTGTTGACAGAGTTCAGGGAAAACTTCCTAATGTCAAGTTTAAAATGAATACGCGCTTAAGGTGCGTTACAAAAACACACGCGCACTTCAGTTAGTGCGATTCAAGTGTTTACATGGTTAAAAACGGCGTACGCCACCTGTTTTAATACGATTATAGTTATGAATCTAACTTATATCTTATCTAGAACATCTATCTTATAGTTACTTATGAACCAGCTTAAACAGTTATAGGTGACTAGAGATGTGTTGTATAATCTGCGCTATCTGAATACTCTCGTCTACTACTCGTCTCTCTAGTCGCTCTCAAGGCGGGCTTTGGAATATTCTCTCCCCAACGTGACGTAATGGAATGCATTGTGGCGGAAAGGAGAATCGTTGCAAACCGCTGTAAGATAGCCTACTTTTTCGTATTATATTGCGTTTTGTGATACCCAACAACATAAAATACAATGGATAACAGTTTAAATGTTTATTACCAACAAGTAAACTGCACAAATTCGATGAAAAAAAAAACCTGCAACATGGCCTTTAATGTTAAATTCATCAATCTGGTGCACTTTGAGAGTTCAAAATTAAAAGCTCCAACCCATATTCAGTGTGCAAATTAAACAAAGAAAAATTCAAACCTCTTTTAGTTACAGTGTCTATTTACATTACACCTACTATATAATAGTTATAATATTAATCCAATGACAGTAATAGCCATATTTTGTAAAACAATATTTCTATACTTGAAAGAGATAAGCACATGATCTTTTATTTTGACGCAAACTGCATCAAGCTTTTATTTTGGCGGAAAACATGGTTTACAAACGCCTGTCATTAAATTTCTAGTGAATTGCGGTAATCGTCAACTATGCAGATGTGGAAATAATCTGTAACTGGGTTATGGGTTCCTACACTCCATCATGACATAGCCTAAGTGTTTTGAAAGTAGTTCTGCTTACCGCAGGCTCTACACTCTCTCATCTCTCTCCTGATCCTCCGTCCTCACTATCATCATCTGCCACAGGAGCTGACGAAGGTCAGAACACATATATTTTGACACATAAAGCGTCTGCTTTAAGGGCCTGGTTCTATTTTTTCACGCTATTTATCTGCACATTCCTTGCGTTTCTTCTCCATCTCGCAGACTATTCTGGCAGATATTACACACTGACACTGCTGCACGCTCGCTCACTCGTTTAAAGTTGTGACTGGGTCAGCCCAGTGTCAATCAAGGAAAGAACCAATGGGCCGCTGATCTACGTGTTTCATGGGCTGGTCTGTCAGAAAAAAAACTAACACTGACTTTTTTTGACCAATGCATTACACCGGCACAAACCCAAAACGCAAGCAAAACAAAACAAAACGAATGGCGCGCCGATGTACACATTTTATGGGCCGTTAAAAAAAATAATAATAATAAAAAAAAAGAAGTATTTATGAGATGTATCGGCCCAAAAAGCACGTCGGCCCACCGGGCATTTGCCCGGTATGCCCAATGGCCAGTCCAGCCGTGCATTAAGTACAGGATTGTTCTCAGTTTAATGCACATCTTAATGATTGAAAATGACTTATTTTAAAAACGTAATTCAAAGATTGAATGTCTGGTTTGGCGGTTAGTGTACCCTGTGATTCTAGTCTGCATTTATTTTAAACAGACAAATAATCATCAATTAACTTGTACTTAGCCTACACTTTAAAAAAGGTATTGTGACAATAAAGGATATTTTAGCAACCATTTGAAGCCATATATTTCAGTTTCAGACCCTGCAGCAGCAGCCCCCTCATCATGGCCAGGTGAAAGCAGTGACAGTGAGGTGGATGTGACAGTGAGACAAGAGCCCCTTTCACACAGAGATTCCGGAAAAAACACGGATAAATTGACCCGGGTTTGTTTGATTTTGGTTCATTCACACTGCCAGTGATTTTCCGGAATCAGAGAGTGCGTTCACACACAACCCGTAAACATCCCGTAAAGACACATGACATCGATGTGACTTGTAATGTCTCAGCAGCGTCTTAAGTTTGCTTGTGAAACCACGCTTGTGCATTTTTTCTCTGATTCGATCATAAACTTGAGCATTACGTACCATTTCACTAGCTGCCGAACGATCCCGGCTTCAGCGTCATCACAACGGCACGGCATTATTACGGCTTTTGTTCACACAGCGCGCGTTCCGGGACTGAACACGGCAATGTTACTACGTCCCCAACCCGGCATCAATCCCGGGTCGTGTTTGCGTTCACACAGAAGGCACTCTGGCAATTTGCCGGCAATTTCCCGGGTTCAAAGCGCTGTGTGAAAGGGCCTAAGGTGAGCTTTTAGTGGAATTGCCTGTTTTAACACTTAGTAATTAGTAATTAAGTGTTAAGAGGAAATAAGCAAAATGGCTTATTTTGTTTACAATGTAACAATGTCTGCTACATTGTTATTGTACACATTTAAACTTTAAACTGTAATTACTAATTACAGTTTAAAGTTTAAATGTGTACAATAACAATGTACCCATTTTGCTTATTTCCTCTTGTAGCAGAGGCAGAAATAGAAGACGATAAAAAGTATATACGCCACCCATTGGTATCACTATGGTATTTGGTACGGGGGCCCAGCAAGATGGTTTGTACCCAGGGCCCAAAATTTGGTGCTACGCCCCTGGCAACAGCAACCAATCAGCTGCGCAATACAGATAATGACGTGATTGCTACCAAATGAGTTAGACCTGCCAGGCTCATGATAGAATGACAGAACTTGGTTATATATTGAAGATTGCTGTGTGTGGTGAGTGTAAATGTCATTTAAAGTGTAAGTTGCAGGTTAACCACCACAGCCAATTAATGTGTAAATTAAAGTGCTCTATATGTATATATTTAATTATTTCTGTCTTAAAATGCGTTAAAATAACATTTATTGGGGTTTCTTCAAAGGAAGCGTGTTTTTTCAGTTACTGGGTGATGACGTCACAAGAGGAACTCGCAACCCATGCTCTGCTAGATTCCTACTGTATTATGGCTATTTGGAGAACGACTGAGGATGTGGGAAACCATCAAATTCTTTATGGACCACAGCCCTACAATTTTTAACTGGTCAGGCGTGAGAGAGGGGAGGAAATTACCAGGACCCATGGCACTCAAAGAGTTATTAATGCTTGGTGTGAGGAGAATGAGTGGAGGGTTGGCCAGGTGAGTAACGTTAGCTATATTAGAGCTAGTCTAGCCTGGTGCAAACTTAACCCGGATAATATAAGGGAACAAGCCAGTCTTTTCAAAATATTGCCGTCATGTAGAATAGCAAGGAGGGACAACGACTGAAGACATTATTTACTTACATGGTGTCAGTCCAAATCAGAGCTGTAGAGATGCACACACTGCACAGGCACAATCGCTAGTCTCATCGACGCCTCAAACGTCATGTAATACCCTTCCTCAATCCACGCGTTATCAATTTCTCACGATTTAATTAGCGATGTTTATAGTCAGAAAAGAAAAAGAGAGAACGATGTCCCCATCACTGTGTTTGTGTGGGCTATGCCACCCAGTTGAATCAGCAGTGTAGAGTGTGTGCTGCCGTGAGGTGAACGCGTTTTGTTTAGTGGAACAGCTGGACCTGCGACCGGCTGATCTGACGTGCCTGAACCCGTTTGTTTTGCGAATAGCTTATTCTCATTTCAGGCAGGATCACGGTCCCCTTGAAGTCAGCACACAAGAGTATGTTTACAATGGAGTTATTTTATCCATAATTTTTTTGATCAAATAAAACATACAACCAACTTTTCTGTAGTTATGTAAGGCATCTATAGCTATGATTATGCCGGTAACTCTACTAGTGAGTTCCTCTTATGACGTCACGCCCCATCTAGTGGAAGGAAGCGGGAGCGGTTAAAACCACTGTTAAAAGTGCCAACTTTTCATATTATATTCAGCATTTTGGTATAAAAAACAATGGTGGGCGGTTCTTATCTTTATGTTTAATAAACACACAAACTATAATATGGAGCCTTTTTCCCCCCAGTTCTCACTGCATGAAAATTGGGATTTCCGACCCCGTAAACGGCCGTAAATCTCCCTAATTTTCGGCAGTTAACGACAATTTACAGCCTGTGAACGTCGCGTTCGTCTGTGCCGAATATTGTCGGAAACGAACCATGACGTATGCAGAGCGCTCGCGCCGGAGGTGTGAATGGCTCTAATTACCATATGAATAGCAGCTCCCGCCAGAGAAAGGCTTGAATTTCCTCACTCACTATTGGTTGAACCCACGTGGTTTAAACAAGAAAAATCACTCGTGATTGGTTGGCAGATCTGTTACTATTGGTCACACTCGCTCATTATAAATTCAAAAAATTATAATATTCATATAAATAATAATATATAAATTATTTTTTTATATTCATAATATGCTATTCTGTGGTATATTCATGTCGTTGTTAACCTATGGACTACACTATTACCATCAAGGACAAGAATTTATAAAGGAAAGGAAAATTTGCCAGGGACATGCTGTTTATTCAAAGAAAGAGCTTTATTAGCACAAACAATATACACCTATGGACAAAGCATTGATCATCTGCACACACAACAAATTGGAAGCTCAGTGTCTGTTTTCATCTTCGGAGCTGTAGTAGGTGACTAGCGGCGTTCTCTCTGAATTCGATCCACTTTGAAAACGTCTGTGGTGCGTTGCCCTGTATTTAGGAGTCGCCTCTAATCTCGACTGCAGCGCAGCACAGAGCTCTGTGAGCTCCTGGCTGGTGGTTGAACTTCATCGGACATCAGATCTATGGTAGCGAACTTTCAAATGCCCACGTTATCCTCACCTAGCACACCGTCTCGCTTCTAGCAGCTGTAAAAACAACCAATACAGACAATCAGTACTGTGATGCACTGTGTTTGGACACAAAACATCTATTAATGCACGTGAAAAATAGTCACATTGACTAAAAATCTTACCCTCTTTCTTCTCGCTCGACTCCGAGCTGAACTCTTCACAGCTTCGGCCTGCAATGCCAGATCTGGTTGTTTGTACCTGAAGCTCCTGCGTACTGTCTCGTAGTATGTCTTACAGGCAGCTGGAAAACAATTAAATGAGAGTGATATGAATAAAAACAACGCAAGTCACAGTAAAATGAAACAAGGAGAAAATAGTAAAAGTTACTTACAATGTCGTCATGATCAGCGTCATGAAAATCTGGACTTGCAGACATAGCTCTGAGTAAATGTGAGGTTACACCCTCGTTATGAGGCGAGGTTACTCTATGGAAACAAAATGTATGATTAAGATCGTAAACTATAACGTATCTATTTTCTTATACAAGAGAATGAAAGCATATTCTTTGAATCTTACCTTTAAAATGTTTGTAAGCTTTTATGAAAGTAAAAAAATAAAAGAATGTAAGATTTTTTTTTTTTTACCTTGCTCCAGTTCGTAGCGCCCACAATTTGTCTCAGAGTTGAGAAGATGGTATACTGCTTCCTGTAAATTACAGGATTATTTACAATTATTAAACAAATAATAGCCATCAATCCCATGACCTCTTGCTTTATGATGAAATCATGAAAAACAGAATATTCTTACATTTCACAAGGCCTGACAAAATACAGCTGCAGGTAACTAGCGGCATTCTGTCTGAATTCGGTCCATTTTGCAGACGTCTGTGGTGCGTTGCCCTGTACTTTGGAGTCGCCTCTAATCTCGACTGCAGCGTGGTACAGAGCTCGGTGAGCTCCTGGCTGCGACAGGACGGAGGTCGCACAATCCATCCAGACACCCCGCCGACGATGCCGTCTTCCTCATCAGACATCAGGTCTATGGTAGCACACTTCCGAAGGCCCACCTCATCCTCAGCTAGCACACTCTGTCTCGCTTTTAGCAGCTGTTAAAACCAATAAAGACAATCAATACTGCGCAATGCACTGCGTATGGACAACACACATCTATTAATGCACCTGAAAAATAGTCACATTGACCAAAAACGAATCTAATCTAATAAATCTTACCGTCTTTCTTCTCGCTCGACTCCGAACTGAATTCACCACAGCTTCCGCCTGCAATGCAAGATCTGGTTGTTTGTACCTGAAGCTCCTGCGCACTGTCGTGTAATATGTCTTAAAGGCAGCTGGAAAACAATTAATTGAGAGTGATATTAATAAGAACAACATAAGTCACAGTAAAATTAATAAGAACAACATAAGTCACAGTAAAATTAAACAAAGGAGAAAAAATGCAACTGGGTGAAATTGCAGAAATACACACCGGAAGCAAACTATGCTTTTTGAAATTGGGGTTTTATTCTGACTGCTGTTTAAAATAAGTGACAGCGGTCAATGGAAGCACAATTAAACAGATAAAAGTCTGATTAAGAAAAAAGTTTTCCTTGTTCGAAGAGATTTCACAAGAAAAAAATAGATTTCACTAGTTAAAAAAAAAAAAAAAGAAATTGTAGAAACAGTTTACAGTAAATTTGAAGATGACAATCAAATGTCACAAAAAGCTTAACCAGTGGATCAATGCCCAAATCCACAGAATACTTAACTCAATTCAAACTGAAATGCAGTGTAATACACTGCAACTGGTCAGATTTAAATTGATTTCTCCAAACCAAAATATGTTAGGCTACAATTAAATACGATAACACAAACTGGAATACGGCAGTGGCTGAGGTAACTTAGGCCTAAGCACTTAAACAAAGCCACAACCCACGTTTAATCATGCCATGCGGAACCAGAAATATGCATTTAACCATAAAGTTATACTGTATAATCACAGAATATAGATTCAACTCATTAACAGATTTATCAAATAAACATGCCATCAGTAATTTCCCCCATAAACCATGAAACGTACATACCCAATCCTTTACCGTCCGATCACCACGAGGTTCACTCGTCACACATGCGCTCCAAATAAATCTATAAACAAAAATTTACACATCAAATGTTCTTTTAACTTCGCTTCACAACTTATTTGTGCATATTAAAGATATTGGAGTAATATTTACCAAGAAAGAAGAACGTATAACACAGAATCCGATCGATGCACGCACCGTCATGGAGCTCTCCGGAACAGTGTAAAATGGCTGCCGTTCTCTGGTCGCGCGCACGCGTCCAGCTGAGCACAAGTGAATAGTATCGCGAGAAGAGAGGGATTTCTTAAAGGGGCCACAAACATTTTTAATGCAAAATAGAAACGAGGTACATTTTATGTAAACAACTCTAATCGTAGTTGTAACTCTATATGTACAGTAGGCATAATTCTTGTCATTGCGTATGTGTATGCAGCATGAGTCAAATACAATCTTCTGTTCGTGTTGTATTATGCACAGTGGTTGGGCTCTAAGAGATTGTGATGCTGTTTGCATGGAATGCACATTTTACCTTTGTGGCAAAGCCTGATTGAAATTAATTGTTGAAATAAATGGTTTTGTGTCTTTTTTACATAACATTGGCTATTGCTAATGACACATAGTAACTAATCTAGCTACTTTCATTAAATATATCAATTTAAGCTAAAATGTAAGAGGGTCATTCTATGAAAATGTCCATTTTTCTGTCCCTAGCCTTTACAGAAATATTACACTTAAAAAACACTTTAGGGTTACAATTTCTTTACATTTTAAAATAAAACAATATGTTATTTGAACAATTACACCCTCTTGAGCCATCAATGTGGCAATATTTGATTTTTATGAATTATATAGAATTTCAAGCACCACAGAAGTGCTCGTCCCCACAGTCATGTACAGAGGGAAAATGCTTTATTTTGAGGTCAATAACAGATTTTTACACCATTTAAAATACAATAATGTATACATAACTATCAAATATATTATGTAAATGATATATATAAAAAAAATGCTGAATACATATTATAAAATTTATAATGAAAGTAGTGGTCCCCTGGAGTTGTGTCACTGGTGTTACTGTTAAACAAAAATCTCTTATTTTGAAATAAAAATCACACTGCTATAGCTTATGTTTGTATGCAGGCCTACGGAATTTATATTCACAATACTTAATAACTAATATTATTTTATTGCATTTATATTAGTTGTTTGAAGAGTTACAAAAAAGCGGTCGGTCTTAACACAAGTTTCAGCCGGCAAGTCGGTCGGACTAAAAGGGGGAAAAAATAAATAATTGGGTCGGTAGGCTACTAAATTGACAGGGTCGGTCGGGTTACGGCAAACAAGAATATTTTTAAGGATGGCCTTAGACTATTGTAACTCACTTTATTTTGGGCTATCTCAGGCCTCTCTCTCTCGTCTACAGCTAGTTCAAAACGCAGCGGCTAGACTTCTCACCGGGACACGCAAATATAAGTCGATCACCCCTATTTTATTCAAACTCCACCTGTCACATTCAGGATTGATTTAAAATTTTTACTATTTGTGTATAAAGCTCTTAACAAACCGGCCCCCCAATATCTGACCAATCTCCTCTGCCCGTACACTCCATCTCGTACTTTGAGATCCAGTGATCACTGTCTTCTCATCGTGCCCAGATCCAGACTTAAAAAACGAGGCGACTGCACTTTTGCGACTGCAGGCCCAAAACTTTGGAACAGTCTACCCCTCTATATCAGACTAGCTCCCTCAATTTCCATCTTCAAAACATCCTTGAAAACTTTTAATACCCCTTGACACAACTATTGTTTTTTTTTTTAATTGTCCTGTTTCTGCCCTGCATTTTATCTATTGCCCTTTACAGCACTTTGGTCAGCCTTGGCTGTTTTTAATTTTGCGTTATAAATAAATATTGTATTTTTTTTAGAATTAAGTTAATACCTTTGAGTCACCTGGGATAAAACTCCCCCTGCTACCCTCATTTGCATTTGTAAAGCTCACAGCAGTCTCATTTACATGTTAAAGCATTAGAGGGAGGGGGGTCACGGGGCAAGCAAGTCCCACGTCAATTTCCGACAATTTCCGACAGTTTGCAGTGTTGCCTGTAAATTGCCGTTTGCAGTCGTAAACCTGAACTTCCACGACAATCTACAGCGCCGGTAACTGTCGAAAATCCCACTTTTCATGCAGTGGATCTCCAGGCATCTTTCACTCAGTCACTCACTCCAGGGTTGTGTTCTCTGAAGCAGCGCTCCGGATCACTCTCTGTTCAGTCTGACGCTGTGATTTACTGACAGAAAGCATTACCGTAATGAGCCAAAAAGTGCATGCTGTTTGCTGTCAGAAGCAGAATTATTTTGATAGTGCACACAGTTGAAGACTTACTGTGACATGAATACAGCATTGTTGAAAATCTTTAAACCTATACTGTTACTGAAGTGATAGCCATCACTATCTGTTAAACAGTAATGCTGTCAAAACACACACACACACACACACACACACACACACACACACACACACACACACACACACACACACACACACACACACAGGGTCTGAGTAACTTATTTTTTATTTCTTGTTTTTACAATTATTCAGGCATAACACATTCAAAATTAAATGAGTAATTAGGTTCCAGGCACCAAAGATGTATATAACCACCTATTATTTTTTATTATTCTCCGTTTCCATCTTCATCTTCAGGTCCTTCTTCATCTCCATTACCATCTCCATCTCCATCATTAGCATCATCATCTTTAAATGATAAGATCAACTGGTCAAAAGGCTTGTATGGAACATTTAGAATATAGACATTTATATATTTTCTTACACAACTATTTTTGACATGTTTCGTTTCTTTATTACCTTCTGTAAACTGCTGCAGCACATTGTCTAAGAAGTCCTCAGATCCTTTTGATTAAAAATAAATAATTGATTAATAATACTTCAAGCTCATTTGTTATTTTAAGCTTACAGTAGGTTGCATGTTTCTATCTATCAAGTTCTTTCCGTAATTTCATATAGCATGTTTTTTATTCTATAAAGTCGGCACAGGCAAACTTTACTATTGACAACAACTGTTAATCTGCATTAATGTTTAAGTAATTTCCACGCTTGGATGGCATTGCATACGCCTTTGTATATGACTTATTTGTGGGTATCATGAATAATGAACAAAGGTACATAAAGCTCCATTTATGAATTTCTTTGTGGAGGAGCAACCACATTTATTACCTTGTTTGATCAAGTCCTTCAAGTGTCTAATCTGCCGCCTCTTGCCCATCTCCCTCAGGGCGTGAAGTGTGATCTTCAGAGCTTCCTCTGGACCATGATGCTCTATCATCAAATGTGCCGTGTGATGTACATCAGCATGTCTCAGATGATGAGCTGGAACTCGCTGATGTTGTTCAATATGCCTCTTAAATGTGTTTTGGTGCCGAGGTCCAAGCTTATGAAGTACGGCGTGAATGATTGAATGTACCATTGTATTTCACTTGTTCACTTTCTGTTGAACAAGATAACACACTGATGAAATTCTGAAATGATGTCAATGTCCATCATCAATTATTACTCTGACCAGGTGTTCAAATGCTTTTATCATGAGAGCCTCGGTAGCATGTTTCAGACACATTTTATATATTTATATATTTTTATTTTCAGGGATAGAACATGATTCAGCTCTCAGTTTTGTTCATTTTACTAAAACCATTTTATTTCTTAATCAGTTTTATAAAAAATATCTCTGTGTTAATGTATATAATTACTTTGACATTAGTTTATGGAACATTGTGAGGAAACTTTGCGATACCGCTATTAGTACATTGCAACAACATTTAATGAACGTATTAAAAATTTAGAGCCTCTGATGTAAGTACACATACCACATTCAGCTACAGTATCCACAGACACTTAAAATCAGATGTAGGAGGTCGGAGACCTGACCAACTGATCCCTTGAGTTTATCCCAAAAATATGGATTGTCAATAGACTACAATAATAAATTGCAATCATGTTATCTCTATTATTTAAGCGATGAATAACTGGGCATGGATAGAATAATGACAATTGATTAAACAAATATTCCTGAATGAATGAAGAAATGGATTCCTATCATAATTTAGAAACAATCCTAACATATTCTAAAGCTGAAACAATAATTTCAGTCTATGAATTGTATTTGATTATTAAAGGGTTTCTTTATTCATCTAAACATTTTTAGGATTGGTTCAAAAGTTAGAAATCCACAAGCAAATTTTGTTAGCTTATATTCTTTTCGTTGAATTTACATTAGTGTTATCTGCTAAGTCTTTGAAAAGATGTAAATGTCAAGTTCTGGAACAAAAACCTTTTGTGATGTGTCCATATTGTCTAAAACTCTAAAATAATGCAAACTGATGGTTGACACAATCTCTAAGTATTTCATTCTCTAGTATTTAATAACTTACCTTGAATAATAATGTTGAACTTCAGTTGTGTCTTTCAGACCTGCTCTCTGCCTTTATAAAGGAAAGGGGCGTATAGCCGCGATGTTGCTCAAGGGACTTTCACAAATTTGTCATTTTTAGTGTCATTGAGGGTGGAGCTGATGGGTCTGCGGGGCTAAAGCCACAAATGTTTCTTGTAAATCCATGAATATGTTCAGATTATGTGATATGAATGTATGTACAGGTATGTTTAAGGGAAAGTAAGTGAATAACCTCAACTTTGGGTTCCAAAAACTGATGTAACTTGTTAGGGTGTGTAATCAGTGGTGTAGTCTAGTTTTTTAAGTGAGTATACTGTGATCCTGTGAAATGATATTCCTTTAAAATAATGTTTTAATAGATTTCATTATTATTATTATTATTATTATTTTAAAGTACATTTTACTGTGCAATTTCTTTCATAATTTCTTTGAGTTAGACCAAAACTTTTATTTTGGTGGGTTGTAGACATTTGAGTTTCTGTGTGTTTTAATAAACTATTATTATTATTATTATTATTATTAATAATAATAATTATTATTATTATTATTAAGAAACATTCTGGACCACAAATCACTCCACATTCTCTTCCTGTTCATTGATTTTACCATATTTACATTATTGTGCAGAGGTTTGGGCCAATACTTATAAATGTTCAATACAATCACTATTCATATTGCAGAAAAGAGCCAAAAGAATAATACATAATACTGGTTACAGAGAGCACACAAATTTACTTTTCTTAAAATCAAAAACATTAAAATTCATTGACCTGGTTCATTTTCAAACAGCACAAATCATGTACAAAGCAATACACAATAAACTTCCTGGAAATATTCAAAAATCGTTTTTTATCAGAGAGGGGGGTTATAACCTGTGTTTAATTTAAAACATGGGGAGTTTAGGGGAGTTTAATTTAAAACATCAGCGGGCACGTACAACAATAAAAGGTTTTTGTGTTTCTGTTTGAAGCAGTACAAACACATGGTTTTTACAAGGTATAGGGAGGAGGAAGGGATTTAGCAATTGGGTGTTTTTTTGTTTTTGTTTTTGTAAATAATTTATGTATTTGTTTTCTTAATTTATTTATTTTCTATTTTTTGTAGATAGGTATTATGTAAATATGTTTATTAAGGAAAACTGATTGTTTATTGAATAATGGAGAAGGGGTAGGTTTTAATAAGCTTATGCTTCATCCTACTTCTTTTCGGACATGTTGGTTTCATATTATTATCATTAATTGTTTGGTTTAGTTGTTTTTTATTTTCAGTTTACTTTCTTTTGTTACTTGTTTTATGTTTATGTTCGAAATAAAGCATTCATTCATTATTATTAGGCCTACTTGAAATATACTCTACTGTGCAATAGTAATATATTTATGTTATAATTTCTCAAGTTATACCCAACTTTTATTTTGACAGGTTGTTGTAAAGACATTACAGTTTCTAGGCTTGTTCGACTTGAACCGGCGCTGCACAGACCGATCGGTGAATGACATCAGAGAGCGAATAGAAAGTAGACGGCTCCTTATGCTTTTGAATTGCTCTCGCGGTACTTTGATGTCATAAACCGATCGGTCTGTGCAGCGCCGGTTCAAGTCGAACAAGCCTTCTGTCTGTATATGATACGAATGAATGACGATAGTTTTATCAAATGAAATGGTGAAATTCTCGTGAAGTGACTCTCATAGCAGCTCTGTGAAGTTCACATGTGTAGCTTAAATTATGTCTCAATATAGTGAAACGCTGAAAACCATGAGCGTCACGCGTGCTTCAGTTTGTGTGTGTAGTTGAACACACATTGAGCACTCATTCCCAGAGACACGTACAACAACTGCAGTCTCTTTGAACTTTAATATTCACAGACACTAGTCCATATCAAGATTTGATTCATTATACAGCCCTACTTTTGATTCATTGAAAAATAGCCAAATTCCGCGATTCGATCCGTGTCGCTTCGCAAATGCAGACGGGGTGAATTTATGAATGAAAGTGTGAAAGTTCTGACACAAAATGAGGTTGTTACATATCCATTTAACCTTTTTTAAATGGGTATATGGAAATCCTTGGTCTTTCCTAGTGTGTATCTGCGTATCACGTAGACTACACCACTGTGTGTAATTAGTCATAGCAACTTACTGTCTGAACAATAACCTGCTCTGGAGCAGCTCATATTCCAGGGTTACTTTACTTCAGATGTGTTCAGCGCATGTGTGCCCTATTGATGAAGCTCCAGTGGGTGTGACAGATTGCGCACAAAATTCTATATATATAGTTCTATCAATATATAAAGCACTGTTAAAACAAGAAATGGAAGAAATACAAAATGAAAAATCATTGTCCTTGGTCTGTAGCTCAATGCAAGGTCTCGCCTCATGTGGTACGGATGATCATGAGAAAGGTGAGGGATCAACCCAGAACTACACAGGAGGAGCTTGTTAATGATCTCAAGGCAGTTGTGACCGCAGTCACCAAGCAGACCATTGGTAACACACTACACCACAATGGATTGAAATCCTGTAGCACCCGCAGAAGGCACAAGTAGAAGACCATCTGAGGTTTGCCAATGAACATCTAATGATTCAGAGAAGGCTTGGGAGAAAGTGCTGTGGTCAGATGAGACCAAAATTGAGCTCTTTGGCATCAGCTCATCTCGTGTAGAAGCCCGTCAATAAACACACCGCCCAGGCAACAAAGGAGTAGTTCAAGAAGAAGCACATTAAGGTCTTGAGTAGCCTAGCTAGTCTCCAGGATTTTTCTAAATCCAAACGATTTAGACCCTGTTTACTCCTGTTTTTAGCGTCGTCTACTTGTGATCCGATCCACCAAAACATATCAGCTGTAAACAGGGCCTGAAAGAGCACACACTCCTCACTCCCTCATTGTCTGGTCTTCCATGTGGACGACGACTTAGGTAACCTTACTACTAATCGTTCTCCAGCAACATTCTGCCCCAAACCTCTCCTGCGATCTGCAGCGTCTCCCTCAAACCTTACCAGCTTCACTTACCTGTCTCCAGCTGCTGGAGTCCATCGACCTCCATCTTCTGAGGTGTGTGAGACTCAAATAACTGTCGATTGTTGTCATACATATAAAGTGTTATACAGCTTTTGAAACTGTTAAGTATCTATTTTTATTTGTGTACTCTCACAATAAAAACAAAATGTTGTGCCTTACATAAAATAAAGAAAACTTACATGATGTGTGTTCTGTAGTCTCTCTCAGTGAAGTCCATTCTGAAATACGTCAGAAAATGAACTGTAACTTAGCGAATACTTGTGAATGTCTAAAGAAAGCTTGAAGTGTCTACTTTTAAATGAAAATTAAATTAAATCAAAAACAAATATTCTCTGTTTATGTAATCCGTATGAGACATGTTACTATTATGGTAGCCCAATTCGTGCTGAATAGAGTGTAATGACACTTTTGCCATTAATACGTTTATGTGTTAGGGGTGCTGGGATGAAAAAGGGATCCAAGAGCAGATTAGCAGATTATTCACTCCAAAAAAAGTTATTGTCCAAAAAGCAAAGAAAAAACAGAACACAAATATAAATGGCAGCCGAGCCACCGAGCAAAGGGCCGGGCAGAGGCGAAATCCAAGGGACAGGCAGGAGAAAATCCAGAAGTCAGTTCAGCGAGGTAACAATCCCAAGGGAGAAACGATATGGAGAAACGGGCCCAGCAGGGGTCAAAACCAGACGTAGAACCACAGCCCCAGGGTAGAGCCAAGGCAATAGTCCAAAACAAGAGCAGAAAATTTAAACCAGGTGAGCGAGCCGAAACAGGACTGAGTACAGGGACTGGGCAAATCAGAGAAAAAGAAGATTAAATACACAGACAAGGCATGTAAACTAGGGACGACTAGAACAAGACTGTTGTTTAGTGAAACAGACAGTTAACAAGACACACTGCCAGAGAAGCAAAGAATGAGAGAATCATAAGTAGTGGAGAAAATCAATGCAAAATGGGAGACAGGAGTGTGTGTGTGTGTGTGTGTGTGTGTGTGTGTGTGTGTGTGTGTGTGTGTGTGTGTGTGTGTGTGTGTGTGTGTGTGTGTGTGTGTGTGTGTGTGTGTGTGTGTGTGTGTGTGTGTGTGTGTGTGTGTGTGTGTGTGTGAGGAGAGAACGAGCACTGATAAGAATGAGGTGCAGCTGTGATGGCAGAGTCAGAGAAACTGACAACCAAGTCACAAATCAAACACAACAGAAAGGCTGATGATCAAACCAAGTCCTGACATTATGAGCAACCGAAAACAGCACAAATGTCAGGGCATGTCAAAACATCTCAAGGGCCCCAAAAACACGTTGGACCCCTAGGGGTTAAACCTGTTATATTTGTTTTCTTTGAGACAGAAAGTTGAAGTGAACCTGTTTTGCTAGATTTTTCCATTCTCTCAACTGTATGTTTTTCCATTTCTCATGTCAGTTCAAAATGTAAAATATGATCTGCCTTTACTTTTTCCAGAGAAGCATTTATCATTGCATTTAGAATATTTTTCTCAGGTTTCCTTGTTTACAGCCACCTCCTCTTGAACTCCATTTAGTGTTCCTGCCACCCAAACCTTCTTCTCTTTTCTTGTGTCTAAATAGATGTTAAACCTCTGGGGTCTGAGGTGTTCTGACATTTGTGCTTATTTCTGTTACTAAACTCTGATTACACTGTGTTCAGCACAAACTCTGCTACAATAATATGTGAACAGCATGTATGTAAAAGTTAGTGAATTTTTAAAAAAATTTAAAAAATTGACAGAATTTTCCGGCTTTGAGTACCGAATCTCCTGATCAATTGTTCTGAATCCCATCAGGATTCTAGTCTTTCACAAAAACGTGATTTCTCAGCTTTATTTAACGAAACTTACCCCCATCAAGTGTTGATAAAAAAGAATGCATGAAGCTAGACTTAAACAGGTTATTTTGTTTAAATGCTGATGGTCTGTTCTTTCTTTTGATATATTGCATTTTTTTATATATATACTTTCATTTTTATTGGAGTTTTATGACAACAACAACAACAACAAAAAGGTAACATACATTGAACAAAATCAAAGGAAGCTAAGGAGGAGGCATCTAGTACAATTGATACAAAAATAAGTAAAACCGTGATCATCGAAATCACTGATCAATAAACCTTACATATACAATACTTCAACCATCTTTTGCACAAGTTTACCAGGAACCCAGTCAGTAGAATCTCACAAAATTAACACTCAGTGTACATTTGTATTGGAAAGAACAGTTATGCAGACTCTAGGTCCAGAAAATGGGTCCATTTTCTCAATTTTTCCTTAAATGATGATTCTCTTAACCTTATAGTGAAGGTTAATTATAAAAATGCTTTGAATTAAACTTCATTGCTGTTGATCTGGGATGTTCGATTTGAGCCAAAGTCTAGTAATAGCCTTTCGGGCCGCAGATAATAAAATCTTGGATAAATAAAGGTCCTCCTTCCGCACACTTTCTGTGATGTTTCTGAGAAACATAAACATCAGCATCAGCCAACTTCGTGGATTGAGCTCCAGAAAATGTTTGGTGATAAATTAACAGAATTTATGTTATTTGCTTATTTGTAAAGTAAAGGAGAGAGAAAAAGTGGTAACAAGAAAAAAATATGGAGAAAGTAAAAAGAGAGTTGGAGGAAATCAAGGCTACGCTGAAAGAAACACTAATGAACCTGACCAGCGAGATCAACGAGTTGAAGGAGGAAATTAAGGCGAAAAATAACACTCTGGAAGAAATGATCAAAGCAAAAGACAATAGAATCAATGAATTAGAAAGAAGAGTGGAGGATTTGGAACAATACACTCGCGTGGAGGATGTAATTATTACTGGACTGGCAACGAAACACAGGAGTTATGCACGAGCTGTGGCCCAGGAGGGAGGAACAGGTGGCAGAAAGGTGTCTGGAAGCGTCGGAGGCCAGCTGGACCCTCCGGAGGAACTGCAAACATTGGAACGGCAAGTGGTGGAGTTTTTTGAGAGTCGGGGAATGTCTATTCGTAGCGATAGCATAGCGGCTTGTCATGTAATTTCAAGAAAGGCTATCTCAAAGAAACTTTCCAAACCGGCCACGCCAGTAATTGTAATGAGATTTGCAAATCGCAAATATAAGATGGAGTCAATGAAACAGGGATATTTACTAAAAGGCACTGGAGTGTATATTAATGACCATCTAACAAAAAAGAACGCAGACATCGCTTGGCAAGCTCGCATGCTGAAAAAAGCCAAAAAGATACAAGCAACTTGGATAAGGAACTGTAAAATAATGATAAAGCTTAACGGAACACCGGAAGAATCCAAAGTAATGGAAATTAAAGATATTAAAGAACTGAACAAGTATAGAGAATGACTTTTATCTCGAGAGATCACATGGAATATGCTGGCGTGAATATGAACAGTGGTCGAGGGATGTTTATAGACTGGATCAAGGTTCAATCGGCTGGACATGGTTTCTATGCTCTTATGGATAAGGTGGGCTTTTTAGTAACCTGGATGGATAATGGATCAACGTGTGTAAAAGTATACTGCCACAAAATTAAGATAATGACTCCTGAGGACCTGGATGCTATGTTTATAGGCCTGTGCTGTGATGGGCTGAAGGTCCATATAAGGAATGTACGAAGAGTCGACAAAAAAGGTTTGATGAAGGCATGCAAAAAGAAAAATAAACTTTATAGAAATTTTATAAAATATAGAACAAATACTGCTGAAATGAAATATAAGGTGTATAAAAATAAACTAGTATTAATTATGAGACAGGCTAAGAAGGATTATTATAATAAACTGTTGGATGATAATAAACATAACATAAAAGGTACATGGAACATTCTGAATAAAGTAATGGGTAACAAAACAGCACACACAGCTGATCATTTTATTTATAATAATAAGACACTGCATGATTTGAATGAGGTGGCTAATGAATTTAATTCTTTTTTTGTAAATGTGGGGCCAAATCTGGCAGATAGTATCAAGATACATGACACGTCATTGCAAAGAGGGTGGAGAGGAGATAGTAGAGTACTGCAGTCAATGTTTTTAGGGGATGTCAGTGAATCAAAAATTATATCTATTGTTTCTAAGTCAAAGAGTAAGACTTCCATTGACTGTGATGGAATAGATATGGTTATATTAAAAAAGACAATTGACTGTGTTGTCAAACCCCTTTGTTATATTTGTAATCTTTCCTTTGGAAGGGGTATTTTTCCAGATAGAATGAAGAGGGCAAAAGTTATTCCACTATTTAAAGCAGGAAATAAGCAAAGCTTCAATAACTATAGACCGGTTTCATTACTTTCACAATTTTCAAAAGTACTGGAAAAACTTTTTGTTTATAAGTTGGACAGTTTTTTAGAAAAGCATCACCTGCTGAGTGAAAGCCAGTATGGCTTTAGGCAAAAAAGGTCCACAGCGACTGCCTTAATGAATATTGTTGAAGAAATAACAACAGCAACAGATGAAAAGAAATTCACAGTAGGAGTGTTTATTGATTTGAAAAAGGCATTTGATACTTTGAATCATGATATTTTACTTTCTAAATTAAGTTTGTATGGAATGAGAGGAATGGCCCTAAATTGGTTGAGAAGTTATCTGCATAACAGGAAACCATATGTACAGGAAACAATATGTACAGTTAACTGATGTCAAACTTGAACTTATGGAAATTAAATGTGGGGTACCACAGGGTTCTATTTTGGGACCTAAACTTTTTCTTTTATATATTAATGACATTTGTGATGTTTCCAAATTATTACAGTTTGTTTTATTGGCAGATGATACTAATTTCTTCAGCTCTGGAAATAATATACAGAAACTAGCAGAATCTATTGAATATGAAATGACAAAACTGAAGAAATGGTTTGATGTAAATAAGTTGTCATTGAATTTAAAAAAGACAAAATTTATGGTCTTTGGAAATAGGAAAATAAATTAATCTGTTGCCTTATCCATCGATGGAGTTGC
This sequence comes from Rutilus rutilus, assembly GCF_951802725.1. NCBI lineage: Eukaryota > Metazoa > Chordata > Actinopteri > Cypriniformes > Leuciscidae > Rutilus > Rutilus rutilus. The sequence goes on along the minus strand of NC_140212.1, from coordinate 48,808,781 downwards.
TATTGAGAGAGTGTTTGAGTTTCGTTTTCTTGGTGTAATTATGAATGATAAGCTATCATGGAAACCTCACATATCACACATTAAAAGCAAAATCTCCCAAAATATTTTTGTTTTAAACAAAGTGAAGGAGGTATTAAATAGGGAAACAATGAAAATACTTTATAGTTCACTCATCGTACCATATTTTATTTATTGCATAGAAGTCTGGGGGAACACATATCAGACAAATATAAAACCTTTATCTATTCTACTGAAGAGAGCTATAAGAATTATTCATAAAGTTAACTATCGAGAACATACAAGCAAATTATTTGCTAAATCCAGAATATTAAAGTTAGAAGATTTGGTTAAGTTTCAAACACTAATAATTTTGTTTAAAGGGACACTTCACCCATTTGCATTAAGCTTTGTATTGTTAGAAACCCAGTCATATATTATAATAAATGTGGATTTTTCATCCATTTTTCCCTGAGATGGGAGAAATAAGGATTTAAGTGTTTTACTTCCTGCTTATTATGACGTAAAAATCATCATTTTGCGTCATAATAAGCAGGAAGTCACATTTCATTGAAAAGTGTAGAGACTACAGACACTCGTTCCTCATCTTTCCCAGGGGGCGGGAACCGCTCACGCTACAGGCCTATTACAGATCAGTGGGTGGGACTTGACTTTCTGAAAACTAAAAGCAATATCCTCCATCTTGTTTGGAAGCTAAGCTAACAGGCGCTGTGGAGACAGATGTAAAGTTATGACAATAGCGGAGGAGAGCACTCAATATGATATAGAGGAAGAGGATTTCGGAAGTCTGATGCTTGAATCAGGTGTTTGTGGCTACCTTTACAAGCCGCATTATAGCGAAGAGCAGCCGAGGCAGAAGACCTGCCTGCCGCGGACGAGGAGCCCGGACTGGCTCGAGTTAGGGCGGACTGGTGGCGCCGGTGATCTCACTATGCAACTACGAACCGCTACGAACACAGAGATAGAGTCCGACTGTGGCAAAGAATTTCAACAATGACAACTTCTCCTGGATGAAATCTCTGAATCAGACGAGGACACGGACGTTTGTGTTGTGAATCAGACGAGGACACGGACGTTTGTGTTGTGAATCAGACGAGGACACGGACGTTTGTGTTGTGAACTATCCTAGTTTCGCACCGCATCTGACTGAACATCCAGGTAACGTTACAATGCAATAATTCACCACTTCGAAAGAAATACAAATGAAGAGTAATTCACTAATGAGTTCGCCAACTAACTAGACATTTTGTGTGAAATTAATTTCAAGCTCTGGTGGTAGCTAGCCTTGTAGACGGAAGAGTTATTTCTCTTAGGCAGATATGCGCTTTCTGGATTAGTGGGAGTGGCTTGCGCAGCTGTGCAATGTGGTGCATTGTGGGAGTTGGTGTCTTTCATACAAATGCGTCCTGAAGTTACTTTCTTTCTTTCCTCGGCCAAGAAGGCACCAAATTCAAAATTAATTTTTCATTTCGACTACATATATGACCCACTTTCAATAAAGATCAATGTTCCCATGGGTGAAGTGCTCCTTTAAAGCAAGACATAAAATCTTACCAGAGAAAATACAACTCCTTTATCAGTTAGAAAAAGAGTTCAGTAGGAGAAGGTATAATTTTAAACATCAATTTGCACGTACAACAATAAAACAAATGTGCCCCTCAGTTATGGGAGTAAAATTGTGGAACTCACTGCATGATAATCTTAAAAGTTGTAGTAATATTGGTCAGTTTAAGTATAAGTATAAACAGAGTATATTCAGTCAGTATTAATATGGTGTTGTTTTTGGTCTTGTTTGGTTTTGTTTTATTTTTTGTGTTTTTTTATTTATTTATTTTTTATATATATATTGGGTTCAGTAATATTGGTCAGTATAAGTATAGATATAAACAGAGTAAATTCAGTTAGTATTAATATGGTGAGGTCCATGTTGTTTTGTTTTGTTTTCCTTTATATGTATTGGATTACTTGTTGTTTTGTTGTCTGGTCATTGCCTGATTTATTATACTGCATGAATGCTGATATTTAAACCAACATTGTTTGTTGTCAGTGTAATTTTGGATGTAAGCTGCTTAAGAAAGGTTGTTTTGTTTGTTGGAATAGGGGACAGATATTATAAGATTTTATCTTCTTTCTGTTCCCTTTTGCACATGGGAATTTAACTATCTAAAGAAGAAAATGAAATGTTTTGTGTTTTATCATGGAGCAATAAAAATAAGAAATGAAAAATGAAATGATAACTTTACATTCCTTTGGGATATTGTATCCTAGGACCTGCTGTAATGTATTGTTAACGACAGACCAAAATGATTGAATTTTAGGACATGTCCAGAAGATGTGGGCGTGATTTGCGTCCCTACTACCACAGTCCCTCCAACAGTCCTGAGGTATCCTAAGTTGTTTACTCTTCAAATAAAGAGTGATGAAAAACCTCATAAAACACTTCCAATTAAATTCTCTCCACTGTTGGGAGTTGGTGGAGGTCTGGAGTAGACAACATGTTTGATACCATTCCTCTTCCGTGAGGACAACCTTTAATTCACATTCCCATTTTGCTTTTACATACCCAGGTGAAAAAAAAGTGCACTAAAATACATTTTATTTAAGTGCACTTAGTACACTTCCATAATACACTTCCATAATGTACTTAAAGTGCTCTATTTTCGACACACTTATTTTGCACTTAATATACTAAAAGCTTATCTTTAGTACTGCTTAATATAAACTTAAGATCATCTTAGTGTACTCAATTGTGCTTTTTTGAGACACACTGAAGATGAATTAAAGTGTATTTTTAATATACTATTTCATATTTTTAAAAAATGTATTTTGTTACCACTTTAAGTATAATTGAAATCATCTTTAAATACAATAATAAACTATTTAAATTATAATAATAATAATATTAAATTATATACAAATTATACTTAGAATGTATTCCTAGATTAAAAAAAAGTGCACTAAAATACATTTTATTACACTTCCATAATACACTTCCATAATGTACTTAAAGTGCTCTATTTTCGACACACTTATTTTGCACTTAATATACTAAAAGCTTACCTTTAGTACTGCTTAATATAAACTTAAGATCATCTTAGTGTACTCAATTGTGCTTTTTTGAGACACACTGAAGATAAACTAAAGTGTATTTTTAATATACTATTTCATATTTTCAACAAATGTATTTCGTTACCAGTTTTAGTATAATTGAAACCATCTTTAAATACAATAATAAACTATTTAAATAATAATAATAATAATAATATGTAATTATATACAAATTATACTTATAATGTATTCCTAGATTAAAAAAGTACACTAAAATACATTTTATTTAAGTGCACTTAATACACTTCCATAATGTATTTAAAGTGCTCTATTTTCACGCACTTATTTTGTACTTAATATACTAAAAATTGTTCTTTAGTACTTCTTAAGATAAACTTAAGATCATCTTAGTGTACTCAACTGTGCTATTTTGAGACACACTGAAGATGAACTTAAATATGCTTTTAACATACTATTTCAGCTTTAATTTTATCTTTAGATTAAATCTTTAATACATTTTTAAATACACTTATAAATTATTTAAAATATAAGAATATATCAACTGTGCTATTTTTTTACACACTTAAGATGAACTTAAACATGATTTTAAAATATTATTTACTCGTGTTGTGCTTGAAAGTTGTTTACGTAGTCTATCTGCGCAGCGCTTCTGGGTTCTACGTCACCACACAGGCTCACTATTGGCCAACGCAGGTCATGTGTGTGACGCCTGGTGACGTAGAACCCAGAAGCTCGCGCAGACACACTACGTAAACAACTTTCAAGCACAACACGAGTATGGATATTGGAATAAATTCGTTATTTTTGTTTGTTTTTGGCACAAAAAAACTATTCTCGTCGCTTGATAAATGGATGGTTGAGCCACTGGAGTCACTTAGACAATTTCAAACAATGTCTTAATACGATTTCTGATCGAGCAAGTTTAAGCCCCTTGGAAGTCAATGGAAGACTTATCCAGCGCTCAGATTCCATCATAAATATAATATTTTGTGATGCGATGGTTAATGGAAGTCTTAAGGGTTTAGAACAACACGCGGGTGACTAAATACAAAGAACTTTTCGATTTTTGGGTGAACTAACCCTTTAATAAAATGATTAAACTACAGATTACTGTACGTATCTTAAATGAACAAAACACAAATTTATATGCACTAAAAATACATTTAAAATATCAATGGTATTTAGTATACTTTCTTAATTACACTTAAGTACTACTTTAGTATTTTCACTAGGTGAAAAAGTGTACTTGAGTGCACTAAAAAAACACTTAATTACAAGAAAGTAATTTGTAGTACATTCTTATTTTTTGTGCTAAAAACAACTGTAAAAATAATACATTATAAATAAACTAATTAAAAGTATGTTTTAATTTAAATAGTAATTAAGTGTAATTAATAAAGTATACTAAAAGCCTTATTTTTTAAAAATGTATTTTTAGTGCATTAAAAAAATATATACTTTTGAAAAAATAGACAGAAGAGTTTTTTAGTGTATTTCTTACAAGTACATTTTAACACATTAAAAATAGTTCATTGCTAGTGTACTTTCATAGCTATGTAAAAGTACACTAACAATGAACTATTTGTAATGCGTTAAAAATGTACTTGTAAGAAATACACTAAAAAAACTCTTCTGTCTATTTTTTCAAAAGTATATATTTTTTTATGCACTAAAAATACATTTAAAATATAAATGGTATTTAGTATACTTTATTAATTACACTTAAGTACTACTTAAGTAAAAATATACTTTTAATTAGTGTATTAATAGTGTATTATTTTTACAGTTGTTTTTAGCACAAAAAATATGAATGTACTACAAATGTACTTTCTTGTACTTAAGTGTATTTTTAGTGCACTAAAGTACACTTTTTTTTCACCTGGGTAGAGTGTAGTGTTTTTCAAGTTCTCCATCAGACTCCGATAGAGTTTAGACACAATCTTATTAGTCTTTTGACGATAAGCTCCACACATTATTTCAGTAAGAGGGTTTACCACGTCAGAAGAAATCCCCTTAACCCTCTATGGTACGGTGTTGCCTCCAGGCAACATAGTCTATTTTAGCTTTTTTGTATAAAAACATAATAAAATGTAATTGTTCAATGCTCTCTAAGGGGAGGGGAACTCAAATACTAACCAAAGAAAATGCAAAAGAGTGGTCACATGACCCACAGGGGTACATTTAGTTCCCTCTTTCAACACATGTGCACATGTCACATGGCTCCATATTTTCTCCACTGAAAAGGGCATTTTTCACTAATTTCTGTCCAAATAATCAGCCACAAAAGTCACCTTCATTGGTAAGTAAAGAAGTATTTTCAAAAAACTTTACATTATATATCATCAAATTTATCATAGGAAATTACATAAAACTGCTTGTTGCCTCGAGGCAACATTGTACCATAATGGAATCACATAAGGCCATGCCAGGCATACTACGTATGAATACAATTATATTTTATTTGTAAGGAAAAGAGTTTGAATTATCTAAATGTATCTGTATTTTTGCAAACTGAAAACTTGGCATGGTTCGACGGGACATTTGGCCACTATAGTGGGTAATCGGACAAATAGTGGGTTCGTGGGAAAGGGGCGTGGCTTGGGAGTGGTCAGCGGGGGTAGATGGGGTATTTGGCCTCTATAGTGGGTAATCGGACAAATAGTGGGTTTGTGGGACAGGGGCGTGGCTTGGGACTGGTCAGGGGGGTCAACGGGACATGTGCCTACTATAGTGGGCAATTGGACAAATGGGTTTGTGGGACAGGGGCATGGCTTGGAGCCGGTCAGGGTGAACAGGACATTTGGCCACTATAGTGGGCAATTGGACAAATAGCGGGTCCATGGGACGGGGGCATGGCTTGGGACAAGTCAGGGAGGGTCAACGGGACATTTGGCCACTACAGTGGGCAATCGGACAAATAGTGGGTTAGTGGGATGGGGGCGTGGCTTGGGACAAGTCAGGGAGGGTCAACGGTACATTTGGCCACTACAGTGGGCAATCGGACAAATAGTGGGTTAGTGGGACGGGGGTGTGGCTTGAGACCGGCGGTGGGGTCAACAGGACATTTGTCTACTATAGTGGGCAATCGGACAAATAGAGGGTTAGTGGGACTTGTAGGGGTCTCGTATTTCGGGGGGTCCCCGACGGGCCCCTGGAGGACCCCACACAGGTCATTAGGTCGGCCGGGGAGGTCTTCCAAATGTTTGATCTTGCTGTTGTTGACGCCTGGCCTTCATATTAGGATAATGTTATAGTGATTGTAAATGTTTTACCTTGACACAACATGTTTTGATGTTTTTTAATGTTTTGATATGATAACTTGATGATATAATGGTTTGTAGTACTTGCGTTCCACGATGGTACAATGTTGCCTGAGGGCAACAGCTGGATAATAAATGTTACTTTTTATTAAATATGAAATGTGTAATTCAATAAAAACTTGATAAATCTGTTTGTTCAAGTGTTTAGTTAAATAAATTGATGTTTTCAATAAATATATTATTTTTTTTCTTCATGAAAATGTCAAATGTTTCAATTTGTCCATTGTGGTACAATGTTGCCTTGAGGCAACAAACTTATAATTAATAAATAAATAAAAAAATTATGATAATGTTTATTGATATTGCTATAGTGTCAAATTTTAAGCAGGAAAAACATAACAAATATTTTTTTTCTCACTGATATCATAATGCGTACCATAGAGGGTTAATTTCTTTGCAGTAGTAATCTCTCAGCTGTAAGTATCTGAATAGATCATGGTTATTTAGATAAAAACTATCCTTTAGCTCCTGAAAACTCTTCATCTTGTTGTTTTTGATAGCTATGCAGAAAGCTGTCAGGCCCTTACTCATCCAATCTTTAAAAGTACTGTCATAAATAGCCGGCTTAAATCTGTTATTCAGTGCAATCCATCTCAGTATTTTTTGATAATTTTTAAGTTTCAATTGCTTAATCAGAGAGAACCATATCCCAAGGGAAAATGTAACTATAGGATTCAGAACCTTCCTTAGAGTGTCATCTAGGCCTTCCTCTCCCAACAGGGTTTGAACATTATAATCTGGTGCATAAGTCTCAATATCTTTCCATCGTGCAATATAAGAGTTATCACACCAGAGGCACAAAGGTCATAGTTGTGCAGCTTGAAAGTACAGTTTTAAGTTTGGCAAAGCCATTCCACCTTTCTCTTTTGGCAGATGCAAAGTAGAGAGACGTATTCTGGGGCGTTTTCCTCCCCATATGAACCTTGACACCATTTTGTCCCATTGTGCAAATTGTTGAAGTGGTATTTCCACTGGAAGTGATTGGAACAGATACAGGACCCTTGGCAGAATATTCATTTTTATTACATTTATTCTGCTACTAAAATCTAGTGGGTAGGTCGACCACCTCTCCAAATCTTTTTTTATGTTATCATGTATTGGATTATAGTTTGCTATATATAGCAGCTCAGGGTTTTTTGTTATGTTTACACCTAAATATTTAAGTGTTTTTGTTTTCCAATTTACATTTAATTTATTTTTAATTTCTTCTCCTGGAGAGTAATTAAAGTGAATAATTTGAGTTTTTGTGATATTTAGTTTATAACCAGAGCAAACATGAAACTGTTCAATTACCTCCGAAAGTTTAGGGAGAGAAGTGTCCAAGTCCTGCAAGTATAGCATAATGTCGTCAGCAAATAGTCCTATTTTGTGCTCCATTTGTCCCATAATAATACCCTTTAATCCCTCCTCTTGTCTGATGGCCTGTGCCAGTGGTTCAATATATAGAGCAAAGAGGGTAGGGCTTAAACAATAGCCTTGCCTCGTTCCTCTGCTCAAATTGATTCTGGCGGTAGGTTGTTGGTAAATTGCCCTAATAATTTTTATTGAATCTTGATTAAATCCAAACCTTTCCAGCGTCTGGTACAGGAATTCCCACCTCACCCTATCGAAAGCCTTTTCAGCATCCAGGCTTATAAGAGCTGCACTTAATTTATCTCTGTTGATTTTTCCGAGTATGTGTAAAGTTCTTCTAATATTATCCTTTGTTTGTCTACATGGAATGAACCCGCTCTGGTCCTCATCAATCAATTCTGTAACAAATGATTCCAGTCTTTTAGCAATAATTGAAGTATATAATTTATAGTTCACGTTCAAAATGTAAATGGATCTGTAATTAACACAATCATCTCGATCTTTCCCCTCCTTGGGAATCAAAGACACAATGGCCTCTTCCCAAGATGGTGGTATACGCCCTTCCTTTATCGTCCAGTTAAAGGATCTTAATAAAACTGGGTTCAGTTTGTCACGTAATTTTCTGTACCACTCCGCAGGAAACCCATCACCACCCGGGGTTTTATTAGTCTTCATTTTTCCCAGCGCCTTATTTAATTCTTCTAGTGAAATCTCTTTGGTGATTGTTTTGTTCTGTATCTCCCCAATGCTAGGTAAGTCTAATGAATAAAGGAAATTCCTTATGTACCGCTTGTTCACAGTCTCATCTTGTGAATAAAGTTTTTGATAATATTCTCTAAAAATCTTTTCAATCTCCTCAGGCTTAGTTTCAATTTTCTGTGATATTGGGTTTTTAATTTTGTGAACTGCAGTATCCGTTTGTTGTTTCCGCAATCTACGAGCAAGTAACTTTACTGACTTGGGACCAAGTTCATAATAACTTTGCTTGACGTATCTTACCTTTTTCTCTACTTCTTGATTAAGTAATTCTTCTATTTGTGTTTTTACTTCAGTTATCTGTTTTTGTGTATTTAATTATCTTTTACGCTTAAATTTATTTTCTAACTCTTTCAAAGTAATCATCAATTTTTCATACTTCTCTTTTCTAACTCTCTTAAGTTGTGCAGTTATAGATATTAGCTTTCCCCGCAGCACAGCCTTCAATGCATCCCAGAGAATTAAAGGATCAACTTCCCCATTATCATTTTCTCTAAGAAATGTATCAATTTCTTGCTTAATATCATTCCAAATTTTCTCATTGTTGAGAATACCCACATTGAGCCGCCACACAGAGTTTTTGGGTGTGAAGTCTATTTGGATAGTTAAGAAAATTGCATTATGATCAGAGATATCGCGACTCCAATTTTACAGTCCAACACTCTGTAACATGTTTCCTTTTGCATTAGAAAATAATCAATTCGTGTGTGTACGGAGTGCGGGGCAGAGTAATGGGTATAGTCTCTTTGTGTAGGGTGTAATAGCCTCCATACATCTACAAGTCCAGTTTCTTTAAGGGTAGTGTTTAAAAAATTTCCAATTGCTTTTTTATTTCTGATTTGACTAGTTGTGTCCAGATTATAATTCAGTATTACATTGAGATCCCCACCACAAATACAAATTCCCTCAGATTCTAGAGAGATCACATCAAATAAGTCTTTAAAAAAGGATCTATCACTATTTGGAGGTGCATATATACAAACTAAAGTCAATTTGCTGTTTTCAGCTTTGCCCTTCACTACAACATAGTGCCCCTCTTTGTCTTTTATTTCTTTATATATGTCAAATTTCAAAGAGTTCGAGATGAGGATGGCTACACCTCTTTTGTGACTATGAACACAAGAGCTGTGGCAGATTTTCTTGTATCCAAATTTTTTTAGTTTCCCGTGCTCTTGTGGTGACAAATGGGTTTTGTCATTACCCTTGCTCTTTTGATTGCATTCCCAAGACCGTTTACATTCAGTGACATTATTTCAAGTTTTTGTATCATCAGATAATAATAAAATATTAAAGCTGCAAGCAGCATTTATCGGGGTTCAAGCAGTTAAGGCCTTTAAGCTGTTTTCTGGGCCCTGGAGGTGTTCTGAAGGCATGGAGCCCTCCCCTCTTGCCTCGCTTGCGTCGCCGTCTCCGGAGCGCTCTCCTTGGATCAGCCTCCTCACTCAAACTCGGTGCCTCCAGACCTACCCGGGAGTGGTGGCGGTGGTTTCGGGAGCGAGTAATGAGTTGTAGCTCCAGTGGTATAAAACCAATAAATTTAAAATGGTTGGCTGAATTTGCAATGTCCAGTAATGCCTGCCTGTTATATGTTAAAATTGCATCGTATTTATGCACTACAAAGAGAGCAAGAAATAAACAAAGATAAAACAAGTGAGCAAACACGTCTGCCACGGTGGGCGCCATGCTAGCAAATAGACTAGAAAACTATGTTGGCATTAGTGGAATTGCACTAGCATGGTTTAAATCATACTTATCTGACCGTTATCAGTTTGTAGCAGTAAATGAAGAGATGTCTTATTGATCACAAGTTCAGTATGGAGTACCACAAGGCTCAGTACTAGGACCGCTGCTGTTCACTCTGTACATGCTACCATTAGGAGTTATCATTAGGAAACATGGAATTAGCTTTCACTGTTATGCCGACGATACTCAGCTCTATATTTCTTCAAAACCTAACAAAACTTACCAATTCACAAAATTAACGGAATGCATCCCTTACAAAAAATAACTGCAGTACAATGAAGTACATCTGCAGTAAAACTGCGGTTCAAAGCAGTATAATTGCAGTACAATGAAGTACACCTGTAGATTTGCAGTATAACGAAGTGTAGATACAATATAACTGCAGTACATTGAAGTTCAACAGCAGTAAAACTGCAGTACAAAAAGTACAACTTCATTATAGTGAAGTATAACTGCAGTACAACTGTAGATCTGCAGTATAATGAAGTATTGAAACCAGATTGAAACAATAACACCTGGGGCGCTGTAAAGGGGGGGTAAACGATGACGATTCTCGGGGCCCATGATTAAGAGGGGGCCCAGAGAAGCCCCCAATAAAATTGTGGTGCTAAAAAAAAATATTTGATAGTAAAAATTATTAACTTTAAATTATTCTATTTGCTGTTTCCTGGTGTCAAATTTTTTTATTTGTTTAGGAAACACAAACGTCCGTGGGCCCCTCTCCCCCTCTCGATTATCATAAAATGGTTCAGTCTGCCCAAATTGTATCCAGGCAACACAAACAGCTTGACTTCACTTATAGCGCCGGCAGAATATCAGCTTGACAGAAGAGGAAGTGAAAATGCCTCAAAAATCTGGAAGTCAAAAACGGAAAGAGAAAAAAATAAGAGAAGTGAAAGCAGGGTAGCCGCGGGGTCTTAAAAGTCTTAAAAAGGTCTTAAATGTCATGTTCCTAAATTAAGGCCTTAAAAAGTCTTAAATTCCGTTGTCCAAGTCTTAATTTTTTAAATGAAGGTCTTAAATTTCATTAGACTAGCCTATTTATTCAAAGTCAACCTGGCTGCAAACGCAAGGTGAAATGGGGGAAAAAACAACAACAACGTGAAAATTCAACAGGGTTTAGCGTAATGTCAGAGAACATCTAATTTCTAGTATACACAAACAATAGTTTGGGTTTTCGCGCCGGCGGCAATGGATCAACATTCTAATCAATCAGCCGAGAGGAGAGACATCATGGGGAAGTGTCGTTCGGTTCGGTGTACGCATTTTCAAACCGAACGGTTCGTTGGACCATTTTTCCTGCCGACCAAAATTTCATTATTTCAAATGTAGGCGCGTTGCGCGTGGCAAGCGCGCTTATAATGTAAGAGACGCCGGCGCGACCACAACATTGTCCAACATCAAATGTGCAAACGAAATGTAAGCGGAACGAAACTGGGCTACTCGTTATTGTGTGGTTGAAGGACCGCTTATCAGTTTGGACCAGTGCAGCGCGAGCGATCTTGATCAAGCGACACTGTTACACAGCGGTAATAAGAGATCCAGTAAATAAATCATTTGAATTCGCCACAGAAGTAATAACAGGTCTTAATTTTCATTAAAGTGGTCTTAAAAAGGTCTTAAAAAAGTCTTAAATTTGGGGTGATCAAACCTGGGGAAACCCTGACAGTTGAAGTGAACCTGTTTTGCTAGATTTTGCCATTCTCTCAACTGTATGTTTTTACATTTCTCATGTCAGTTCAAAATGTAAAATATGATCTGCCTTTACTTTTTCCAGAGAAGCATTTATCATTGCATTTAGAATATTTTTCTCAGGTTTCCTTGTTTACAGCCTCCTCCTCTTGAACTCCATTTAGTGTTCCTGCCACCCAAACCTTCTTCTCTTTTCTTGTGTCTAAATAGATGTTAAACCTCTGGGGTCTGAGGTGTTCTGACATGCTCTGACATTTGTGCTTATTTCTGTTACTAAAGTCTGACTACACAGTGTTCAGCACAAACTCTGCTACAATAATATGTGAACAGCATGCATGTTAAAGTTTGGAGTTTGGAGTAAACAATGTTTATGCATGGTTAGTGAATTTTTTTTAACTCTTTCCCCGCCATTGACAGAATTTTCCGGCTTTCCGTATTTTCACTGATATACGGTAGGGGGCGCTTTTACACATCTTCTAAAAGAGTACCGAATCTCCTAATCAATTGTTCTGAATCCCATCGGGATTCTAGTCTTTCACAAAAACGTGATTTCTCAGCTTTATTTAATGAAACTTACCCACATTAACCCTCTGGGGACCAAAAACGCGCCCGCGCGTTTTGCTCGTTTTTTTTTTAGCAATGAAAAATAAACACAAAATGCTCTGTTAATTTTGATCTTTCATTTTCGTGTAATACATCAATCGATCCTGTTCAGTTTCTATTTTTTTTCTGTATACTCACAATAAAAATAAAGTGTTTTGCTTTTTGACAAATAAAGAAAAACTAACATGATGCTATTTCTGCCTTCTCTCTGTCAGTAAACTCCCATTTGAAACGCGTTCGAAAATGATCTATAACTCCGCGAAAATTCAGTCAAACAGGCAAACAGACCCACGGGCATAAAGCTTGAGATCGCAGCTTTTAAATGAAGTAATTTATATAAAAAACAAATATTATCAGCTTCTGTAATCTGTATAAAAAGAGAGCGACTCCAGTCGAGCTCATTACGAGATGATTCACAGTAATGAGGAGTGAGGTAGGCTAAGTTATCCTTTCTCAAGTGTTAATGTGGAATAACGTTATGGAATAACGTTAGTGTAGGCCTATGTAAACAAAAAGATGAATCGCGTTTCTATAATATGAATCGCGTTTCTGTGAGATGAATGAAGGGTACATATTTGTAAAGACTGTTTACCCTAAATATGAATCGCGTTTCTGTGAGATGAATGAAGGGTACATATTTGTAATGACTGTTTAGCCTAAATATGAATCGCGTTTCTGTGAGATGAATGAAGGGTACATATTTGTAAAGACTGTTTACCCTAAATATGAATCGCGTTTCTGTGAGATGAATGAAGGGTACATATTTGTAAAGACTGTTTAGCCTAAATATGAATCGCGCGTCTGTGTGTGAATAAACTGCTTTGCTATAGCCTACTGAGATGAGTAAAAATCGACTGAAATATGTTGAAATAAAATGTATTTGTATAAGCAACGTATTAAACTGCAAATTAACATTTATAGGCTATGCCCTAATATTTCATAAAAACAACGTTACAGTCAGGCGAAGTATGAAAGACAATATTTTGTTGACTAGATTTGGGTACAGTTTTTACTGTAGAATATACTGTCACATCAAATAAGCTTTTCTGCTCATATATATAAAATACTATTTTGTCAAAAATAAAGTCATAGACTAAGATGTTCCAATGTTGGCTATATTCAAACTAATGAATACATATGATAAAATGTAGGCCTATAATCTTTTTTTTTTTTTTTTTACAAAGAAAGAGTACTTTTTTGCAGAAATATTGCTGAAATTGTAATTATTGTTGTAATTGTAACCTTTTTAATAAAATAGCAAAACATATTTACAAGATAGATGTAAGCAAAATCTTAAATGGTCAATATAAGTCTTCTTCTAAATATATAGGCTATTTTGTCCTTGCATTGTGGCTCAGTCAGTGTCACACCTGAATGAATGGCTAATTATGCAGAGTCATTATGCAGAGTGGGTGGGACTGGGTAATCTAAGGTGTAAACTACTCCTCCCCCTCGCATATTGGCTTTCCAAGCAAAACCTGTTTTACACCATTTAAATCAATGTATTTTTTTTTTGTGAACGATAAAGCAAGACTATTTTCACATAATTTTGAAGCTAGAACTCGAAGAGAAAACATCCATTAGTCAAAAGTCTTGTGGGCACATATTTTGTATGAGTTTTGTGGTCTTATTTCAGCAACTTTCATTTTTATTTTTTTAAATAACCACGCATAAACATTATTCTCTTAAAAATACAAACATCTACATACATGTTGCTCGCATATTATGGTAGGCCTGTTTGTGCTATATAGAGTGAATTTACACCTTTGCCATTAACATGTTTATAAATAACTGAAAAAAGCACAAATGTCAGGGCATGTCAGAACATCTCAAGGGCCCCAAAAACAGCTTGGTCCCCAGAGGGTTAAGTGTTGATAAAAAAGAATGCATGAAGCTAGACTAAAACGGGTTATTTTGTTTAAATGCAGAGAGTCTGTTCATTCTTTTGATATATTGCATTTTCAGATATTCATACAACAAAATATTCTTGTATTCTTGTAATGATCAAAAACGCTGGCGAGGAAAGAGTTAAGGGATCAATGTTTTTAAAGTACACAACTGTCTTGTCCACCCTGGCCACCTGAAATGAGCCCTCAGCATCTAAATGATCCTGGCTAGATAGTGGACAGGAGGCTATATGACAAGTGAAATAAATCTAGTGCGCGCACACACACACACACACACACACACACACACACACACACACACACACACACACAGTGCACATGTATACTAAGAATGGGATGTCATTCTTTTTACAAATAAAGATTGATGAATTTGTGTATTGTGTTAATGGGTATTGGGGAGAGAGTGCTTGTGGAAACAGAGGATGTGCTGGGAAAATATGGCACATGTTGGGTGTGCGTGAGTAACTATGGCCAGTGTGGGATAAGGAACACTGAAAGATTTTTATTAAGGAACAATATTTTTTCAAAACTTTTTGGACTGAGCCTGTTTCTTTTTTTGCTAACAACCTCTCCACAAATAGAGGGAATGAACGTGTGGCGATGGCGCTGCGAACCACTCGAGTGATTCATTCAGAGAATGAAGCAGTTGCTGCTTCCGACGTCATATGTCACGTGATTTTTCCGTACCAAAGCAACCTTTGGAGCAGTGGTTCAAATGGAATTGTAGTTAATGGTTTGAAGCACGTTTCAAAGCTTCAGTGTCAGACTGCCATCACTAGTTGTCGGTGAGTTTTATGTTTCTTGTTTTGCCAAGACTTTGTTTTGTATTTAGTTTTTTGTTTTATGTTTTGGATATTTTGAATAAACTGCAGTTGGGTTCTACAAACATGCCTCCAGTTGATCCCAACGTTACATAGATTTATTAATAAAGTGGTTTATTATTAAGTGGTTTATAAAGAAAAACACCACAATAGTTTTTGTAACTGGTTTATTAATAAAGTGGTTTATAAAGAAAAACACCACAATAGTTATTGTAACTGGTTTATTAAGCTTCACCAGTGCGCAGACGCACTGAAGCATTTTTTTTTAAAATAGTTCAAAGTTACTATCAGATTTAATGTTATTTCTTTGACAAACTATACATCATTAAAAAGATATAAGACTCAAGTTTCAGAATTTGACCACTATTGTATTCTGAGAAACTTATTGTGACAGTTATTTCTTAATTTGTGTCAGGAGTTATGAAATGAAAAAATGCGTCGATACCTTTAATATGAATTATGAGCGTCAGTTGCTTTCATTCATAAAAAACTCCTGTGCTGTCGTCATGGCATCGCTTGACAAAACAACATCCCTCAGGGCTTTTAGCTCAAAAATGTGCAGATTTGGAGAAATATTGATAGATTCTCATAGATTTACATCATATTTCTATAGACAGGAATAATATTTATTGAATTTATACCCAAATGCGTCGATGTAATCATTATGAGCTCTGGATACTCTGATTTACTGTGTTTTCAATCCATACCAGCAGCCTGAGGGCGCTATATGCACAATAATAGTCCATATATGGAACATGAAGAAGAGCCATGATCATGTGACATTCCAGGAAGTCCCGAACACATTCACAGCTAACAGAGATCGATACAACATGCAGATAAAGACGTTTTGAAGACAATTAAACATGATTGAAATGATATTTGGTTTACCTGTGTTCTTCGAGCCATGTCAGGTATTTTCATAATAATAGATTATATTTGTAATGTAATGCTAAGCGGTATAGACATTATCATTGTGCAGAATGCTATAAAATAATATATTTTCTGTCTGATTTTTTTTATCTGAAGCAAAATTAGATCACAGAAGATTATTTAAAACACTCGACTTGCGTTATAAAGTAAGTTTGGAGCACAAACATGGTTTTAATCTCATAAATGGTCGTGTATTGATGGTGTGCTAAGCTAACATGCTAGCTCGACCTAGGTGCACCTGCCACTAGCAGTTATACTTTTATGATTTTTTTTCTAAATAGGAAGCTTACTGAAATGTTTCTTTATTCAAGAAGGGCATTTGATACAGTTTCAAATAACAAGTGAGAACTTTGAGAAAAGAAATTAGGGACTGAAACCCTATGAATAGCCTGTGAATTGCCAGTCGTTAGTATTTATAATGCAGACAAAAGAAATGCATATTTCGAGCCATAACCATGCTGGAGAGGTGTGAATGTGTACAGGGGGAGACTGACACTGAATGGGGCTCGTTTGCACCACAACACAATAGAGACAAAAGTCTGAATGGATGCTTAGACTCTAAAATGCAACTGATGTTTAGCCATCATCTAATCAAAATAAAGTCACATGACATGATCTTGAAAAACATTTAACTAAATACAGAGTTTTAGACTTAACATCTTAAGATTTTAAATATAACATGGTCAGACATGTGGCTTTAGCTGTAGTGCATTTCTAGATTGCTGCAGTGCCAACTTCAATTTTATTTTCATGAAGATGTTTCATAAAAATAAATTTCTAATAACTTTACAAACTTTTGAAGCTATTTATAACTATTTTTTTCATTATGACAATAAGTAATTCTACATTTACAATAAACTGCCAGGTGTCAGCTTTCAAATGAGATCATACTTGTGCTTTTAGTACCAAGGGTTCATGAACTGTATCTGTTTCAGTTTGGGTATGCCATTTCTGAGGATTTTTCAAAAGTGGCGTTACAGCTTAACAGTAAAGTGGTTTATAAAGAAAAACACCACAATATTTATTGTAACTGGTTTATTAATAAAGTGGTTTATAAAGAAAAACACCACAATATTTATTGTAACTGGTTTATTGATAAAGTGGTTTATAAAGAAAAACACCACAATATTTATTGTAACTGGTTTATTAATAAAGTGGTTTATAAAGAAAAACACCACAATTGTTATTGTAACTGGTTTATTAATAAAGTGGTTTATAAAGAAAAACAACGATAGTTATGGTAACTGGTTTATTAATAAAGTGGTTTATAAAGAAAAACACCACAATAGTTATGGTAACTGGTTTATTAATAAAGTGGTTTATAAAGAAAAACACCACACTAGTTATGGTAACTGGTTTATTAATAAAGTGATTTATAAAGAAAAACACCACAATAGTTATTGTAACTGGTTTATTAATAAAGTGGTTTATAAAGAAAAACACCACAATAGTTATTGTAACTGGTTTATTAATAAAGTGGTTTATAAAGAAAAACAACGATAGTTATGGTAACTGGTTTATTAATAAAGTGGTTTATAAAGAAAAACACCACAATAGTTATGGTAACTGGTTTATTGATAAAGTGGTTTATAAAGGAAAAACACCACAATAGTTATGGTAACTGGTTTATTAATAAAGTGGTTTATAAAGAAAAACACCACAATAGTTATGGTAACTGGTTTATTAATAAAGTGGTTTATAAAGGAAAAACACCACAATAGTTATGGTAACTGGTTTATTGATAAAGTGGTTTATAAAGGAAAAACACCACAATAGTTATGGTAACTGGTTTATTAATAAAGTGGTTTATAAAGAAAAACACCACAATAGTTATGGTAACTGGTTTATTAATAAAGTGGTTTATAAAGGAAAAACACCACAATAGTTATGGTAACTGGTTTATTGATAAAGTGGTTTATAAAGGAAAAACACCACAATAGTTATGGTAACTGGTTTATTAATAAAGTGGTTTATAAAGAAAAACACCACAATAGTTATGGTAACTGGTTTATTAATAAAGTGGTTTATAAAGGAAAAACACCACAATAGTTATGGTAACTGGTTTATTGATAAAGTGGTTTATAAAGGAAAAACACCACAATAGTTATGGTAACTGGTTTATTAATAAAGTGGTTTATAAAGAAAAACACCACAATAGTTATTGTAACTGGTTTATTAATAAAGTGATTTATAAAGAAAAACACCACAATAGTTATTGTAACTGGTTTATTAATAAAGTGATTTATAAAGAAAAACACCACAATAGTTATTGTAACTGGTTTATTAATAAAGTGGTTTATAAAGAAAAACAACGATAGTTATGGTAACTGGTTTATTAATAAAGTGGTTTATAAAGAAAAACACCACAATAGTTATGGTAACTGGTTTATTAATAAAGTGATTTATAAAGAAAAACACCACAATAGTTATTGTAACTGGTTTATTAATAAAGTGGTTTATAAAGAAAAACAACGATAGTTATGGTAACTGGTTTATTAATAAAGTGGTTTATAAAGAAAAACACCACAATAGTTATGGTAACTGGTTTATTGATAAAGTGGTTTATAAAGGAAAAACACCACAATAGTTATGGTAACTGGTTTATTAATAAAGTGGTTTATAAAGAAAAACACCACAATAGTTATGGTAACTGGTTTATTAATAAAGTGGTTTATAAAGGAAAACACCACAATAGTTATGGTAACTGGTTTATTAATAAAGTGATTTATAAAGAAAAACACCACAATAGTTATGGTAACTGGTTTATTAATAAAGTGATTTATAAAGAAAAACACCACAATAGTTATTGTAACTGGTTTATTAATAAAGTGGTTTATAAAGAAAAACAACGATAGTTATGGTAACTGGTTTATTAATAAAGTGGTTTATAAAGAAAAACACCACAATAGTTATGGTAACTGGTTTATTAATAAAGTGGTTTATAAAGGAAAAACACCACAATAGTTATGGTAACTGGTTTATTAATAAAGTGGTTTATAAAGGAAAAACACCACAATAGTTATGGTAACTGGTTTATTAATAAAGTGGTTTATAAAGAAAAACACCACAATAGTTATTGTAACTGGTTTATTAATAAAGTGGTTTATAAAGAAAAACAACGATAGTTATGGTAACTGGTTTATTAATAAAGTGGTTTATAAAGAAAAACACCACAATAGTTATGGTAACTGGTTTATTAATAAAGTGGTTTATAAAGAAAAACACCACAATAGTTATGGTAACTGGTTTATTAATAAAGTGGTTTATAAAGGAAAAACACCACAATAGTTATGGTAACTGGTTTATTAATAAAGTGGTTTATAAAGGAAAAACACCACAATAGTTATGGTAACTGGTTTATTGATAAAGTGGTTTATAAAGAAAAACACCACAATAGTTATGGTAACTGGTTTATTGATAAAGTGGTTTATAAAGGAAAAACACCACAATAGTTATGGTAACTGGTTTATTAATAAAGTGGTTTATAAAGAAAAACACCACAATAGTTATGGTAACTGGTTTATTAATAAAGTGGTTTATAAAGGAAAAACACCACAATAGTTATGGTAACTGGTTTATTGATAAAGTGGTTTATAAAGGAAAAACACCACAATAGTTATGGTAACTGGTTTATTAATAAAGTGGTTTATAAAGAAAAACACCACAATAGTTATGGTAACTGGTTTATTAATAAAGTGATTTATAAAGAAAAACAACGATAGTTATGGTAACTGGTTTATTAATAAAGTGGTTTATAAAGAAAAACACCACAATAGTTATTGTAACTGGTTTATTAATAAAGTGGTTTATAAAGAAAAACAACGATAGTTATGGTAACTGGTTTATTAATAAAGTGGTTTATAAAGAAAAACACCACAATAGTTATGGTAACTGGTTTATTAATAAAGTGATTTATAAAGAAAAACACCACAATAGTTATTGTAACTGGTTTATTAATAAAGTGGTTTATAAAGAAAAACAACGATAGTTATGGTAACTGGTTTATTAATAAAGTGGTTTATAAAGAAAAACACCACAATAGTTATGGTAACTGGTTTATTGATAAAGTGGTTTATAAAGGAAAAACACCACAATAGTTATGGTAACTGGTTTATTAATAAAGTGGTTTATAAAGAAAAACACCACAATAGTTATGGTAACTGGTTTATTAATAAAGTGGTTTATAAAGGAAAAACACCACAATAGTTATGGTAACTGGTTTATTGATAAAGTGGTTTATAAAGGAAAAACACCACAATAGTTATGGTAACTGGTTTATTAATAAAGTGGTTTATAAAGAAAAACACCACAATAGTTATGGTAACTGGTTTATTAATAAAGTGGTTTATAAAGGAAAAACACCACAATAGTTATGGTAACTGGTTTATTGATAAAGTGGTTTATAAAGGAAAAACACCACAATAGTTATGGTAACTGGTTTATTAATAAAGTGGTTTATAAAGAAAAACACCACAATAGTTATGGTAACTGGTTTATTAATAAAGTGGTTTATAAAGGAAAAACACCACAATAGTTATGGTAACTGGTTTATTAATAAAGTGGTTTATAAAGGAAAAACACCACAATAGTTATGGTAACTGGTTTATTAATAAAGTGGTTTATAAAGAAAAACACCACAATAGTTATTGTAACTGGTTTATTAATAAAGTGGTTTATAAAGAAAAACAACGATAGTTATGGTAACTGGTTTATTAATAAAGTGGTTTATAAAGAAAAACACCACAATAGTTATGGTAACTGGTTTATTGATAAAGTGGTTTATAAAGGAAAAACACCACAATAGTTATGGTAACTGGTTTATTAATAAAGTGGTTTATAAAGAAAAACACCACAATAGTTATGGTAACTGGTTTATTAATAAAGTGGTTTATAAAGAAAAACACCACAATAGTTATGGTAACTGGTTTATTAATAAAGTGGTTTATAAAGGAAAAACACCACAATAGTTATGGTAACTGGTTTATTGATAAAGTGGTTTATAAAGGAAAAACACCACAATAGTTATGGTAACTGGTTTATTAATAAAGTGGTTTATAAAGAAAAACACCACAATAGTTATGGTAACTGGTTTATTAATAAAGTGGTTTATAAAGGAAAAACACCACAATAGTTATGGTAACTGGTTTATTGATAAAGTGGTTTATAAAGAAAAACACCACAATAGTTATGGTAACTGGTTTATTGATAAAGTGGTTTATAAAGGAAAAACACCACAATAGTTATGGTAACTGGTTTATTAATAAAGTGATTTATAAAGAAAAACACCACAATAGTTATTGTAACTGGTTTATTAATAAAGTGGTTTATAAAGAAAAACAACGATAGTTATGGTAACTGGTTTATTAATAAAGTGGTTTATAAAGAAAAACACCACAATAGTTATGGTAACTGGTTTATTGATAAAGTGGTTTATAAAGGAAAAACACCACAATAGTTATGGTAACTGGTTTATTAATAAAGTGGTTTATAAAGAAAAACACCACAATAGTTATTGTAACTGGTTTATTGATAAAGTGGTTTATAAAGAAAAACAATGATAGTTATGGTAACTGGTTTATTAATAAAGTGATTTATAAAGAAAAACACCACAATAGTTATGGTAACTGGTTTATTAATAAAGTGATTTATAAAGAAAAACACCACAATAGTTATTGTAACTGGTTTATTAATAAAGTGGTTTATAAAGAAAAACAACGATAGTTATGGTAACTGGTTTATTAATAAAGTGGTTTATAAAGAAAAACAACGATAGTTATGGTAACTGGTTTATTAATAAAGTGGTTTATAAAGAAAAACACCACAATAGTTATGGTAACTGGTTTATTGATAAAGTGGTTTATAAAGGAAAAACACCACAATAGTTATGGTAACTGGTTTATTAATAAAGTGGTTTATAAAGAAAAACACCACAATAGTTATTGTAACTGGTTTATTGATAAAGTGGTTTATAAAGAAAAACAATGATAGTTATGGTAACTGGTTTATTAATAAAGTGATTTATAAAGAAAAACACCACAATAGTTATGGTAACTGGTTTATTAATAAAGTGGTTTATAAAGAAAAACACCACAATAGTTATGGTAACTGGTTTATTGATAAAGTGGTTTATAAAGGAAAAACACCACAATAGTTATGGTAACTGGTTTATTAATAAAGTGGTTTATAAAGAAAAACACCACAATAGTTATGGTAACTGGTTTATTAATAAAGTGGTTTATAAAGGAAAAACACCACAATAGTTATGGTAACTGGTTTATTGATAAAGTGGTTTATAAAGGAAAAACACCACAATAGTTATGGTAACTGGTTTATTAATAAAGTGGTTTATAAAGAAAAACACCACAATAGTTATGGTAACTGGTTTATTAATAAAGTGGTTTATAAAGGAAAAACACCACAATAGTTATGGTAACTGGTTTATTGATAAAGTGGTTTATAAAGGAAAAACACCACAATAGTTATGGTAACTGGTTTATTAATAAAGTGGTTTATAAAGAAAAACAACGATAGTTATGGTAACTGGTTTATTAAGAGCATACTGGTAAAGAAGAGAGAGTAACATGCATTGCTAAAGAAGAAAAGAACAAGCATTACCTTCGGATGTGTTGCGAACGAGGCACAGTTGGAAACAAAGAAGAAAAGGAGGAGGATGAAGAGGCGAAAGGCTTTATATCCAGAACTCACGACACCTCAGGATTGGCCCGGTTTTTTTGTTGCATTTACACTGTTCTGTCCACTAGGGGTCACCGAGAAGACAGTGTCGGAGTGTTTCAAAGCCTCAACTCAATACGGCACATTAATACAGCTATTATTTTCTATTCTTCTCCATATCCACATCCATCATCATCATCATCATCTTCTTCTTCTTCTTCTTCTTCTTCTTCTTCTTCTTCTTCTTCATCTTCATCTTCTTCTTCATCTTCATTTTCTTCTTCTTCAGAAGAAGAATGATGATTATCATCATCTTTAAATGATAAGAATAAATGTTCAGAAAACATGCTCTTATGCCCTTGGCTTGCATGGTGAATCTATTACCTTCTCTAATCTGATGCAGCACCTTGTCTAAGATGTCCTCAGCTTTTTTTGGTTAATAATAAATTAACAATTAATAAAAACTTCTTTATAAAACTTCTTTCAATTATTTTGTGTTGCATATTTTAGTTCTAAAAAAGTCAGCACAGGCAGACTGTACTATTGGCTACAACTTTTGTATTTCTACAACTGTTAACCTGCATTAATGTTTAGGTAATTTCCACGCTTGGATGGCATTGCATACGCCTTTGTATATGACTCATGAATAATGAACAAAGGTACATAAAGGTACATAAAGCTCCACTTATGAATTTCTTTGTGGAGGAGCAACCGCATTTATTACCTTCCCTGATCAAGTCCTTCAAGTGTCTAATCAGCCGCTTCTTGCCCATCTCCCTCAGGGCGTGAAGTGTGATCTTCAGAGCTTCCTCGGGACCATGATGCTCTATCATCAAATGTGCCGTGACATTTATATCAGCATGTCTCAGATGATCAGCTGGAATTCGCTGATGTTGTTCAATATGCCTCTTAAATGTTATTTGGTGCCGAGGTCCAAGCTTATGAAGTACGGCGTGAAGTATTGCATGTACCATCGTATTTCACTTGTTCACTTCTGTTGAACAAGATAGAAAGGATTTTAACTAGGTTTACTGTTATTATGGATCTACACACTGAAACGGTGTTTGAATTATGAAATGACTGAAAATGAGAGCCTCAGCATGTTTCAGACAAATCAAATATTTATATATTTGTATTTTTGGGGCTAGAACAGGGATTCAGCTCTCAGTATATCATTTAATTTCTAAACCAGTTTTTAGTTTCAAACCATTTGTTTTCAGAGGACCGTTTGACTCTTTAAAAAAGTCAGGGTTAACGATATTATCAGTGTGTGAGAGTGTGTGTTGCAAATTATCTATACACTGGATAAGCCACAAAAAGTGTGGGATGTTACTCATAATGACGTAGAAGTGTAGGCTATCATTACATCAGTTTTCCCCATCCTCCATTTATCTAAAAAATTAAACGATTAAACAAATATTCCCTGAAGAATGGATGAATGAATAAAGAGATGGATTTCTATCTATTGCTTCTTTGGAACCAATCCTAAAATATTCTAAAGCTGAAACATAAATTTCAGTCTATCAAAGGATTGCATTCGATTCTTACAGGGTTTCTTTATTCATTTAAAATTCTTGAGGATTGATTCAAAAATAGAAATCCATGAGCATTTCTTTAGCTTTTCTTTCTTTTCATTGAGTTTACAGTAGCGTTATGTTGCATGAATCTGCTCTAAAACTCTAAAATAATGCAAACTAATGGTTGACAATCTCTAAGTATTTCATTCTCTAGTATATTGGGGTGGTATGGCGCAGTGGATAAGACACATGCCTTTGGTGTGAGAGACCCGGGTTCGAATCCACTGTGAGACACCAATGTGTCCCTGAGCAAGACACTTAACCCCTAGTTGCTCCAGAGGCGTGCGACCTCTGACATATATAGCAATTGTAAGTCGCTTTGGATAAAAGCGTCAGCTAAATGTAAATGTAGTATTTAATAACTTACCTTGAATAATGTTGAACTTGAGTCGTGTCTTTCAGACCTGCTCTCTGCCTTTATAAAGGAAAGGGGCGTATAGCCGAGATGTTGCTCAAGGGACTTTCACAAATTTGTCATTTTTAATGTCATTGAGGGCGGAGCTGATGGGTCTGCGGGGCTAAAGCCACAAATGTTTGTTTTTTAAATCCATTCATATGTTCAGTCACCTTGTTTTTACAAAAACACTTGCTCTGCAGGCCTGGGGATATTCCACACAGCAGGTTATGTGACATAGGTATGTATGTACAGGTATGTTTAAGGGTAAGTAAGCGGATAACCTCAACTTTCGGTTCCAAAAACTGATGTAACTTCCAGGGTGTGTAAGTAGCCATACCAATCTACTCTCTGAACATAACCTGCTCCAGTGCAGGTTCTGTTTCAGGCTTAGTTTACTTCCGAGGTGTTTAGGGTTAGTTTACTTCAGAGGTGTTCAGGGTTAGTTTACTTCCGAGGTGTCTAGGGTTGGTTTACTTCAGATGTGTTCAGGGTTAGTTTACTTCAGATGTGTTCAGGGTTAGTTTACTTCAAAGGTGTTCAGGGTTAGTTTACTTCATATGTGTTCAGGGTTAGTTTACTTCAAAGGTGTTCAGGGTTAGTTTACTTCATATGTGTTCAGGGTTAGTTTACTTCAGTGGTGTTCAGGGTTAGTTTACTTCAGTGGTGTTCAGGGTTAGTTTACTTCAGAGGTGTTCAGGGTTAGTTTACTTCAGAGGTGTTCAGGGTTAGTTGTTCAGGGTTAGTTTACTTCAGAGGTGTTCAGGGTTAGTTTACTTCAGATGTGTTCAGGGTTAGTTTACTTCAGTGGTGTTCAGGGTTAGTTTACTTCAGTGGTGTTCAGGGTTAGTTTACTTCAGAGGTGTTCAGGGTTAGTTGTTCAGGGTTAGTTTACTTCAGAGGTGTTCAGGGTTAGTTTACTTCAGATGTGTTCAGGGTTAGTTTACTTCAGAGGTGTTCAGGGTTAGTTTACTTCAAAGGTGTTCAGGGTTAGTTTACTTCAGAGGTGTTCAGGGTTAGGTTACTTCAGTGGTGTTCAGGGTTAGTTTACTTCAGAGGTGTTCAGGGTTAGTTTACTTCAGAGGTGTTCAGGGTTAGTTTACTTCAGTGGTGTTCAGGGTTAGTTTACTTCAGAGGTGTTCAGGGTTAGTTGTTCAGGGTTAGTTTACTTCAGAGGTGTTCAGGGTTAGTTTACTTCAGATGTGTTCAGGGTTAGTTTACTTCAAAGGTGTTCAGGGTTAGTTTACTTCAGAGGTGTTCAGGGTTAGTTTACTTCAGAGGTGTTCAGGGTTAGTTTACTTCAGAGGTGTTCAGGGTT
Organism: Rutilus rutilus; assembly: GCF_951802725.1. Classification (NCBI taxonomy): domain Eukaryota; kingdom Metazoa; phylum Chordata; class Actinopteri; order Cypriniformes; family Leuciscidae; genus Rutilus; species Rutilus rutilus. The sequence continues at coordinate 48,782,608 of NC_140212.1, read as the reverse complement.
AGTTTACTTCAGTGGTGTTCAGGGTTAGTTTACTTCAGAGCAGAGCATGTGAGCGGAGTGGAGCGGGAGCGAGCGGGGAGCGCGAGCGGGCGGATCTTGGACAGAGCGCAGAGCGGCAATTTCAAAAGGACGGAGCGTCGCATTTCCCCGCTCCAATTTCGCTCCGCTCCGCTCACACCACGAGTCTGAAGCATGCTCAGTCAAGCCTGACCCTGAATCCATTTGTCTTGCACAGTCATCAACAGTAGACTATTTTCAGGCAAAACTCGGCTCAATAATGGAGTTCAAAAAGTAAAATGAGAATTCATACAGGTGTAGCCTATCAATATAAGTCGCTCCGGAGTAGCCTATAAGGCGCATCAGTCAAAAAATGCGCCATGAAGAAGAAAAAACATAGGCCTAGCCTCGCACTGGACTATAAGTCACATTTATTTAGAAATTTATACAAAAAAAAAAACGGGACAGTTCTCCGTTACGGACGTGAGCGCTCTGAAAGCGGCACTAAGACTGCTTTAAAACTTTCACTCAGACCTCAAACAGAAAGCACAAAGCCTGTCTTTAAAATTAATTTCGTTTTGTATTAATTGTATCTTAATTTTAATCAAGGTTTCATCAACCATTGTCTGGATTTAATAAGAAGTAAATATATTAGAAAATAGATAACCACGATACGAAGGCGCCGGCGTGAACCTGGAGTTTGTCTCATGAATGAACCGAAACTCAGCGTATAGCCTACTTGCCTCACACACCTGAGACATATATATAAAGCTTGAAATGTCTACTTTTAAACAGAACAATTCAAAACGAAAGAAAACAGACTGCTCTCCCGTATGAAATGTGCATTTCTCTCAGGCGCGTTCACTACTGCGAAGATCACGAGTCAGCATCTTTCCAGCCGACAGACATTAAAAAAATTAAAATGTCTTCTGCTATATTTTACATATTCATAATCATTTTGCCGGTTCGTTGTGACAGCTTTTAGGTGCCCTTACATGTTACGTGAACGCATCAGCACTGAAAACATAGAGATTTTTTTTTCTTTTGGGGGCATTTTGTTTGTTTTCAGACTTTCTCATTTGCCTGCGCGATGTTAGAGGACGCTGTTAATAAAGTTGCGAGTAGGCCTACACATTGGATTCACGTTTATTATTATAGGCTATTTAAAAAAATACCCCAGTTTTTATGCCAGTCGTATCATTTTAATCATTTTTGTTGTATTTATCCGCCACACACCTTGAAGGCCGGTCCGTGTCTGATATTGTCTGATTTTAAACCGGTCCGTGGCGCAAAAAAGGTTGGGGACCGCTACAAGTGATATACATGTAGATTTTTTTTCCTTTTTTGGAGCGAGCGGGGGGTGATTTGAGTGGAGCGCGAAGCAAACTGCGTTGAGCGCTGAGCGAAAATGAGCGGAGCGGCCTGATGTAGCTTTGAGCGGGGGAGCGGAGGGGTGAACAGTTCAGTGAGCGATGAGCGGAGATTCTCACCGCTCCACTCCGCTCACATGCTCTGCTTCAGAGGTGTCCAGGGTTAGTTTACTTCAGAGGTGTTCAGGGTTAGTTTACTTCGGAGGTGTTCAGGGTTAGTTTACTTCAAAGGTGTCCAGGGTTAGTTTACTTCAGTGGTGTTCAGGGTTAGTTTACTTCAGAGGTGTTCAGGGTTAGTTTACTTCAGAGGTGTTCAGGGTTAGTTTACTTCAGAGGTGTTCAGGGTTAGTTTACTTCAGAGGTGTTCAGGGTTAGTTTACTTCAGAGGTGTTCAGGGTTAGTTGTTCAGGGTTAGTTTACTTCAGAGGTGTTCAGGGTTAGTTTACTTCAAAGGTGTCCAGGGTTAGTTTACTTCAGTGGTGTTCAGGGTTAGTTTACTTCAGAGGTGTCCAGGGTTAGTTTACTTCAGTGGTGTTCAGGGTTAGTTTACTTCAGAGGTGTTCAGGGTTAGTTTACTTCAGAGGTGTCCAGGGTTAGTTTACTTCAGAGGTGTCCAGGGTTAGTTTACTTCAGTGGTGTTCAGGGTTAGTTTACTTCAGAGGTGTTCAGGGTTAGTTTACTTCAGTGGTGTTCAGGGTTAGTTTACTTCAGAGGTGTCCAGGGTTAGTTTACTTCAGTGGTGTTCAGGGTTAGTTTACTTCAGAGGTGTCCAGGGTTAGTTTACTTCAGTGGTGTTCAGGGTTAGTTTACTTCAGAGGTGTCCAGGGTTAGTTTACTTCAGTGGTGTTCAGGGTTAGTTTACTTCAGAGGTGTTCAGGGTTAGTTTACTTCAGAGGTGTTCAGGGTTAGTTTACTTCAGAGGTGTCCAGGGTTAGTTTACTTCAGTGGTGTTCAGGGTTAGTTTACTTCAGAGGTGTTCAGGGTTAGTTTACTTCAGAGGTGTTCAGGGTTAGTTTACTTCAGAGGTGTCCAGGGTTAGTTTACTTCAGAGGTGTTCAGGGTTAGTTTACTTCGGAGGTGTTCAGGGTTAGTTTACTTCAAAGGTGTTCAGGGTTAGTTTACTTCAGATGTGTTCAGGGTTAGTTTACTTCAGAGGTGTTCAGGGTTAGTGGAGACCACAGCCTGCCTGAAGAGTGGTAATACACATATGGACTGACCCGTGGGACAGTGCTACATATGGAAGGTCTCTGTGGTAGGTCCTAACTAGCCAGGGAGAAGCTGCTACAGCGCAGAGACAGGGCGGAACGGAACCGCCCAGGGAAAGACACGTGTTTACCAACAGGGAAAGCGTATCGCCAAGTTGCCACTGCTGGGAAAAGTTATCAACAATGTCGCTGAAGAGGCCAGCCTGGGAGATGGGGGCATTGTTACTGTTACTGTATGCAGTTCCTGCAACAACCCTGGCTCAGAACTACCCTCGTGCAGCTCCTTGAGAGCTTTTGACTGATGGACCTGCAGGATGGCCATGTCTAGTGGCTGATGGGTGATGGGGGGGATGTATGTGACATATGAATGTATGTACAGGTATGTTTAAGGGTATGTAAGTGGATAACCTCAACTTTGGGTTCCAAAAACTGATGTAACTTTTTAGGGTGTGTAATCAGTGGTGTAGTCTAGTTTTTTGTAGTGAGTATACTGTGATCCTATGAAATGATATTCCTTTAAAATAACGTTTTCATAGATTTCATTATTATTATTATTATTTATTTTTTTTAAGTACATTTTACTGTGCAATTTCTTTCATAATTTCTTTTTGTTAGATCAAATCTTTTATTTTGGTGGGTTGTAGACATTTGAGTTTCTGTGTTTTTTAATAAACTATTATTATCATTATTATTATTATTATTATTATTTTTATTAGGCCTACTTGAAGTATACTCTACTGTGCAATAGTAATATATTTATGTTATAATTTCACAAGTTATACCGAACTTTTATTTTGACAGGTTGTCGTAAAGACATTACAGTTCGCAAATGCAAATGCAGTTCGCAAATGCAGACGGGGTGAATTTATGAATGAAAGTGTGAAAGTTCTGACACAAAATGAGGTTGTTACATATCCATTTAACCTTTTTTAAATGGGTATATGGAAATCCTTGGTCTTTCCTAGTGTGTATCTGCGTATCACGTAGACTACACCACTGTGTGTAATTAGTCATAGCAACTTACTGTCTGAACAATAACCTGCTCTGGAGCAGCTCATATTCCAGGGTTACTTTACTTCAGATGTGTTCAGCGCATGTGTGCCCTATTGATGAAGCTCCAGTGGGTGTGACAGATTGCGCACAAAATTCTATATATATAGTTCTATCAATATTAAAAGCACTATTAATACAAGAAATGGAAGAAATACAAAATGAAAAATCATTGTCCTCGGTCTGTAGCTCAATGCAAGGTCTCACCTAGCTCATGTGGTACGGATGATCATGAGAAAGAACTACACAGGAGGAGCTTGTTAATGATCTCAAGGCAGTTGGGACCACAGTCACCAAGCAGACCACTGGTAACACACTACACCACAATGTATTGAAATCATGTAGCACCCGCAGAAGGCACATGTAGAAACCCATCTGAGGTTTGCCAATGAACATCTAATGATTCAGAGAAGGCTTGGGAGAAAGTGCTGTGGTCAGATGAGACCAAAATTGAGCTCTTTGGCATCAGCTCATCTCGTGTAGAAGCCCGTCAAAAAACACACCGCCCAGGCAACAAAGGAGTAGTTCAAGAAGAAGCACATTAAGGTCTTGAGTAGCCTAGCTAGTCTCCAGGATTTTTCAAAACGATTTAGACCCTGTTTACTCCTGTTTTTACTCCTGTTTGATCCGATCGACAAAAAAGCATATCTTAATACCAGCTGTAAACAGGGCCTGAAAGAGCACATTTTTGGATATACCATGTAAACACTGTTGTTCTAAATCTAAAGCTCTTTGGTCTTTCATAGGCTTATATCTACATTTCAATACAATGTTCTACAGTGAAAGTAATCTGTTGTAACAAGTACATTGTAAACACCAATGCAGTGTAGAAACAGAAAATATTTAGTAGGTCTAACATTATTGTTGTTTACAGTAGCATACAACAAAACCATAAACATATGTACTGTAATATTGTTTATATTATGCTAAAGCTCTGATTGCTAATTGTAATTGCAATGAAAGAGTTGGTGGAAGCAATGTCCAAGAAGTGTAGAAAGATCTTTCTGTACCACTTCATGGTTTTGTGCTGTGTTGTGTAGTACTTTAACAGCTGATCGGACAGGTCAACACCACCCATGTGTTTGTTGTAGGCAGTCACAGGTGCAGGACATGGAAATCTTGTGATGTATCTTGTGTTCTCACCCTCCTACTTATATGGTAAGTTATAGTTGGTTATTGGTAATTACCACAGGTAACAAGTATGTAAATGCAGAGAAACTACTAAGTATTTACCTGGTAAGCATATGGTAAATTATAGTATTTTAGTGTGTAATTACTTAAGGTGATTAGTATGCAATTACAGAGAAACTACCAGGGAAAAAAACACCACTGTTAAATATCAACTCAACAAAGTACTGTGTACTTGTTACCTGTTTAGGGTGGTAATAACTTCCTCAGAATGTAGGTAGACTATTTTTAGAAACACCTCCAGTATTACCCATCAGTTCAAGTTAGGTTTGTAGTTATCCTAGGGTTATGTTGGTAACAGTCCATGTTTATTTATTACTATCTTGAAATTAAGACGGTAGTTTCCAATAAATTACCTTGTCTTACATAGTTGTTGTTCATTGCTACACCCATTTATAGAGGGTTTATCAAATAATTTACCTTACACTTACCTGGTAACTACCCCGCAGGAACAGTTTTCCCTAATGTCATGGCACATCTTAAATACTGGGTATGTTCTTGCAGATGTTTTTACAATTTACTCAGTAAGTAAAGTGAAACTGTACTGTAAAATGAAGCCTTGTTTATTTCCATGGTATTACCGGAATTGTACCATATCATTCCCTTTTCCATAGTCACATTTTTATTTTTATTTTACCTCATATGTCCTGCAACGTTACCAAGGAAAACATGACAATGTACTCAGTAAGTAAAGTGAAACTGTACTGTAAAAGGAAGCCTTGTTTATTTCCATAAACCAGACTGGAGCTAAGCCGTTTAGGGCTTTATAAGTCAGTAGCAATACCTTGTAATTAATATGGGACTTTATAGGTATCCAATGTAGTGATGTTAAAATCGGTGTTATATGATCATATTTTCTTGATCTAGTAAGCACTCTAGCGGCGGCATTTTGGACTAACTGTAGCTTGTTTATTGAGGATGCAGGACAACCGGCTAATAAAGCATTACAGTAATCTAGTCTCGAGGTCATGAATGCATGAACTAACTTTTCTGCATCAGAAACTGATAGCATATTACGTAGCTTAGCAATGTTTCTAAGGTGGAAAAAGGCTGTTCTTGTAACATATGAAATATGATTTTCGAAAGACAGGTTGCAGTCTAGTATAACACCCAGGTCTTTTACTGTAGAGGATAAAGTAACAGGACATCCTACTATGTTAAAGTTGTATTGTGAGAGGTTTTGTGGGCATTTTTTTTGAACCGATAAGTAGTACCGCTGTCTTGTCTGGATTTAATAAAAGAAAATTATGCGTCATCCAATCTTTTATAGATCCAATCTTTTTATATGCAATTACGTTGAAAAGGTCACGCTTGAAAAATTTCTGTCCTGAAGAAAATGTTCTTTTAGGCTTTTTAAAGCACCCAGGATACGCACACGAAATGGGCATTTTAAACGATAAACTGACACAAAGACATTTGAAAATGTGTATATGGTCCTCCTTCCGCACATTTGTAAACACATCAAGCGTGACCTTTTCAACGTAATTGCGTATTACGTGACGTCACGAATGCGCATCACAGAACAGAGCAAGGCGAGCATTGGTGCTTATAAAACTTAAACTTTTTTATTTATTTTTGAAATGATCAATCGTTTCGCTAGATAAGACCCTTATTCATCGTCTGGTATTCATCAAAAACCTTAATTTCTTTTCGACTGAAGAAAGAAAGACATGGACATCTTGGATGACATGGGGGTGAGTAAATTATCAGCAAAAGTTTTTTTTAAAAGTGAACTAATCCTTTAACATCAATTAAGGAAATAAACCAAAAACTGTGTGAATAGTAATATTCAAAATAAATTGTGTCTGTGTGACTGTGTCGAGTGACTGGCCTCTCTCGGAAATAAGTAATTGCGGCTTCAGTAACAAAAAAAGATTATTACCCATAGATTATTAGTTTACCTTATTCTATTCTATTTCTTTTTTATTATTATTATTATTATTTTGTATTTTGTGAGAGTTATTTGAACTCTCAAGGGGGGAATTGTGGGCCCCCTTATAAGACACTGTATTAACAATTAACCATTTGTGTTTTTTCTCTTCTAATCAAGTTCTCTCCTCTTCTATACCAGTCAGCTGTAAGTCAGCTGTCTAAATATTGTAATAGTCAGGGGTAACTGCCTGTTTAAGGACTGTCAGTACCTTTAAGGACTGCCCACTGAATGTGTACTGTCTTTAGGTCAACACTTTTAAGGACTGCCCACTGAATACCTATAAGAGACCATGTAAAGTTCCCTTAGTCAGACTTGATGACTGCAGCTACGGACAGCTTGTGTTCTCAATAAAGAATCCTGCTGAAGAAACAACCAAGTTTCCTGGTCTTCGACCACAATGGAAACAAGCCTTTGGGCTTTTTTGTGTTTTTATCCTTTTGAACACTTTGTGTTGATTGTTGTTGTTCAATAAAGTTTTCAATCAATCAATCAGTCTTCTGCAATGCCCTCCAAATCTCGTGAAGCCTGACAGTGCACTTGGAGAACCAAATAAGAGACACAGAGACCAGATTGCTGCTCAGTTGTTTCTCAGTTTAAGACAGTTGGACAGAGGATACATGCGTCAATACATGCGTTAGCCTGTTTTCTGCTTGTGTCAAAGTTGCAGACAGGATAACCACAGACAGGAAGTGTAGACAGTGCACAGAATGCAAATTCAAACAGGGTGACAGAGAGACAACACATATTTTACACTGGCACAAATATCACATCACGGTAAGTCTTCAGGAATTAATCTTCAGGATTATAATGATATCGAGCTCTAGGGATTCTGCTTTCAGTTTAGATTAATTTACAGACTCTTTACAATCTGAAATATACAGAGGTGGAAAGTAAACATGTAAATGTTCAACACTTCTGCTTTTCTGTAGGCCAGGCGTTGATTCACAGACGATCAGCTTTAGTGAGAAGGTCGATCATGACAAACAGATCTATTTTTGATGGCTACAGAAAATCTATACTCTCCAATTAAAGTGTCTGGATTGTGATATTTAAAGGAAGAAGCCAGAGTAAATAATATGATAAATTATTTTATGTTTTTATTTCACCTATGTGAAAATGCTCAATAATAATAATACTAATAAACTAGATAAAAAAGTTTGTGGAGACAAACTTTAAGTTGGCTTGAGAAAGTTTGGACCAGAAAGTTTGAAGAAGTTCAAATTAGTTTAAAGTTTAAATAAGTTTGAAGTTTCAAAGTAGTTTTAAAGTACTTACTAAAAGTTTAAACTTACTAAATGTTTAAAGTAGTATAGTTTGAAGTAGTTGAAAGTTTGATAGATAGATAGAGCAACATCGGTTGCTAGGGTGTTTTTAGTGGGTTGCTAAGGTGTTCTGGGTGGTTGCTAGGGTATTCTGTGTGGTTGCTATACTATGCAGTTGCTAGGGTGTTCTGGGTGGTTGCTATGGTATTACTAGGTGGTTGCTATGGTGTTCTGGGCGGTTGCTAAGGTATTTTGGGTGGTTGCTAGGGTGTTGCTATTGCTTGGGTGTCCCTATTTTCCTGAACTGCTTTACATGCCCTTCTCTCAAAGCATTCTTGATTTTGGATCCTCCTCCTTCCTAATGTTATATTCAGCCCACGCATCACACAGTGTTTGTGCCGCACTGGCATTGAGTGTTTGGAAAGATGATGTTGCTTTGCGCCGATTCTGATACCCGTCGTGTATAAACGCACAGGTCAGCCTAACTGAGCCCTTCCCATTAAAACAATTGTTTATTCAGAGGCTACACCTTTTCTTTAGGTCTTGAATGATTATTATTTTTTTTTTTTTTTATTAAAGTAACAGTAAAAAAAAAGAAAAGAAAAAAAAAGGAAATGCTAAGGCGGGGCTGTGCTAAGCTAATTTCTGACGAGGCTATAAATATAATAATTTATAAATATATATATAAATCAAGATCTCCGAGACGACTTCATGACCAAATCTTTTGAGCCAGTTTTTTATTTCACTCGTCTTCCTTTATGTGGAACGCCAGAGGAAGAACTTTAGGCCCTATTTTAATGATCTGAAACGCAAGTATCAAACACAAAACGCAAGTAACTTTGTGGGCGGGTCTCGGGCGCTGTTGCTATTATACCGGCGGGATAAATGACTCTTGCGCCCGACGCAAATCTAAAATGGGTTGGTCTGAAAAAGTAGCTTCATTACTCATAGGTGTGGTTTGGGCGTAACGTGAAATAAACCAATCAGAGAATCCCGTCTGTGGAGGGAAAAGTCCGCTGTGCGTCGGTGCAAAATAGGAATAATACATGCGTCAGTGTACAATGATTGGTGCAAGATAGGGCCCTTTATCTTTCATTTCCGCTGCTCTTGGTAGGTTGTGTTGGTCATCATGGAAATGTGTCTGTGATTCTTCATTTGCACATTATCATTAGATCGACAGCAGAACTTTACACTTCAGTCTGCGCTTTTTATGGTCTTACGCTAATTTGACCTGTTTATAAATCTTGCCCTATATTATTACTATATTACTGTACTAGCTATTATTAAATGACAGCTCAGCTACTGTTTTTATTAGTGTTGATAAATGTCAAATTATTTCCCCACAGATGCAAAGGGAAATCTTGCACTTAAGCTGTTACTAGGGGGTCTTTACCAGGTATTTTTTAAAAGACCAATAGCATGTGATTCATTGATCACATTCTGCTCTGTCTGGAGTTGTGTCTTCCCTTTCCTTCAGGGTTGTCTTTAAAACTCTCTTCCCACACACACCAATTAATAATTTTGAATATCAGAACTTGATGTGTCAGCCTCATTCCTGTCTTCTTATTCCTAATTTTATCCAAGTGGTGTTTAAGGAGTGCATCATAATGTGACAAAAGTTCAATTGTGCCGAGGAAATTGCCATTATGCACATGTAACACTTGTGTGATGCTTTAATAGGTAAAAATGTTGCCTGGAAACCCCACCTAATCACTGGCCCTCAGAAGATTTAGGTAAGATTTAGGTATCACAGGAGGCAGGAAAACACACGGACTAGAATTTTAGGGAAATTTAGTTTATATGTGCGTTGAGAGAAAAAAAAAGTGAAATTATAATGTACTAACACAAAAACAAAAAATGAATATCAGATTCAAGCTACAAATGATTTTACCCTTTGAAAATCCTCAGTCATAAGAGTAGTAACAGTGGTGGAGTTGGTATCCTGTTTTCTAGGGATTTTGTACCCATTTCTTGTGTTACTGAAGAAATCATTGAAGGTCGCTTGTTAAAAATACAATCTGTATTTGAAAGTGAAAAAATGACTTTCATCAGTGTTTATGCTCCAACTGTAGACACAGAAAGGGTGGTCTTTTTAAACTCTCTAAATACTGTAATAAGTAACTGTAGTGTTGATGGTTACATGTTCCTAGGTGGTGATTTTATCTGCACTGAAAATCCAACTCTAGACAGAAACCACTAAGAACCACATGGAGCCAGTAAGAATTGTCTTGTTAAATCAATAGAGATGAATGATTTATGTGATATTTGGAGGCTTTTTCATACTACTCAGCGTTAATGTACTTGGACTTATGTTAAAGATAATTCTTTGTCTTTGTCAATCAAACGAACCCGGGTCAAATCCCGGGTCACTTTTTCTGTGTATTTTCCAGAATCTCTGTGCTTATTTTTGGGTCAATTCATGTACCCCAGGGGGTAGCACCTGGTTTTGGGGGAGAGGGGAGACATCTTTTGGTGATTTGTCTCGTGAGAAGAGGAAGGGAGGAGGGAGAGGGGGGTGCAGAGATAAGGAAGGAGAAAAGATTGGACAGGACAAAGTCCTGTGCTCTGTCTTTGCTATCTTCTGTCCAGTGTGTGTTTTATGGCTTTATTGCAAAAGAAAAAATGACTTTACCCGTAGCGTAAGCAACTTACGCAATACTCGTTCCCTCTTCTAGAGAGAACCGAGGTTACGTTAGTAACCGAGTACGTTTTACGTGTTTATGGTTAATGCTGTGTTGTTTTACGTGTTCAAAATAATCATACTAAAAGTTATTTGGAACGAACCCACAGTATTTGCAAGTAATGGCTAAATATTTTCAATAATCCATATGCCACATTATGTTCTAACCGGTAACGTTATTGATAAAAAAAAGTGACAATGTACAAGAATGTGGTGTAATTCATATCTATTAAAATCATCTGTACTATACATGACTATTACGTTTTCTTGTACAAAAAAACATAGATTTGCTTACCTGTTTATTAATACACACGCGAGAGCAGAGTCTCTGTCAAGCCCAAGTTCGTCGCGAAGCTCTCTCCATCTCGAAAACACCACGCCAATATTTATCCTTGTTTTATTCCTCCGCTTGTCACAAACTCTGCATGTCTCCTCATATCGATGCTTACGTTCTGTTGGAGTTTCAATACTCGCCAAAGAGTAATCGTGATCCATGATGTACACAACAGCTCTAACCACCACTTCCGCATTTGTCCACGTGATATTGCGGAAACCAAGGTTAGTGCGGATATTGCGTCATTGACAGGCGACATTTGTGATGCAATCTGGGAAAACCCGTCGGATGTCGCGCTGGGCCGTTTTCAGTAAATTCCAAAATAGTTTGAATGTCAGTTTTTTTGTCAATTTTTTTTTTCCATTAAATTATTATTCTATAACATCTTTTCTCTTATCTCTGAAAATATCTTGGCAAAATTCCCTTGTTTAGTGCAGAAAAACAGCGATTTATAGTGTCAAGCTGAAAATACTCTCTTTCTCTAATGCATTCTATGCGACCATTAACGCCCGGCAGAGGTGAAAAAAACAAAACAATCGCCGTATATCCCATACACCTGTCCGTCTCGTAACACTACAAAGATAGTTTACCTTTAAAATAAACCACATACATGTACAGTGAATGTGTATAGTGGCGCATTTCGCGCCAATCCAAAACTATAATGTCACGCAGTTTCATAACAATCGCGAGATGGACGCGTCTCAACGGTGACAGTTATTTAAACCTGTTTTTCTCAAAATTCCGTTCCAGAAAATCATAGAGATCGGCCGACTTCAGATAAACATAACTTCTGCTACCAATAAGCTATGATAAAAATAAAAACAGATTTGGAAAGGGCTTGATACCAGCATCCATATGATATCAAAACCTGTAATAGGTAAAATTTCACCATGTGGTGGGTTTTCCCAGATCGCATCACATTTTATTCTGGACGGACCATGATTAAAAATTGGAATTTCTCTGAAATTAAAAATCTTTGTGGACTTTTGGGATATTGGACATTGTACGGGGATGGGAGAAACCCTCCCAAATTAGCTTCGGTTAAACAGGCGTATAATAATTGTTCATTGTTATTTCCTGCAGCCATGGGATCACAGACCATTGAAGTGGCAGCTCTAGGAAGACCTCTGTATCCTGGTATGCTTTATGACTGCCGCAAGGATACCTTCATTCCAGGTGTGTACAGTACCTACTAAAATGCTTTTTACTCTCTTTTTCACCCAAATGTGAATCAACAATGTGGTAATTTAGAGATTTAAGAGAAAGGACACAACTATTAAATTAGTAGTCTTATAGATACAAAATCGGCATGTTGACATTGCGTCCTCACACGTTAATATTCAACAATATTATTGATCTGCCTGCATTGACATTATTATATGAGAACTGAACTGTGCTGGACGATGACGTCACATTTTGTTTTCCAGAGCGGCTATATATATATATATATATATTAATTAAATGAATACCTTTTTTTTAAACAAAAATGAACCATCTCTGAACTTAAGCTGGACGATGGTGCTATTTTCTTCTAGAAACAAACTTTTTTGCATTATTTTTCTGTTCTCTCTGTAAAGCTGTTTTGAAACAATCTGTATTGTAAAAAGTGCTATATAAATAAAGGTGACTTGACTTGACTTAACTGTTTAAGCCATTTCACATTTCAGGTGTCACTCTGTGGGATAAGAAGTCACTGAATGAAGATTTGGACACCCGTCCACAGCCCAAGACAGATTTGAAGTTCAGTAGCTTCGACTCTCTCTCCAGTAAGTCCAGTCTCCTGGATCTAAGTGCTTCCCTGAAGGCCAGCTTCTTGGGAGGGCTGGTGGAGGTGGGAGGATCTGCCAAGTTCCTGCGTGACACCAAATCCTCAAACCAACAGTCTAGAGTTACAATGAATTACAGTGAAACCACAAGATTTGAACAGCTCACTATGAGCCATCTGGGTCAGATCACTTACCCTCAGGTCTTTGACCAGAAAACTGCAACTCATGTGGTCACGGCTGTACTGTACGGAGCTCAGGCCGTCATGGTGTTTGATCGGACATTTACAGAAGAGGAAGAAAAGCAGGAGATTGAGGGAGAACTAAACGTCATGGTCAAGAACATCCCTAGATTTTCTATTGAGAGACAAGGAGCTTTACAAATGACAGATGGTCATAAGAATATGGCTGAGAGCATCTCCTGCACATTTTATGGTGACGTCCACCTTGAGCAGAACCCCACCACTTTCATGGAGGCCCTAGAGGTGTACAAGAAGCTCCCCACTATACTGAAGGACAATCCACAGAATGCAGTTCCAATAAAAGTCTGGCTCTATCCTCTTTCTCTACTGGATACAAAAGCTTCTCAGTTGGAGAGAGAAATCACCACACGTCTGGTTTCCAACACTGAAGATATAATAGAGGGGCTGGGAAAAGTAGAGAGGACATGCAACGACTTCTCCAGAAGAACTCTGGTAAATGTTTTCAAAGACATCAAAGATAGGCTCCGTTTATTTCAGAGCTCTCTTAACATTTACAAAATGGTATTCCTGAAAGAAGTGGCCAAGGTCTTGCCTGCTATTCGAGGAGGAGAGATGGAGCAAAATTCATTGGAAGACATCCTGAAGATCCACTACAGCTCCCCCTTTAATGCTAGCATGCTTATCCAGTGGTTAGATCATGCAAAGGCTGAACTTAACATCTTGAGTTCTCACACCGAGATACTGGAGGGAATCAAAACTGAAGACTCAAACCGTCTCAACACCATCCTCTTTAATCCTAATATTGATGTTGTGGTGTGCTTGACCTTCACATCTCTGAAATATGAAGACCCGTATCTTTCAACCTTGAAGAAGTTTCTGGAATCTGACGAGTTTAAAGAGCTAGATGTGGGAATGAAACACAATTATAGCACATTAGTATCAGAAGAGTGGCACAACAATCCTGGTGTCAGCTCAAAGATGAGAGAGAACTTAACTCTTTTCAGAAGTTTTTCAGAGGCTAATAAAGATGAAAAGAGATATCGATTCATTATTTCTGCCATCTCTGATCCCTCCAATCCTGGCTCCTCTATATATCTGTATGAATCAGGGAATCTGACAGAAACACAGTTCCAGCCCGTGTCGAAGCCTCCTCCACCAGAAGTGATGAAGGTCCTGGAGGACAGTGTGACCCTGAAACTGCAGAAGTCCCCAACTGGAGAAACTGTGAAGTTCAGAGTGGAGTACCAGCAGGAGAAAGCAGATTCTGGCACTGAGGAACAGTGGATGATCATAAACACATCTGAGCAAGACTTTAATCTGACTGGATTGGAGTTTGGAAAGCAGTACTTGATCCGCTACAGGATAGTGGGTAAAGTGGGAGTGAGTGAAGCCAGTGACACCATCGGCCCCATACAGTCTTCAGGTGAGTGTCATATGCACATTTCTTTGCATTAATCTATCTTCTTACAGAGCCACTCCTTGGTTATCCTGGCTGTGTGCTTCGGGGTCATTGTCATGTTGGAAGACCCAGCCTCGACCCATCTTCAATGCTCTAACTGAGGGAAGGAGGTTGTTCCCCAAAATCTCGCAATACATGGCCCCGGTCATCCTCTCCTTAATACAGTGCAGTCGCCCTGTCCCATGTGCAGAAAAACACCCCCAAAGCATGATGCTACCACCCCCATGCTTCACAGTAGGGATGGTGTTCTTGGGATGGTACTCATCATTCTTCTTCCTCCAAACAAGTTTAGTGGAATTATGACCAAAAAGTTCTATTTTGGTCTCATCTGACCACATGACTTTCTCCCATGACTCCTCTGGATCATCCAAATGGTCATTGGCAAACTTAAGACGGGCCTTGACATGTGCTGGTTTAAGCAGGGGAACCTTCCGTGCCATGCATGATTTCAAACCATGACATCTTAGTGTATTACCAACAGTAACCTTGGAAACGGTGGTCCCAGCTCTTTTCAGGTCATTGACCAGCTCCTCCCGTGTAGTTCTGGGCTGATTTCTCACCTTTCTTAGGATCATTGAGACCCCACGAGGTGAGATCTTGCATGGAGCCCCAGTCCGAGGGAGATTGACAGTCATGTTTAGCTTCTTCCATTTTCTAATGATTGCTCCAACAGTGGACCTTTTTTCACCAAGCTGCTTGGCAATTTCCCCGTAGCCCTTTCCAGCCTTGTGGAGGTGTACAATTTTGTCTCTAGTGTCTTTGGACAGCTCTTTGGTCTTGGCCATGTTAGTAGTTGGATTCTTACTGATTGTATGGGGTGGACAGGTGTCTTTATGCAGCTAACGACCTCAAACAGGTGCATCTAATTCAGGATAATAAATGGAGTGGAGATGGACATTTTAAAGGCAGACTAACTGGTCTTTGAGGGTCAGAATTCTAGCTGATAGACAGGTGTTCAAATACTTATTTGCAGCTGTATCATACAAATAAATAGTTAAAAAATCATATATAGTGATTTCTGGATTTTTTTTTTTTAGATTATGTCTCTCACAGTGGACATGCACCTACGATGACAATTTCAGACCCCTCCATGATTTCCAAGTGGGAGAACTTGCAAAATAGCAGGGTGTTCAAATACTTATTTTCCTCACTGTACCTTCACATAGTCAATTTTGGTATTGACAACCATATTTCCTAACAGATGTGGCTATAGTTAAACGTGTAATATGTTGGAAAGTGTTTCCCATTTGACTGTATATATGAACATATTATTTCCTTCGTTCATGTTGTTACAAATAGTCCTTAAAGACGCAGAGTATATTATGTATTTGATGTCTAATGTAGGCTACTGTTCTTAATCATATGACATTCACAATAAGCAATACAAAGCCTTGAACAAGTGACATGTACATTGCTCTGTATGAAAAACAATCGGACATTATAGCTGACATAAAAATAAAATAAACGAATAAACAATAACAATAATAAACAAAATACACACACAAGAAAAAAATCTACTTAACACACAAAAACTGTTGACTCTTAAGCCCACTGTAGAAAGACCTCAGTCATCCCTGAAAACAAAATGATTATGATTAATATATTTAACTAATGCAAATCTCATTATTTATATTCTTTAATAATAATCATTGTCATGTTGGAGCTAGTTTGATACTGTTTAGTTGTATATGTTCTTCAGTATAATTTAAATATGTAAGCTAAATTATTTATGCATTATATTTAGATTCTAAATTCTCTTGAATGCAACTTGAAGTGTGACGGGGACACTATACTGTCAAAGAGCACCGTCCTTCGGATGAGACGTTAAACCGAGGTCCTGACTCTCTTTAGTCATTAAAAATCCCAGGATGTCCTTCGGAAAAGAGTAGGGGTGTAACCCCGGCATCCTGGCCAGATTTGCCCCTTGGCCTCTGTCCATCATGGCCTCTGTTGTAAACTTTTACGCAGAAACCAGGAGACGTTGGGATATCGTTCAAGCATAAGTCCAAACAGTCTGACTAATGTAACTTTACATGTTGTCTTATAGGCATTTCAGTGGGCTGTCCTTAAAGGTGCTGACCTTACACACAGCCTTAGAGATGATCACTAAATCTAATCATCTAAAGACAATAGAGGCAATTACCCCCAACTGACTTCCCCAAATGGTATAAACACAAATGGTCATGGGAACTAAGACTAGGTAAACATTCACACACAGTTCAACTCTTAGTTGGAAGATCAAAGACTAACAAAACCCCTGACTATTACAATGTTTAGACAGCTGGCTTCTAATCAGTAAATTGATGCCATCATGTTCACCTTGAATGCCCAATACAGTGTAGTTCACCTTAGTTTTTCATGTGATGTTATGTAAGGAAGTAGGATCAGCAGATCTTAAACATATTTGTAATCCTTCAATCCCCCATTTTGAGAGTTCTTAAAAACTCTCACAAAATACAAATTTAGACACTTAAAAGTTAATTATTGTAACTTGTGTAAGTTACAGGCACATAGCAAGTTCAATCTTGTAACGTGTGTGATAGTTACAGGCACATAGCATGTTCTGTGATGTTCATCTATAATTGCATGCTGACACAAAAACATGCGATTAGGATCCGTGAAGTCTCTGCGTTGTGTATTTTTCTTTTTTTTCTTTTATGGTTGGAACTCATTTTCTCGTGAACAAGTTTCTGAACCATGAAGAATTATCTTCAGTCATCTGGTGTAATTTTGTTGAAAGATCAAGATTGCTTGTTGGTTAACCCGACATTAACCCGGTGCAGCACTCATGTACTGGTGCAGGCTTGTAGTCTTGATCATGTCGATGGATGACTGAAGGTTTCGTAGGTGAGTCTCTGCGTTGTGTATTTTTCTTCTGTGTTGGTTGGCTCGGCAGTGGGTCTAGTTGTTTTCTTGTGGTTGTGGCTTCATATGCAGGTGAGACGGTCATTGCATATGGGTCTCAGGAGAGCCATCAAGTGGTATCTGCACAGAGGAAGAAAGAAAACAAAAGACGACAGAGCAGTATTTGTCCAAACACTAGGGTTGTAGCAGTATTTGTTTAAACACGGGTTGTATCGTTTTCAGAGTCTGCTGTTGTTGTTTCATTCTTTTCCTATTTCTTAATTCATGAGACACCTAAAAGGAACTGTAAGTGGGCGTTACTTTGCTTGTGTCGTTAGTATGAGTTAGTCACGTCCGGGTAACAGACGCACCCCGGAACTGATATAAGCAAGCTCAGTGGCTCCGTTCGTTAGAGATACATCCACATCGGAGCAGGAAGCGTTTGGCGCATGTAGTATGTTGTCTAAAGGAATGGCGAGGATTAAATGGACTTTCCCAACCCTCTGTTAGATGTTTGTACCCTTGGTAAGCGGAGCGAGGTAGGTGTTTGATTTTATTTGTTGTTGATGTTGTGGAAAAATCGATTGTGTAATGTTAATTTAATGGAAGATGTGTTTGATGTGTGTATTGTAAGATTTATTGTGGCTTTGTTTGTTTTAGTTTCACGGTGAGTGAAGAAACAAAGATATTTGCACCGGTCGAACTCTACGCGTGGAGTGTTTTGATAGTATTTTGGGAGCTGGGTAATATCGCTACACTATACAACTATAAAATTTGCAGAAAGAGAAAGCTGAAAACCATCAGAAGAGCAAAAACAAAAAGATTGATTAGATGGAGATGGATGACATGTATAGCAGCATGCGGTAAAGAACATTATTCTGTTTATGATATTATATCATACAGCTAGACCTATAACGACAAGACATTTCCAAGCAATAGCCTATTGACATCATATCCGGGAGATAACTAAGTAAATTCGAGTAAAATCCAAGGGGGTAATCCATCCAACCCAAACCGAAGCTTCCCCGGGGGCTGCCATTGTAGCAGACCCCCACCTGCTGTTAGCATTCCATTGACTCACATTAATTTTGGCGTCACTTTGACAGCGAATAACTTTACATCTGAGGCGTTTAAAGACTCCATTTGTCTATTATTTATTTC